>NC_033801.1:53601368-53632437 GCF_001876935.1 Asparagus officinalis
TATATATATATATATAGGGAGAGGTTCTAATAAAAACCTCCTTAGCCTAAAAGCTAAAAACCAATATCATCCATTGGATCTAGATGAATCCAATGGCTAGGAGTTAGTCAAACAGTCAACAGAATATGCATTAATTACCTCAACGAACACAAATCCAGATTCACTGTAGTGAATCCAGATTCACTGCAGTGAAAAACGTGTTCGTTGAGGTAATGAATCTGGATTCACTGCAACGAATATGGATTAACTACAATTGCAGTGAATCTGGATTCAGTGCAGTAAATTTGGATTCAGTGCAGTGAATCTGGATTCACTATAGTGAAAAACGTGTTCGTTGAGGTAATGAATCTGGATTCACTGTAGTGAATCCAGATTCACTACAGTGAAGGACGTGTTCATTGAGGTAATGAATCTGGGTCCACTGTAGTGAATCTTGATTCACTGCGTTGATGTAATTAATGCAGGTATTTAATAAGATAATTAATGCATGTGTCTGTTGATTGTTTGACTGAATCCTAGCCATTGGATGAAGGAGGTTTTTAGCTTTTAGGCTAAGGAGGTTTTTATTAGAACCTCTCCCTATATATATATATCAGTATATATATATTATAATAGTATATAATATATATATATATATATATTATATTAATATATAATATATTACTATATATATATATTATATATTATATATATATATATTATATATATATATATATATATATATAATATATATATATATAGGGAGAGGTTCTAATAAAAACCTCCTTAGCCTAAAAACTAAAAACCAACATCATCCATTGGATCTAGATGAATCCAATGGTTAGGAGTTAGTCAAAAAGTCAAAAGAACATGCATTAATTACATGCATTAATTACCTCAACGAACACAAATCCAGATTCAGTGCAGTGAAAAACGTGTTCGTTGAGGTAATGAATCTGGATTCACTGCAACGAATCTAGATTAACTACAGTGAATCTGGATTCACTGTAGTGAATCTGGATTCACTGTAGTGAAAAACGTGTTCGTTGAGTTAATGAATCTGGATTCACTGCTGTGAATCTGGATTCGAATCTGGATTCACTACAACGAATCTGGATTAACTACAGTGAATTTGGATTCATTGCAGTGAATCTGGATTCAGTGCAGTGAATCTAATTCACTATAGTGAAAAACATGTTCGTTGAGTTAATGAATCTGGATTCACTGCAGTGAATCCGGATTCGAATCTGGATTCACTGCAACGAATCTGGTTTAACTACAAAGAATCTGAATTTAGTACAGTGAATCTGGATTCACTGTAGTGAATCTAGATTCACTGTAGTGAATTTGGATTCACTGCAGTGAAAAACGTGTTCGTTGAGTTAATGAATCTGGATTCACTGCAGTGAATCCAGATTCACTACAGTGAAGGACGTGTTCATTGAGGTAATGAATCTTGGTTCACTGTAGTGAATCTGGATTCACTGCGTTGATGTAATTAATGCATGTATTTAATAAGGTAATTAATACATGTGTCTGTTGATTGTTTGACTGAATCCTAGCCATTGGATGAAGGAGGTTTTTAGTTTTTAAGCTAAGGAGGTTTTTATTTATATGACCGAGATATTTTACTCTTGTGATATACATGAGAATTTTATGTTGATGTCTATTATAATGTTTTTTTTTATAGTGATGTTTCTTTTCATAGTTTGGTATTGATATTTAGGTATATAGTCTGAGACATATGGTATATACATGAGGGTTTTCTTATTTGGATTATTTCGCTCGACGTACTACGTCTTGTGTCGTAGATTTCTAAGTATTAATACTATTAGATGTGGGAAAAATAATGTAGGTAGACTATGCTTAATAGATAGAGCCTCCACTACATCTAGCTACTCATACCCTGGGGGCAGATGGAGGTGATCTTGCTATAGAGCTCTAATGCTTTTGTTGTCGCTCTTTTTGTTTTAATTTTCTTTTCAGGTAGTTCAGAGCTTCGGAGAGCTGCAGGTTGATGGTCTTCCAGCATAGCCACCGTCGTTCTGTATAGTAGTGAGACTCCACTGTGTTGACTTTCACATTTAGATATTAGAGTTTATTTTCTTCCTGTAAAGGCTGTGAGCCTTAGTACGATTTCTATTTAGTTTGTGATTAGACATTTTCTTTCAGTCATCAGATGTATTTCAGACTTTCTGGTTGAGACATGAGTTCATTTATAAGATTTATCTTTCTATATCATGTCTACTATGTTTAATATCTTCTTTTTGCCTGTACTGTACCTGCACTTTATTTTTGATTCCACTAGAGGATATTGTAGTGATTGGTGAAACTTGTTATTGCATAGTGTGGGTGAATGGCAGGTTGACATCTCTGGGTTCACCTTGGACTGCAGCCATGTGTGAAAACAGGGGCGTCACAGTTGGTATCAAAGCTCTAGTTCCAGTATCCTTAGGATCATCCTGTGTCGAGTCGTAGAGCTAGAATAGAGTTTCTTAGGATTCATGTATAAAGTCCGCTAGGAATTTCTAAAATGAGTGACGATATATGTATATATATCAAAAATTTCAAAAAAAAATTTGTGACTACATTACTTTGATTATAAAGTAATTGCATGAATAAACTATGATACGATTTGATTATTGCTATGTGATATATATGTGTTGCCAGAAGTCTCATTACTGTGTCTTATAAAAGCATAGATGGCCGGACAAGGACGTGGACGGAGGGGATCTCGTACTCAGAGAGAGAGAGACAGGCGGAGCCAGAGCTTGAGCAGCAACAGGCTCCCCAGAGCAGCATCAGGTTCCACCCGAGCCGCAGTAAGCTCCGTAGTATCTTACAAACCTCATGGCACCGATAGCAGCTAGACTAGCAGCGCTCGAGGAGCAGATGGCAAACTAGATTCTGCCAGTCACACCACCACCTGTAGTTCCACCACCAGTGTTTCCAGCAGTCCCCATCACAGAGGAGTCTTCAGAGGTTACACCAGGAATCACGCCACCAGTTACAGGTAGAGGCACAGAGCATGAGGCTAGGCTTCGTCTAGTCGTTGAGAGGTACCAAACGATGAGAGCATCGGAATTTTAGGGATCATCAGATTCGCTGGTATCCCACAAGTGGAAGGAATATATGGAGAATATCCTTGACTTACTTGATGTGGATTCAGTCCGGAAGTAGAGGTTGGCTGCTTTTAGCCTAAAGGGTGATACCGAAGTAGTGGATGACACTTTCATGGGAGGATTTTGTTTATTTTTTGATGAGAAGTACATCTCTTCTGCGGCATGGACCGGGAAAGAGATTGAGTTGACCAGATTGGAGGAGGAGACATGTCTATGGCAGATTATGAGAGTCGGTTCAAGAGCCTACTTCGTTTCACGGGCATGTGGCAGACTAGGGAGTGATAGGAAAAAATGTTTCTTACGGGGCTACGTCCAAGCCTTCATTGTTACCTCATATCTAGGATGTTTCGCTCAGTTCATAGACTACAATGTTCCAGAAGACTAGAGAGGGTGGTTCTAAATCAGGGCAGCAAAATGATAAGGGTAAGGGTAAGAGACTGTTTGTCGGACCTAGAGGACCCCAGTAGCGGGGCAAAGATTCTCAGCACCAACAACAGGGTCAGAAGGGACCACCACATGATCAGAGAGTACCACAACAGCGCAAAATACAAAGTGCATGTTACAATTGTAACAAGATTGGGCATAAAGCTAGGGATTGTTGTAGTGCACCAGCAGGGGGCCAGTAGGGCCGAGGCCAGGGCTAGCAACAGGCACGTCAACAAGGACAATAGTAGAACCGTGGTCATGGCCAGTAGTAGTAGGACCGTGGTTACGGCCAGCAGCAACAGAGGATAGAGGAACCACCTACCGTTCCTAGGATTAAGGGGCCATTAGGTCAGATGGACCTGTATGTTCCACAGCCAGCAGCGGAATAGGTGCCAGCCACCGGTAGGGTCTATGCCATCATACCACGTGATCATAGTGTGAGTGGAGCGATAGTGGAAGGAATATTTCTTGTGAATTCTGTTCCAGCTTGAACTATGTTTGATTTATGAGCATCACATTCTTTTATATCTCATACCTTCATGAATAGGCTTCATTTAGTTGCACATCTCTTAGATGTTCCATTATCAGTTTCTACTCCTCTTAGGGAGGTGTCCCTATTAGAGAGTATTTGCAGGAGATGTATTGTAAGTTTAGATGAATATGAGTTTATCATAGACTTGATTGTTTTGCGGATGTCAGATTTCAACGTCATTCTTGGTATGGACTGGCTTTCGTCATACCAAGTTAGTATCGATTGTTTCGCTAAAACAATCATCTTGCGGGCATCAGATGGGTCAGAGTTGATCATAACAACCTCACAGGGCAACCAGTTTGCGGAGTCTTTCCTGGCATATGTCGATGAGGTGTTGTTGCAGGATAGAGATGCCGATTTGAGCGAGACACGAGTAGTCGCCGAGTATTCGGATGTCTTCCGAGACATACCAGATTTATCTCCAGTGAGAAAGGTTAAGTTTTGCATTGAGTTGCAGCCCGGTACGATACTAATTTCCCGAGCACCTTATCGTATGGAGCCGGCTGAGGTAAGGGAGCTACAAACCCAGTTAGATGAGCTTTTATCCCAAGGTTTTATTCGATGGAGCCATTCTCCGTGGGGTGCACCAGTCCTTTTTGTAAAGAAAAAGGACGGTAGTAGGCGATTGTGCATTGATTATCGGGAGTTGAACAAGGTTACTATCCAGAACAGGTATCTGTTACCGAGGATTGATAACTTGTTCGACCAGTTGTAAGGAGTGCAGTACTTCTCGAAGATTGATCTTCATTCTGGTTATCATCAATTGCGAGTTAGGGAGATGGATATTCCAAAACCGCCTTTCTGACTCGATATGGGTCCTTCGAGTTTCTCGTCATGCCATTTAGGCTGACCAATGCACCCGCAGTATTCATGGATCTGTTGAATCGGGTTTTCCGTCCATATTTGGACCAGTTTGTGATAATATTTATTGATGATATTCTCATTTATTTGAGGTCGGAGGTAGAACACGAGCAACATCTTCGACTAGCTTTGCAGACTCTACGGGAGCACCAGTTATTCGCCAAATTTAGCAAGTACAAATTTTTGCTGAGGTTAGATTTCTTGGCCATGTCATTAGCAAAGAGGGCATTGCAGTTGATTCCGCTAAGGTTGTGGTAGTACTTGATTGGGAGTCGCGGACCACAGTTACAGAGATTCGTAGTTTCTTAGATTTGGCCAGTTATTACAGGAAGTTATTCAGGACTTCTCGAAGATTACATCATCGCTTACATGCCTTACTAAGAAGGGTGTATAGTTTATTTGGAGCACGGAGTGCTAGGAGGCCTTTGAGACATTAAAGGCCAAGTTGACTACAACGCCAATGTTGACAATTCCGAGCAGTGATAGGACATTCATTATCTAAACGGATGCATCGTTAGCGGGTCTAGGAGGCATTTTGATGCAGACCCAGATGGTGGTGGTATATATCTTACGGCAGTTGAGGACACATGAGCAGAACTATCCAACGCATGATTTAGAGTTGGTGGTAGTGGTCTTCGCATTAAAGACATGGAGACATTACCTGTATGGAGTACAGTTTGAGTTATTCATAGACCACCAGAGTTTGAAATATCTATTCTCTCAAAAGGAACTCAATCAGAGGTAATGATGATGGGTTGAGTTTATCAAGGATTACGAGTTCGTGATTCAGTACCATCCAGGTAAGGTGAACGTCATAGTAGACGCTTTGAGTAGGGAGCGTCGACGTCAGATTGTGACTTTGAGGTGCTTATTGTATCTAGATCTTCATACTCTTAGTCAGTTTTATTTTAAGCCAGAGATTGGCAGAACCAACATATTTTTGGGAGCTATGTTAGTAAAGCCATCTTGGTGTGATAAGGTGGTTAGAGCTCAACTAGAAGACTATTGGATACAAATCCAGAAGGAGGAGATTACTAAAGAACCCAAAGTGGATTGGACCGTTGGGATAGATGGAGGCCTTCGAATGAAGGGCCGATTAGTTATGCCGACTAATGTAGAGCTGAAGAGAGAATTGTTTGATGAAGCACATCGTACCAGATACACAGTGCATCTAGGCATAACAAAAATGTACAAGGACCTGATGAGATAATTTTGGTGGAGAGGTATGCGCAGAGAGATAGCAAAATATATTGTTAAATACTATACCTGCCAACAAGTGAAGGCAAAACACCAAAGACCCATAAGGACCCTACAGCCCTTACCCATTCCTGAGTGTAAATAGACTGATATCTGTATGGATTTCATAGTTGGGTTACCGAAGTCGAAGAAGGGGAACGATTCTGTTTGGTTGGTAGTTGATCAGTTGACGAAGTCAGTGCATTTCCTACCAGTAAGGACTACCTACACCGCCGAGACTTATGCAAGAATCTTTAATCGAGAGATAGTTCGACTTCACAGAGTTCCAGAGGCGATCGTATCGGATCAAGGCTCAGTTTGCACTTCACATTTTTGTAGGAGCTTCCTGGATTCTTTCGATTGCAGATTATCATATAGCAACATATTCCACCTGCAAACAGATGGGCAAACGGAGAAAGTGAACCAAGTATTGGAGGACATATTACAGGCTTACATTTTAGACTTCCGGGATAGCTAGGAGGACCACATTCCCTTGATGAAGTTCGCTTATAACAATAGTTATCAAGTGATGATTGATATGGCTCCATATGAGGCATTGTACGGGAGGCTTTGTAGATCCCCGATTTGTTGGGCAGAGCCAGAGGATAGTTTATTACTCGGGCCAGAGCTTGTGAGGCAGGCTACTAAGAAGCTATCATTGATTAGGTAGTGCATTCTTGTCGCTCAGAATCGGCAAAAGAGCTACGCGGATCGTAGACAACGACCTTTGGAATTTAAAATTAGAGATTTTGTCATGTTGACGGTATCACCAATGAAGTGCATTCAGCGATTCAGCAGACGGGAAGAACTTGCCCAAGATATATTGGACCACTCAAGATTTTAGAGCATGTTAGAGCTGTGTTATATAGATTAGATCTTCCAGCATCGATGTCAAGCGTGCAAGATGTATTTCATGTGTCGATGCTCAATAAGCACCTACATGATGACGAGCAGCAGAGAGTGATTGATACACCTGAGATCGAGATTCAAATAGATTTATCCACTATCAAAGTACCGGTTTGTATCCTTACGAGTGAGGATAAGAAACTAAGAAATAAGGTGATTCCCTTAGTAAAAATTCAGTGGAACCGAAGCAGAACTGAAGAGGCTTCTTGGGAGCGCGAAGAGGATATACGTCGTGACTACCCGTACCTGTTTGAGCAGGTTATAGGCATCAAAAATTGCCTATAGAACCCTACGCGTAGCTTGAGATGGAGAGGAGATGATGAACGTCGCTATTTGAGTCACAGAAGCTCATTTGACGATGATAAACGCATGAAGTTATTCGATGGACCATGCGAAGCATTAGAATTTTGGAATAACCGAAATACGAATGAACCAGGAGATTCATGTCACTTACGAAAGATGAAGCATCCCTCGTGTCCCATTTACTCCACACATGATTCAATTATGAGAGCTTCTAGATCTCCTTGTCGGCTTTCTAATGCAATCTGAATCGCGTGATTCCGAGTTCAGATGATGAAAATACGGTGAAAACAGACGGAGCGCACGAGACCAAGCCTTGAGCCAAGCTAAGACCCCACATGAGTGTCTTGGCTTGTCTGACACTCACAAGTGTCTCGGCCATGCCAAGACACCCGCGGGTGTCTGCAACCCAAAAGAAATTAGATTTTTACGGTTTTAAAGCCGTTTTTCAACGTTAACCACCTGGATTTGTTCCAACTGGTTTGATATCATCTAAGAACATGGTTAAGTGGTTACAACTAAGGATAAGAGGGAATCAGCCATTCTTATCCGAAAATAGAGGTCCCGAAGCCTATAAATTTAGTCCCAGGGCCTTCATTTTTTGAAATCTGGAATTCTCGAGCGTTGGCGAAGCCCTGCCTTTGGATCTGATCTGATTGTCTGGTGGTCCACGGATATTGACGTCCCCATCATCATCCAAGAACCCACGTAAGCAAGAGTCGATAAACGAATCTTGTGTTTATTTTCGAGAGAGTTGTATTGTTAATTTTTGTTATTTGAATTCGTTGTAAACGACTAAAGTTATAATGAAATCAATCATAAAGGCGACTTTCGAAGGAAACAAACTGGCAACTACAGTAGGAGCCAATAGCCTCTCTGCAGAGGCTATCGTGACGCAACCGGCGATCAAGATCGCGGTGAACGAAGAGGTCGAATACGAATTCGACCAGCAGAAGTTTGAAGAGTATCTCTCTTCCTCCTCTTCCAGATCCGTCTCTCCCCGCAGGCGCAGGAAGGCCTCCTCTTCCAGGAACGCTCGCTGGACTTCAGGCTCAAAGATCTAAGATCCTCTTGCCACCACCGCACTTACCCCTCGCGACATCCCTCCAGCGTCCAGTGAGGTCCAAGTTGTAGATCTCGGCCTCTCCTCTAGTAAAATCTTAGCAGGTAAAGACGTGCCAACTCTATCGAAGAGAGCACACCAAAGACGACGCCAACGCCTTGCGCGTCAACTGGCCAATGTTTTGGAGCCAATGGACGGGATCCGTTATAATGTGGATCCGAAATCTAGGCAGTGTCGAGAACAACAACGGCAAGCAAACAACCCCTCCTCCAAAGCAGAGAAGAATGAATGGGTCCATGTCAAAAGGGCCCACTCTACCCTTGAGGAGTGAATTTGTATGCATCGCGCATTGCTCGCACATGCCCAAGTTCTTTTGCAAAAAGCAAAAGAAATGCAGAAGGAAGAGACGGTTAAAAAGTCGCCCAAGCACAAACAGGTGAGGGTGCCAAAGGCAAAGTCAGCGCCTAAGGAAAAAATGGACGAAGTTACCGTTCGGTCTTCATCAACTTCAGATCTCGTTTCCCCTGTCCCCGTAATTCTGACAGAGCCATACGGTAGCGTTGATCACACCAAATTCAGAGTTTCTCTGAAAGACCGCCTTGGTCCTCTCCCCGAAGATCGAGGTAAAGCACCTGTGAAGGAGCGATTAGGGCTGTTAAAAGGTTCCCAAATACCTATTCAAGCTGGGGGTCATACTAATCCCCCAATAACAACAAAGGGAAAGCCCCTATGACTGACCGCATCGGATTATTTGTCGAAGTGCAAGAGCCCGTTAGACTTTCACGCTCTCGAAGGCGTAAGTTTGAACCCGTGACTCTTGGTGACGCCAATAAAGCATCATATCCCTAGAGGGAAACAAGTTAATCCGATGACGATGTTATACCTAGTAAGTCGTACCAACACACGATGGGTTGCTCTGGTCATCAGACAAACGAGTTGTACTATCGGGCTGGGGATGTGAATAAATCCCGAAAAAGAAATACCCGAGACACGCACTCACACTGTCCACGTGCTAAGATAATCAAGGCGATGTTATCAGAATGCTTCTGCCATAAGGCCCCACAAAGGGTTTCGGTGTTTGAAAGAATCTCCATCAGAACATCCGAGGCTAAGCCGAGGCGTTTCCATAGAAGAAGGTCAACCGGCATAAGTAACGATACCGAAGTTTCAATCAGAACATTGTTCGAAGATAAACAGAAGGATGGAGAGTTGGTGGAGAACTTTGTTAAAAGATTTCGGAACAAGGTGATAAATTGTCGAGATCCGGTCAGTGAAGATTTTATCCTCGAGACTTGTCACAACAACCTTTCGCTAGATATCGAGATCCGGTCAGTGAAGATTTTATCCTCGAGACTTGTCACAACAACCTTTCGCTAGATATCCTGGAAGCTATGGGAATGGCGTCGTCCAAGACTTCTCGAGACTTGTCACAACAACCTTTCGCTAGATATCCTGGAAGCTATGGGAATGGCGTCGTCCAAGACTTGGAATGACTTGAATGTGCGAGGAGAATGAGCCGAACATTTCCTCAAAAGGAAGAAGGCCGAAAAAGGTCAAACGACGGCTAATACACCGAAGCAGAATTTTGTTCCTCGAGGTAAAGGGAAAGTCCAAGCAAATGCGGTGAATGCGAACCAGACGTTCGAATTACAACCGCAATAGTTACAGCAACCACAAAAGGGGCCTCAACAATCGCAATGGCAATAGAGGTCACAAAATCCAAAGCCTACTGAACCAAAATTTCTAAAAGTTTATTCTTTTAGGGAGGACAAAGTTCCTGGTCTCTTCAAACACCTTATGGAGAATAACAAAATTAAGTTACCTCCAATCCATGATCAGGAAGATGCTAAGAAGGTTAACGACACAAAATACTATGCATTCCACAAAGCGGTGCATCCTCCTACCAAATTATGCTATGCCCTCAAGGATAAGATCCAAGCGTTGATCGATGTTGGAGTCCTTACGGTGAAATCGGCCAAGGAGAAGAAGGTAGGTGCGAATGGCGTATTAATTAGCTATGGATCTATTCCTTTGAATTGGTTCGAGCCTGAGCCCGTGAGAAATATAGCGGTGAAGACCGTCAACGACGATCCTCACAAACAACGCCAGAAAGGACTTGTGCCACACACAGCCCCAAATGCCAAGATTCTCTGGGTCCATCTTGATCTGATCGAAGATGAACAATGGGCTGGGTCATCATTTAAGAAGAAATCAAAGGGAAAGGAAAGTCCTGTTATGGAGTTGCAGCTGTTCCAGAAGAAAATGATGAAGGAATTCCTACTTTCCATTCTCCGAAGATGAGCAAGAGGTCTTTGATATCAGGAGTGGAAATGAGTATCATTTCAAGTATCCGAGTGCTTCTAATCAATTGGCTAAACAGGGGGTAACTAAAACCATTCCCTCCAAGACATTAGCGGAAATGGGGGTGGTCACAACTCCCCCAGCACCACTTGAAAAGACTCAGCAAAAGCTAAAGGAGAAAGAGCTGTTATACAAAGAGGGCCAGAACCCGAGGCAATTTCGATTCAATCAACCGATTTGGAGAGACAAACCGGGGAGCTCAAACACTCCACAACACTGTACTAAACCTTTTGCAGAAGTATCTCAACGCATGACTTTGCTGTGATCTGGAATTGTCAGACCTAGACCTAGAAAGTCACGATCCTCGGACGATGAAACCTCAGATGCTTGCTTGGCGTTGGCTTCTGATGATATGGCATCCAGTGCAGGATAATCTTATGAATCGTTCTTGATTAATACCGAACAAATGGCTAAAATTCTTGAGGAGGCTTTAACCAAGCAAAAGGAGAATTTTAAATTTGAAATAGAGATGGCTATGCAGAAAATGAGAGATATGCACAGCTAACAAATTGCGACGCTGACAAATCAGTAGGGAGAGTCCAGCCGTCATAATAATCCTAATCAGGTTGACAGTGATCGGGAAAAGAACGAGAACGCTAATATGGAATCCCCTCCCATTGATAACAATGCTGGGGGTGGATCCTCAATTGATAATAATACAAAGGAAGACCATGTTACTTCTCCCCATAATCGCTCGAAGAAAGATATGTACGAGGATAAGAAGATGAGGGACTTAGAGAGCAAAATCAACGTGTTGATGAGTGCATAGGAGGTAAAATAGTCTGGAATACCATGTCCATACCCGAGGGAATGGGAGTCAATCCCATACCCAGCAAAGTTTAATCTGATTAACTTTATGCCATTCGACAGAAAGGGTTCCCCCACCCAGTATTTGATATATTTCAAGTCCTATTTGGGGATAATCTCCAGCAATGAACCTTTAATGGTACAGTCATTCGTGGGTACTCTTCATAGAGCAGCCTTCGATTGGTATCGTCGCCTCAAGCCGTGGAGTATCAATAGTTGGGACGACATGGAAGACATGTTTCTTATGAATTTCTTCGATGAAGATATCGAAGTTTCAATCAGAACGTTGTTCCATGAGAAATAGAAGGATGGAGAGTTGGTGGAGAACTTCGTTAAAAGATTCCGAAACAAGGTGATGAATTGTTGAGATCTGGTCAGTGAAGATTTTATCCTCGAGACTTGTCACAACAACCTTTCGCTAGATATCCTAGAAGCTATGGGAATGGCACCGTCCAAGACTTGGAAGGACTTGAAAGTGCAAGGAGAACGAGCCGAATGTTTCCTCAAAAGGAAGAAGGCCGAAAGAGGTCAAACAGCGACTAATACCCCGAAGCAGAATTTTATTCCTCGAGGTAAAGGGAAAGCCCAAGAAAATGCGGTGGATGTGAACCAGACGTTCGAATTACAACTGCAACAGCTACAGCAACCACAAAAGGGGCCTCAACAATCGCAATGGCAACAGAGGTCACAAAAGCCAAGGACTACTGAACCAAAATTTCCAAAAGTTTATTCTTTCAGGGAGGACAAAGTTCCCGGTCTCTTCAAACACCTTGTGGAGAATAACAAAATCAAGTTAACTCCAATCCAGGATCAGGAAGCGCTAAGAAGGTTAACGACCCGAAATACTACGCATTCCACAGAGTGGTGCATCATCCTACCAAATCATGCTATGCCCTCAAGGATAAGATCCAAGCGTTGATCGATGCTGGAGTCCTTACGGTGAAATCGGCCAAGGAGAAGAAGGTGGGTGCGAATGCCGTATCAATTAGCTTCAGATCTATTCCTTTGAACTGGTTCCAGCCTGAGCCCGTGATAAATATAGCGATGAAGATCGTCAATGACGATCCTCACAAACAACGCCAGAAAGGACATGTGCCACACAAAGCCCCAAATGGTGAGATTCTCTGGGTCCATCCTGATCTGATCGAAGATTAACAATGGGCTAGGTCGTCATCTAAGAAGAAATCAAAGGGGAAAGGAAAGTCCTGTTATGGAGTTGCAGCTATTCCAGAAGAAAACGATGAAGGAATTCCTACTTTCCCACTCTCCGAAGTGAGCAAGAGGTCTTTGCTACCAGGAGTAGAAATGAGTACCATTTCAAGTATCTGAGTGCTTCTGATCAATTGGCTAAACAGGGGGTAATTAAAACCATTCCCTCTAAGACATTAGCGGAAATAGGGGTGGTCACAACTCCCCTAGCACCAGTTGAAAAGACTCAGCAAAAGCTAAAAGAGAAAGAGCAATTATACAAAGAGGGCCAGAACCCGAGGTAGTTTTGATTCAATCAACCGATTAGGAGAGACAAACCGGGGAGCTCGAACACTCCACAGTGCTTCGATATTATGGCGCAGTTAGCCAATATACCAGCTAGAATAACTCTATATGAGCTACTACGTCTTTTGAAGGACACAAGGGAAGCACCACAAGAAGCCTTGGCCAACTCTGACGTTTTCCTGACTCAGATAAAAACATCCCCTAAAGAACCAAAGCCTTAAGTGCAGCATTGCAACCTCACGGCACAACACATTCCCTGCATTTCTTTCACCAAGGAGGACATGCAAACAAAGAATTCAAAGCATGACCGTCCCTTATATTTCACCAGGTACATAGGCTCCAGTGTTGTCAACCAGACCCAAGTTGATCCGGGTTCCGCTGTTAGCATCATACAGCTTCGATTGATGTGCTTCGATTGATGTACAATCTCGGAATACCGGCTAGTAAGTTAGCCTCCACGGGCACTACGATCTATGGATTCAACACCAGTGGGTCCAGACCATTGGGTAAAATCCGGGTAAAGTGCCAAATTAGAGATTTGAAGTCGAAAGACACATGCTATGTGATTGATGTAGAGACTTCTTATGACTTATTGTTGGGTCGACCTTGGATCCACAGTAACGTTATAGTCCCTTCTACCCTCCATCATTGTCTTAAATATGTAGACACTAATAATAAGATCAAGACGGTTGTAAAACCTCGTACATTTTGATAATTTATGGAGAGGTCAATCAGCGCAGTGGAAGCGTGGAACGAGACGACGAGCAGCAGATTTGAAGAATCCAGTTTTTAGCTTGTGAGTCGACTCATAACTCATCATGAGTCGAATCATCAGGTTGAGTTGACCCATGACTGTCATGAGTCGACTCACGATATCGAGTCTCATTGTTAAAAGTTTCTGCTGAGTCGACTCATCAGTTTATGACTCGACCCATGAGTCATGAGTCGACTCATAACTGACCATGAGTCGACTCATCGAGGGTTTTCTGGTTTTTACAGTTCGGTTTTTTTTGGGTTGCGGGGCGGGTTTTAACTGTTCATAGATAATCTCCTCCACCAGAAAACACCTCTTTTCATCAGTTCTCCCCAGAGAAACCCTAGCCTCCTTTCCCCCTCTAAATCCTAGTTCGTTTTTGGGCATTTTTGGGAGATTTTCGGGGGATTTCAACAACTTCTTGTGGTTTGCAGTGAAGGAAATCATTCTTCAGCACACCTAAGGCAAGTAGCATCTCGCCTAATCCTTTTCCCACATTTTAAGAATTTTTCTTAATGTTTTCATGAGGTTTATTGAGCCTAAGAAGTATTTTTCAAGTATAAATCGATGCTCTAATTAGTGTAGATGTTAAAATCATGTGTTTAAGAATTCAAAATCCTCACCAACGAATGTTTTTGATGAAACCCAGATCTGGGAATTTATTTAATGAATATAAATATGAGTTTTTAATTCGATTACATGCTCTCATACAAGTTTAGGGATTTAATGTTAGATCTAACATGCAAGATTTCATTTTCCATGTTTTATACGAATTTTACAGTGTCTCATATGTTTAGAACTGATAATATATTGTTTGGGTTTGATGAATTCGATTTTAGATGAATTTTCATAAAAATAACACAGCATGTACGAATAGGGAAAATCCCTCTGTTCAGTCGACTGTGAGTCGACTGATGCCCCCAGTCCACTGTGAGTCGACTGATGGCCCCAGTCAACTATAAGTCGACTGACGAGTGATTTATTTTTATTTCTGTTTCTGTTTCTGTTTAAATCACCTGCTGTTTATTTATATAGTGTATATATATATTCGAGTGTACTGCTTATCATTTTGAGTACGAGGAGCCGCCTCGTTTATCGAGTATTAATTTCAGTGTTGATGATTTCATCTACACATGTAAGATGAGACATTTGTCACAAGCTTTGATCTGTACATTGAGATACGTGCAAGAATAGGATATGTTTTCTTTAACATTTGCATTCCATGTTTTATATACACAGTCCTCGTGTTGGACTATAATCCATTACAGTCTTATGTTGGATAATTGCTAAACCTTGAGTATGTTTCTTAACCGAGTTTGGAACACAACATATTATATGAGGCTAGGACATGATAGCTACCTAGCCTGGATATGTCTCTTATTGTAACTTTGACATGCTTACGTTTATCGGTAGAGATGTGTTTGTTTTCTTTTCTTTAGTGTTTCTTGTATTAGACTTCGAGTTTGGTATTTAGGGATTTACAATTTGAGGTATAAGGTATATACGTGAGGGTTTCCTTGTTTGGATTATTTCGCTCGACGTACCTATGCTTGTGTTGTAATTTCCTAAGTACCGAAACCTATTATTGTTAGGATAAATGATCTTATATTATTATGTATTAACTGTATTTTCATATACAACGAGCCCTATCCCTGGTGGTTGGTTATGATGTTGCTCGCTAGCGCTTTGACGCTCGTTGTCCCTCCCCCTTTCAGGTAACGAGCCAGGAGCCCGGAGAGTCGCAGGTTGAGGGCGATTCTTATTAGCGCCCGTTTATCCACTTATTAGATGTATTTCATTTTGTACTCCACTTGAGACATTTTTTTTAGACTTGAGAGATTTATATTCTAGAGTTTTAAAGGCTGTGTGCCTTATTTCATGTATCAGATGTTATGTACTTTAAGACATGTAGAGATCTCTAGACTGTTATTATTCATTTCAGACATTGACTAAGTATTCCAGCTTATTTGTTTGATGAGATGTATTAATTTGAGTTCCATCATTTCATCATGTATTTATTGTAGAATCTTTTACTTGCTTCGTACCTACACCTGTTGTTGATTCCACTAGAGAGATAGTAATTGTGATGGTGAAACATGTTATTATACGGTGTGGTGCATGACATGTTTGACATTCCTAGTTTCACCTCGGACTGCAGCCTTGTGTGAACCCAGGGGCGTCACAGTTGGTATCAGAGCCCTAGTTCCAGTATCCTTAGGATCAACCTGTGTCGAGTCGTAGAGCTAGGTTAGAGTTTCTTAGGATTCATGTATAAAGTCCGCTAAGGATTTCCTAGTATGAGTGACGGTATATGCGTATATCTCAAAATTTTGAGAAAATTTTTTTTATGACAACTATTTTTGCTTAAAGTATATGAGTGAATACTATATGATATGAAAATCGTATTGTCATATATTACGTATGTATATATGTCTACTTTGACTGATGAACTTTTATTTTCTTATGACCAGAGAGAAATGGCAGGACGTGACAGACCTCGCACTCCTAGAGCCGCTCAGGCAGAGCCGCAGCAGGCTACACCCGAGCAGGAACAGGCACCACCTGAGCCGCAGTAGGCTCTCCAGTACCTTATTAATCTCATGGCTCCTATCGTAGCTAGGATGGCAGCGATTGAGGAGCTTGTGGTGAGTCATGTCGCGCCACCGACACCACCACCACCTCTAGTAGTTCCACCACAGGGGATACCAACCGTTCGAATCAGAGAGAGAGACCCAGAGATAGCACCTGTAGCTATTCCACCAACGGTACCGGATAGAGCCACGGGGCGGGAGGCTTGGCTCCGCTTGGTATAGAGGTACCAAAAGATGAGAGCACCGGTGTTCCAGGGCTCTTCAGACCCACTTGTAGCCCACAAGTGGAAGGAGGATGTGAGTAATGTCCTAGACATACTCAATGTAGACACAATTCAGAAGCAAAGGATGGCATCATATAGTCTGAAGGGGGATGCCGGGAGATGGTACCGATTCCAGTTTCCATCAGAGCAGCGGATGATCCTCACTTGGGAGGATTTTGTTTACTTCTTTGATGCTCAGTATGTTTCTTCCGCAACACGGACTAGAAAGGAATTTGAGTTGTCCCGTTTGACTCAGGGGGACATGTCAATTGCAGAGTTTGAGAGCAAGTACATGGAGTTGCTGCAATTCACGGGGATGTGGCAGACAGGAGAGCGTCAGGCTCAGATGTTCCTAGCAGGGCTTTGCCCTAATCTTCGTTGATACCTCGTCTTGAGGAAGTTCTATTCAGTCCGGAAGGTAGCTGAGGCCGCCACCTGACAGGAGAATGAGACGACTATGTTTCAGAAGGACAAGAAGAGGAGGACTAAGACGGGACAGACTGGAGACAAGTGGAAGAATAAGAGGCCCTTGTCAGGACATCAGCATTAGCAGCAGCAGGGCCCTCATAAGAGGGGACCCCAGCAGGATCAGAGGGCACATCAGCATCGTAAGTTTCAGGGGGTATGCTTTAACTGTCGCAAGGTGCGACACAAGGCATCAGAGTGTCGTAGAGCACCAACAGGAGCTCAGTAGAACAGGGGTCCGAACCAGCAGTAGCCGCGATAGCAGGGTTGAGATCAGGGTCAGCAGGTTAGGCTTGAGGCACCGCCAGCAGCGCAGAGGCCAGAGAGGTAGGTTCGAGCAGTCCAGGAGGCCCCCCAGGGCCAGATTGTCCCATATTTTCCAGCACTAGCGGTAGAGCAGTCTTCAGCACCAGGCAGAGTATATGCAGTGGTTCCTCATGATCATGGTGACAGCGGTGCTTTTGTAGAGGGTACGTTCCTCGTGAATTCTTTTCCCGCCCGTATTCTTTTCGATTCAGGAGCTTCGCATTCTTTCATTTTGTATGCTTTCATGGTTAGACTCCAGCTTGTAGCTTATTCGTTAGACACCCCTTTATCAGTTTCCATCCCTTTAGGAGAGGTATCGCTTCTGGAGAGCGTTTGTAGGAGGTGTATTATCAGTTTAGACGAGTCCAAGTTCATAATCGATCTGATAGTTTTGCATATGTCCGAGTTTGATGTCATCCTTGGTATGGATTGGTTGTCGTCCTACCATATTAGTATCGACTGTTTTGCGAAGACAGTCAGATTACAAGCATCCAATAGGTCTGAGATGATTATGGCCACTTCTCAGGGCAATCGCTTTGCGGAGTCGTTTCTCGCGTTCATCGATGAGGTGATGCGACGGGATCAGAGTTCTGATTTGTTGGAGACTAGAGTTGTCTCGGATTATCAGGATGTCTTTCAGGACATACTTGGGTTACCTCCTGTGAGAGAGGCTGAGTTTTGTATTGAGTTGCAGCCGGGCACAGCCCCGATATCCCACGTACCCTATTGCATGGCACCGGCTGAGATGAGGGAGCTTCAGACCCAATTGGACGAGTTGTTAACTCAGGGTTTTATTCATCGGAGTTATTCTCCGTGGGGCGCGCCGGTCCTCTTCGTGAAGAAGAAGGACGACAGTATGAGATTGTGTATAGATTATCGGGAGTCGAACAAGGTCACTATCCGAAATAGGCATCCACTACCTAGAATTGATGACTTGTTCGACCAGTTATAGGGAGCGCAGTTCTTCTCAAAGATTGATCTTCGTTCTGGCTATCATCAGTTGCGGGTTTGGGAGATGGACATCCCCAAGACCGCTTTCCTCACGCGATATGGATCTTTTGAGTTCTTGGTCATACCATTTGGACTGACCAATGCACCCACAGTATTCATGGACTTGATGAACTGGATTTTTCGTCCCTTCTTAGATTAGTTCGTGATTGTTTTCATCGATGATATCCTCATTTATTTGAGATCGGAGGCAGATCATGAGCAGCATCTCCGATTAGCTTTGCAGACCCTACGGGAGCACCAGGTATACGCCAAGTTCAGCAAGTGTGAGTTTTGGCTTTCAGAGTTCAGATTTCTCGACCACATCATCAGCAGATAGGGCATATCAGTAGACCCAGCTAAGGTTACACCAGTGCTTGATTGGGAACCGCCGAAGACGGTGACGGAGATTTGTAGCTTTTTGAGTTTAGCAGGTTATTACAGGAAGTTCATCCAGGACTTCTAAAAGATTTCGATGCCACTTACATGCCTTACGAAGAAAGGTGTATAGTTTATTTGGAGCACAGAGTGCCAGGAGACCTTTGATACATTGAAGGCTAAGTTGACTACAGCACCGGTTTTGACTATCCCGAACAGCGATAGGACATTTGTCATCTACACAGATGCATCTTTGGCAAGATTGGGAGGCGTCCTTATATAGACTCAGAGAGTATTATCCTACATCTGACAGCAGTTGAGAGTGCATGAGCAGAACTATCCTGCTCATGACTTAGAGTTAGCAGCAGTGGTATTTGCACTGAAGTCATAGAGGCACTATTTGTATGGAGTGCAGTTTGAGTTGTTCATAGACCATCAGAGTCTGAAATATCTTTTCTCTCAGAAGGAACTCAACCAGAGACAGTAGAGATGGATTGAGTTTATCAAGGACTACGAGTTCGTGATTCTGTATCATCCCAGGAAGGCGAACGTCGTAGCAGATGCTTTGAGTAGGAAGCGTCGACATCGTGTTGAGGCTTTGAGGTATTCATTGTATCGAGATCTTCTTACCCTTAGCTAGTTTGATTTTAGACCTGAGGATGGTAGTACCAGTGCATTTTTAGGAGCTGTGTCAGTGCATCCATCTTGGAGTGACAGAGTTGTCAGAGCTCAGTTGGAAGACTCTTGGATCCAAAACCGTAAGGAGGAGATTTCCAAAGAGCCTAAGGCTGATTAGACCATTAGAGTAGATGGAGGTCTACGGATGAAGGGTAGATTAGTTATGCTAGCCAGTGCAGAGTTGAAGAGGGAGTTATTTGATGAGGCACACCGTACTCAGTACACAGTACATCCAGGGACTACCAAGATGTACAAGGACCTGAAGAGACACTTCTGGTGGAGTGGCATGCGAAGAGAGATTTCAGAGTATGTGGCTAAGTGTTTTACTTGTCAGCAGGTGAAGGCAGAGCATCAGAGACCGGCAGGGACACTTCAGCCGTTGCCTATTCCAGAGTAGAAATGGGCGGACATTTCTATGGACTTTATTGTAGGGTTGCCAAAGTCGAAGAAGGGGAATGATTTTGTTTGGGTGATAGTGGACCGGTTAACGAAGTTAGCACATTTTATTCCAGTGAGGACTACTTATACAGTCAAGGCGTATGCAAGGATCTTCGTTCGAGAGATAGTTCGACTTCACGAAGTTCCGGACACGATCGTGTCAGATCGAGGATCAGTATTCACTTCACATTTTTGGAGGAGCTTCCAAGACTCATTTGGCAGCAGACTATCTTATAGCAGTTTATTCCACCCACAGACGGATGGTCAGACGGAGAGGGTGAACCAGGTGTTAGAGGACATGTTACGGGCTTGTGTCATTGACTTTCAGGGCAGCTGGGAGGAGCATATTCCACTGATAGAGTTCACTTATAACAATAGTTATCAAGCAACGATCGGTATGGCCCCATATGAGAAATTGTACGGGAGACCTTGTAGATCACCGATATGTTGGGAAGAGCCAGAGGATAGCTTGATGCTTGGACCGGAGCTTGTGAGGAAGACTACCGGGAAGGTAGCATTGATGAGGGAGCGGATTCTAGCTACTCAGAGTCGGCAGAAAAGTTATGCAGATAAGAGGCGAAGACCCCTAGAGTTTCAGATTGGGGATTTGATTATGCTAAAGGTATCGCCTATGAAAGGCGTGCAGCGATTCGGGAGGCGAGGGAAGCTAGCACCAAGATATATTGGACCTTTCTGGATTTTTGAGCGCATTAGAGCTGTGTCATACAGACTAGATCTTCCAGCTTCTATGTCTAGTATACACAACGTATTCCATGTTTCTATGCTCAAGAAGCACTTGCATGATGAGGAGCAGCAGCGAGTGTTGGATGCACCGGAGATTGAGCTTCGAGATGATTTAACTACTATTGAGATCCTATTGTCTATACTTGCTAGAGAAGACAAGAGACTCAGGAACAAGGTGATTCCATTGGTGAAAGTTCAATGGAACCGAAGTGGAGTTGAGGAAGCTTCTTGGGAACGTGAGGAGGACATGCGACGCGACTACCCACACTTATTTGAGCAGGTAAAATAATTAAATTATTTATGATGTGGGTTCTTACTAGTGTTTTTATATATATCTTGATATTTATATTTAACACTAGAATGAAGGTATTTTCAATAGATTCTTAATCTTTCGAAACACACGGTATATATATGAGGGGTTCCTTGTTTGGATTTTTTGCCCGACGTACTAGTTCTATTAGATTAGGGGTTGAGTAAGAATATTATCATTTTAGATCGTTAAGTATGAATCACTATATGCTTATCTAGAGTTAATATTACGAGATGTATTACAAGATGTGTATGTGTGCGGATTGGATTAGACCCTCGTCAAGTTTTTCAAGTATCATTATGTGCTAGATATGATTTTTGAATTTCGAGGAAGAAATTCTTTTAAGGGGGGAAGAATGTAAAACCCCGTACATTTTGATAATTTATGGAGGGGTCAATCAGCGTAGTGGAAGCGTGGAACGAGATGGCGAGCAGCAGATTTAAAAAATCCAGTTTTCAATTCGTGAGTCGACTCATAACTCATCATGAGTCGACTCATCAGGTTGAGTCGACCCATGACTGTCATGAGTCGACTCACGATATCGAGTCCCGTTATTAAAAGTTTCTGTTGAGTCGACTCATCAGTTTATGAGTCAACCCATGAGTCATGAGTCGACTCATAACTGACCATGAGTCGACTCATCGAGGGTTTTCTGATTTTTGCAAGTCAGGTTTGTTTGGGTTACGGGTCGGGTTTCAACTGTTCATATATAATCTCCTCCACCCGAAAACACCTCTTTTCATCAGTTCTCCCTAGAGAAACCCTAGTCTCCTTTCCCCCTCTAAACCCTAGTTCGTTTTTGGGCGTTTTTGGGAGATCTTTGGGGGATTTCAGCAGCTTCTTGTGGTTTGCAGCAAAGGAAATCATTCTTCAGCACACCTAAGGCGAGTAGCATCTCGCCCAATCCTTTTCCCATGTTTTAAAGGATTTTTCTTAATGTTTTCATGAGGTTTATTGAGCCTAAGAAGTATTTTTTAAGTATAAATCGATGCTCTTATTAGTGTAGATGTTAAAATCATGTGTTTAAGATTTCAAAATCCTCACCAACGAATGTTTTTGATGAAACCCAGATCTGGGAATTTATTTAAAGAATATAAATATGAGTTTTTATTTGGAATACATGCTCTCATACATGTTAAGGGATTTAATGTTAGATCTAACATGCAAGATTTCATTTTCCATGTTTTATACGAATTTTACACTGTCTTATATGTTTAGAACTGTTAATATATTGTTTGGGTTTGATGAATTCGATTTTAGATAAATTTTCACAAAAATAACACAGCATGCACGAACAGGGAAAACCCCTCTGTTCAGTCGACTGTAAGTCGACCGATGCCCCCAGTCGACTGTGAGTCGACTGATGGCCCCAGTCGACTATAAGTCGACTGACGAGTGATTTATTTTTATTTCTGTTTCTATTTCTATTTATATCACCTGTTGTTTNTCGAGACACGTGCAACAATAGGATATGTTTTCTTTAACATTTGCATTCCATGTTTTATATACACAGTCCTCGTGTTGGACTATAATCCATCAAAGTCCTCGTGTTGGGCTATAATCCATTAAAGTCCTCGTGTTGGGCTATAGTCCATCAAAGTCCTCGTGTTGGACTATAGTCCATTAAAGTCCTCGTGTTGGACTATAATCCATCAAAGTCCTCGTGTTGGACTATAATCCAATACAGTCTTATGTTGGATAATTGCTAAACCTTGAGTATGTTTCTTAACCGAGTTTGGAACATGACATATTATATGAGGCTAGGACATGATAGCTACCTAGGCTGGATATGTCTCTTATTGTAACTTTGACATGTTTACATTTATCAGTAGAGATGTGTTTGTTTTCTTTTCTTTATTGTTTCCTGTATTAGACTTCGGGTTTGGTATTTAGGGATTTACAATTTGAGATACAAGGTATATACATAAGGGTTTCCTTGTTTGGATTATTTTACTCGACGTACCTACGCTCGTGTTGTAATTTCCTAAGTACCGAAACCCATTATTGTTAGGATAAATGATCTTATATTATTATGTATTAATTATATTTTCATATACAACGAGCCCTATCCCTTGGGGTTGGTTGTGATGTTGCTCGCTAGCGCTTTGACGCTCGTTGTCCCTCCCCCTTTCAGGTATCGAGCCAGGAGCGCGGAGAGTCGCAGGTTGAGGATGATTCTTATTAGCACCCGTTTATCCACTTATTAGATGTATTTTATTTTGTACTCCACTTAAGATATTTTTTTTAGACTTGAGAGATTTATATTCTAGAGTTGTAAAGGCTGTGTGCCTTATTTCATGTATCAGATGTTATGTGCTCTGAGACATGTTGAGATCTCCAGACTGTTATTATTCATTTTAGACATTGACTAAGTATTCTTGCTTATTTGTTTGATGAGATGTATTAATTTGAGTTCCATCATTTCATCATGTATTTATTGTAGAATCTTTTACTTGCTTCGTACCTACACCTGTTGTTGATTCCACTAGAAAGATAGTAATTGTGATGGTGAAACATGTTATTGCACGGTGTGGTGCATGGCAGGTTTGACATTCCTGGTTTTACCTCAGACTGCAGCCTTGTGTGAACCCAGGGGCATCACAACGATGGTTGCGAATAAGCAACCGTTTAAGGGGTTAGAGAATTATTTTACTGACTCTCTTCTCTACGGTGCTGAATCCAATACTGAACCATCGGCCCAAGTCACGGACAACAGAGAAGAAGCTGATACCGAAGCTGGGTTTGGTTACGACAGTGGTTTTGTACTTAATGATATCGTACCCATTGTAATTAATCTTGATGATGGAGAGTCATCGGATAGTAGTTGTAACTAGCAACTTACCAAAGAAGTAGCAATAAATTATGATTTAGAGTACTCGTTGTGTCTTGATAATATCATGAAGGGATTATACAATGACTCTAACTTGTATGTACCACTTCAATCATCTTGCATGATGAAGAAATATGTTCAGGATTCATTCGGAACAACGCTCGTCATTCCTGTGAAGACAAGGGGTGAAAAAGAAGTCATCTACGGTAACGGAAAGGAATTTTCAATACCAAATCACTTCTTTTAAGAAGATGACAATGATGATAAACCAGCCCCTCATTTATTCAGATACGACACAAAAACACGTAATCTCATGGAGAGATATGGATATGACTTCGCACTCGGAGAGGGTCTTTGTTTTGGTCGAGGTCCGCGAGTTCCACCTCGTATGGCCTATGTACCGAAAGGAAAACCTGATAAATATTATATCCACATAAGAGGTTTAGGCTATGTCTCCTTGTCCGACGATGAGTGTTGTTGGCAGGTCATTGATCAGATTGCTAATAAGGGTAAAGACGGATATTCTTCCGACTCTTCAGCCTGGGACTTCGACGCTAGTCTTAGAGAAATGTTCAAAAGGCTAATGTTGAACATGGCTATGGTCGACCCTACCACAATAGAGGAAGACGACCAAATGCCGACTTGGAAAGACCCTTAGGTTCATCACCTGAATATGCAGTACGGTGACAGGTTTGAATAAAGGGAGCCCCCTACCGAGGATCAAGTAATCTAGGTGAATATGGGTGACGAGGATAATCCAAAACCGATATTCATTAGCGACAGTCTCCCGCCAAATGAGGGAGAAGAGCTAATTACCCTCATTAGGGAATATATCGATGTTTTTGCTTGGAATTATGAGGATATGCCAGGGCTCGATCCAAATGTGGCAATGCATCGCCTTAATATTAAGCCGGATGCCAAACCTGTCAAACAGCAATAAAGACGGTTTTGTCCACAAATTATGGAGGCATTCGAGTCCGAAGTTAAAAAGCTTATTGACTCAGGTTTCATTAGGGAGGTGCAACATCCTGAATGGCTTGCCAATATTATCCCGATCCTTAAGAAGAATAAGAAAATCAGAATTTGTATCGACTTTAGAGACCTTAACACTGCCTGCCCAAAAGACAATTTCCCGCTTCCCATCACAGATGTTATCATCGACAATACATGTGGATTCGAGAGAATGTCCTTCATGGATGGATTTTTTGGTTATAATCAGATAAAGATGCATCCAGATAATGAAAAGCATACCGTGTTTAGAACACCCCTCGGTGTTTTCTGTTACATAGGTATGCCCTTCGGCTTAAAGAACGCAGGTGCCACATATCAGAGAGTCATGTCAAAGATTTTCCAGGAGCATCTCTAGAATACTGTCGAACGCTATGTGGCGATCTAGTTGTGAAAAGTCGTGACAAGAATGATCACATCAAAGACTTGAAAATGATGTTTGACCAGATGCGGACTCACCAATTGAAGATGAATTCTACCAAATCTTTCTTCGGAATGACCAGCGGCAAATTCCTCGGATTTGTCATCACCTCCAAGGGTATTCACATCGACCCTGATAAAGTGAAGGCAATTAACGAGCTGCAACCCCCGAAAAACCTTAAGGAACTTAGAGGATTACAAGGACGGTTGGCTTATATCCGTCAGTTCATCTCGAACCTTTCGGGAAAATGTCAACCATTCCCTAGGCTTACAAAGAAGGGCGTGTCATTTGTATGGGACGATGCTTGTCAAAAAGCATTCAAGAATATTAAAGAATATCTCTCGAGACCCCCTGTGCTCATTGCACTGAAATCGGGCAAACCGTTCTTGATTTATGTCAAGGCGACGAGCCACTCGTTAAGTGCATTACTTGCACAAGATGACGATAACGGTCACGAACAGGCCGTATATTACTTGAGCCGGACCCTCGTGGGTGCCAAATCTCGATATCCAATGATCGAAAAGGAGTGTCTCGCCTTGGTATTCACAATTCAAAAGATGCGACACTACTTGGTTAGACAGACTATCTATGTCATTTCCAATGTTAACCTAGTCCGAGTATTCATGACGCAGCCCGCTTTCATGAACTGCCAGCTAGTGAAATAGGCCCTGCTTCTATTCCAATATGACCTACACTTTAATCAACAAAAGTCGGTCAAAGGCCAAGCTATTTGCGATCTCCTGGCAGCTAACCCAACTACGGATACTGCCGTGCCCCACTAGGTGATGTGCTTTGTCTACCTCTTTTTATTCCCCTGCTAAGTCTTAATCAAGACTGGGGATCGACTACTTGGAATCCATTGGATTAAGAGTAACGAATCTTTCACATCGTCAAGTTAACATTATACTTCTGACGATCATCATCCCCACAGAGTATGCATTCAATTTGTATCACTCCCAATTTGTCATGTTAACATTACACCTCTGACAAAACCCACTTATCAATCCTCGTCAATAGGATGATAAGTCCCCAAAGTTGCTCCAAAACAAAAGTCAGTCAAAGGCCAAGCTATTTGCGATCTCCTGACAGCTAACCCAACTACGGATACTGCCGAGGTGTACGACGACCTGCCAGATGAAACCCACGAAGCCAACACAACTTCCCATCAACAGGTGTGGCATTTGTACTTCGACGGTGCTTCTCGAGCAACTAATATAGCAAGTGCTCCTAGATGTTCTAAGATTTCTTCCGGAGTTGGAGTTATCATAGTTTCCCCGGGAAAACATGTGATGCCTCGAGCTTACTCGCTGACCGAGACGTGCTCGAATAACGTAGCCGAGTATAACGCGCTACTTATTGGACTCAGCTTTGCTAAAGAACTAGGGGTCGAATACCTTGAAGCTTTCGGTGACTCTCAACTATTAGTTAAATAGGTTCAAGGGGAGTATGAGGTCAGAAAACAGGATTTGATACCATACCATAGGATGGCCGTTGGGATGGCGGAATCATTCGAAGGATTCTTTATTGAATACATTACATGCTTAGAGAACACCTACGTGGATGCATTAGTAGCATTAGCAGTATCTCTAGCATAACCTCTCGAAATGGAACAATTTGTTATGGTGAGAACTCACCAACTCTCTGTACCAATCTACAATGTAGACAACAGAGAAGATGATATTAAAGAAGTGTATTCAACTCAAGTTGAGTTCGAACCCCGAGATTGGCGTTTCTCTATCATCGATTACGTCGTACATGGAATTTAACTAGAAGACGTGAAGGAAAGGGACTCAATCCGACGAAGAGCATCGAGATTCTACTATAACACGGAGAGTCGAATGCTATATCGTTGAGGGTATGATGGTTTACTATTACGTTGCTTATCCACTAAAGAGATGAAGAAGTCCTTAGGGAGACATGTTAGACCCTAGAGGGGGGGTGATTAGGGTCTTATGCTAATCTAATCCGATTAAATGCCAATTAAAAACTAATTAACAAGTTATCCTAGCAAGTATGAAATATCACAAGATATATGAGCTAGGATAAGCAATGTAAACAATGAGATATATCCTATATGATAAAATATATGCAAGGATATATAAACAACACAAGGGTAAATAATCTAAACAAGATAGTGGATGATATAGATAATGAGCTAATGACAATGGCGATATAAGATATGAACATAAATATGAATGAACGCCAAAGCACACTCAAACAAGCAATATGATCACGGAGTTCGGACCTTCCGTCCTACGTCTCTGCTCCCCACTCCCGGGGAGAAATCCACTATCACGACCGGGTTTTCTACGCTCACCCGAATAACGTTTACAACCACACAGTGTCGGTTTTCAACGCTCACCGAACAACGTCACTCCTCACAATCGGTTTTCTAGTTCACCGAAAACTTTCACCCCACACTCGGTTTCTAGCTCACCGAAAACCTCACAACACACTCGGTTTCTAGCTAACCGAAAACCTAACAATCTCACAATGTAACAAATATAATTTGTTCTCTAATATGGATGAGAACACAATTAAAGCACAACTCAAAGTTACAATCTCTCACCACCCAACTATACTATGTATGTAAATACTAAAAGCTCAATGTGGGTGTGTGTAACAATGAGTAAAATCAAAATCAAACTAAACTCAAATATAAAATCTAGCTTAAGAACAATGATAATCAAACAAGTATATAAATGTAAAGCTAGAGTTTGAGTTTAGAAAACTTCTCAATTTGATAACAAGAGATGGAGGGATGATAGTTGGAAGCTCAAACTTCAATAGATAATCTCCTCAAGCTCTTGTGGAATTTGATTCACAAAATCGAAACACTCAAATGCTTAAAAGCTTATAAACACACTTTAAACAAACTTAAACCCTTGATTAAAACTTTCTTAAACTTGTTTTAAAACTCTCTTAGTTAGAAAGCTTATAAACACACTTTAAACAAACTTAAACCCTTGATTAAAACTTTCTTAAACTTGTTTTAAAACTCTCTTGGTTCCATCTGAAAAGACATCAGCAATGGGGTATATATACCCACTAGAAATCTCAGCAAAGACCGGAAATTCTGTCGGTCGACCGATGGAAAAGTTCGGTCGACCGACGGAAAATTCGGTCGACCGTTATCCAGGTCGAAAATGAGAAACCAAGCAGGACTTATCCGGTCGACCGGTGCGGTCGACCGATGGAGCTTTTCGGTCGACCGGACCGGTCGACCGACCAACTCTCTGGACCATGCTGACGAAAAAACAAACGAGCGGTCGACCGGTGCGGTCGACCGAAAACTGATATGACCAGGTCGAAAATGAGAAACCAAGCAGGACTTATCCGGTCGACCGGTGCGGTCGACCGATGGAGCTTTTCGGTCGACCGGACCGGTCGACCGACCAACTCTCTGGACCATGCTGACGAAAGAACAAACGAGCGGTCGACCGGTGCGGTCGACCGAATACAGATACTTCTGAAAACTGTTTATCTGATTTTGAAACACTGTTTAAAAATATCAAACAAATTCCAAAAAATGTAAAACTTTGGGGAATGATTGTAGACAAAAAACCTGATTTGCTGATTTTAAAAAGCTGTTTAAAAATATCAAACAAATTCCAAAAAATGTAAAACTTTGGGGAATGATTGTAGACATGATAATACACATGCTACAAAAACTGGTTTTCTAAAAAGACTTCCCAAATGAGAAATATCATCATTTTACAAAATAGTCCAAAACATGAAAACCTGAAAATTGATATTTTGATATTTTGACTTAAACAACATTTTGAAACCTTATGAAATGATTGTATAGACTTGATAAAAGATATAACACGTTGTTATGAAGTCTATAATCTAGAAATACAATATTTTCATAAATTTGCATATTCTATGCAATATATTCAAAACACTAAATATGATTTCATTAAATATAAGCTTGTTAAAGGTGAAATCATATATAGGCATATAAACATGAAACAAAATAGTATTTTCCAATTCTATTCATTTGTTTCATAGTAAAACTTGAAAACTATCAAACCAAAACATATATGTATATATATAACTATATATATACAAAAACCAAAACGTGTATGTGTGTATATGATTGAGCTTAAAGTACTAACACACATAATATAAATTCCTAAACTAAATTACCCAAGCAATCTTGATCTTCAACGAAGCTCTATCTTGGTAATCTTGCGGATGAAGCTTTAACTTGGATCTTGAACTTTGAATAGCAAGGCTTCACCGACATTCCGCCAACCTCCTTTGGATATGATCGTTGAAGCTCTATTCCATCCATCCTCCAACAACGTTGTTTGTCTACAAAACATAGGAATGCACAAACACTAGACAAACAACATTAGTAATAAATTGTTTGTTAAACATCATCAAAACAAGAAGGCCAACAATCTCCCCCTTTTTGATGATGACAAACAATTTACAAAAAGGAATATATGCATGAAGGAAATGAACATATACAAGATAATAACTCACATGCATATAAACAAACAAGATAGATATACTCACAATATTTCTCCCCCTTTGACAACATCAAAAAGGGGACAAAAGAATTAAGAGAGCGAAAGCTCCCCCTACAAATAAGCATGGGTGAGTATGAAGCAAGTATAGGGATTGCTCCCCCTATCAAAATGCCATATGTAATATATGCAATGAATATCATGGAAAACATATGTGAGCAAGCATAGATGGAAAATATGCTAAACACAACTCACATACTTAAAGACAATGAGAACACATATGAATATATCAATGTGAAAGAAGTGTCTCATTAGCACAAAAAATATAGAAACCATATAAAAGAATAGATTTATGAAATCAAAAGAAGAGGAACATGAGAATCATGCAAAAAGTTTTCAAATGAAAACAAAGTAATTAATGAAATCATAAATCAAGATTTAAGTTTTTTTTAAAAAATGTTTGATCCAAAAAAAAATTTCTTTTGTAAAATTTGATCAAATCACATATAGAATACATTATAAGGCACGAATAGATGATCCATAAGCACAAACACATAAATATCATCATATAAGTGAAGTATAATGAATTCAAAGCAACCGATCAAAACAAAATCTCTAACAAAAGAATTTTAAAAGAGGCAACAATATATCAAGCTCTTAAGCTTGTTCCAACCCATATAATCATTCTAGCATCCGGTAAACATGATTTGGGAATAAACACCCAATAAACCCGGAGGGTTATATAAATACAAACCTCTCATCAAAATCAAGACTAATAATTATGAAAACAAAAGATTTGATAAAAGAAAAATTGTTTTCATAACAAAAAGATTTTAAAACAATTTACAAAACCAAGAAAAAGAAAACTAAGAACACTAAAGTTCTTGGTAAAAAAAAATCATTTTGACACCCAAGCATTCTTGGTGCCGGATTGGTTAGGGACATGACCCCTATCATTCAAGCTCAAAGCCCTAGGGTTATGAACCCTCTTAGGCGCATGTGGTGCACGAACACGGTCATAACAAAAATTACTCAAATGACCCTTCCGATTGCAATATGTACAATGGAAAGGAAGCATTTGCTTATGTTGACCATTAAAAGGTGCACATGGAACATTTGCAAATAAAGATTGTCTTTTAGAATTATTTTGCAAATGAGAAACATCATTAAACAAAGGTGGTCTACTTAAGAAATTTGGCAAGTTTGAATATTTTTTTAAATCATAATAAAACTTCACCAAATGGTCAAATCTACCATAAATATCACATTCAAAAATGTGTGGTCTACTAGAAACATTTGGCAAATGTGATTTTCTTTTCAAATCAAAACAATAC
>NC_033801.1:53632967-53684612 GCF_001876935.1 Asparagus officinalis
ATCTTCTTCCCACCTACTCTCTCATTTGGACAGTCGACCTTGAAATGCCTAACTTCACCATATTTGAAACACACTCTTCTAGTAAGAGGTCTTGATTTAGATCTAGACTTTCCTCCCTTGTCTTTTCCTCGCTCATTGCTCCTTCCTCTAGCAAACAATCCATGCGCTTATTCTTTGCTACCACTAGTAGTCATTGTTAGACCCTAGAGGGGGGGTGATTAGGGTCTTATGCTAATCTAATCCGATTAAATGCTAATTAAAATTAATTAACAAGTTATCCTAGCAATATGAAATACAACAAGATATGTGAGCTAGGATAAGCAATATACAATATGATATATCCTAGCAAAGAGATATATAGCAATGTATATATGCAAGGATATATAAACACAAGGGTAAACAATGTAAACAAGATAGTGGATCATATAAATAATGAGCTATGGACAATGGCGATATAAGATATGAACATAAATATGAATGAACGCCAAAGCACACTCAAACAAGCAATATGATCACGGAGTTCGGACCTTCCGTCCTACGTCTCCGCTCCCCACTCCCGGGGAGAAATCCACTATCACAACCGGGTTTTCTACGTTCACCCGAATAACGTTTACACCTCACAGTATCGGTTTTCAACGCTCACCGATCAACGTCACTCCTCACAATCGGTTTTCTAGTTCACCGAAAACTTCACAACACACTCGGTTTTCTAGCTCACCGAAAACCTTACACCACTCACAATGTAACAAATATAAATTTGTTCTCTACAATAGATGAGAACTCAATTAAGCACAACTCAATGTTACAATCTCTCACAACCCTAATATACTATGTATGCAAATACAATAAGCTCAAGTGGGTGTGTGTAACAATGAGATTCAATAAAACTTAACTCAATAAGAACTAGCAATAAAAATTGATATGAAATTCAATAGTAAAAATGCTAGGAAATAGAGTTAAGGAAACTTCTCTATAAACACAAAGAGAGGATGATGAAATGTTGAAGATGAACTCTTCAATAGCTGATTGTAAACTCCTCTTTGTAACAGCAAACCAAAACAAACTTAAACCAAAACTAAACAGGTTTAAACCCTTGTTTAAAACTTGTTAAAACATTCTCTTAGATTGCTTGAAAAGAGATCAGCAATGGGGGGTTTATACCCACTCAAGATCTCAACAAAAACCCCAAGCAAAAAGACAAAACAGCCCCAGCAAACGCTCAGAAAATAGCCGTTGAAAAAAGCAACAGTCATATAGTCGGTCGACCGAAAATTTCGTCGGTCGACCGAAAATTTTCATCGGTCGACCGGACCGGTCGACCGACAGGCTTTCTGTCGCCCAGTGAACTTTTGACCTCAGGTTCGGTCGACCGGTGCGGTCGACCGAAATCTGACATATGAAAAACATGTTTTGCTGATTTTAAAACACTGTTTAAAAATATCAAATAAATTCCAAAAAATGTAAAACTTTGGGGAATGATTGTAGACATGATAATAAACATGCTACAATGACTGGTTATCAAAAAGGACTTCCCAAATGAAAAATATCATCATTTTACAAACTAGTCCAAAACATGAAAATATGAGATACTTGAATTTTGATGTTTTGACATAAACCAACTTTTGAAACTTTGTGAAATGTTTTTGTAGACTTAGTAAAACATGTATAAACTGATATTAAAGTCTACAAACTAAGAATACAATATTTTCACAAATACAATAGAAAATGAAACCTATGAGTATGTATATGAAAATATATTTGTTTCATATCTATGTAGATAAACCAAATCACAATAATAAATATGAAACATGTAATTTCATATTTATAAACATGAAAACCAAAACTTGTGTTGTATATATATGTGACTACATATATATACAAGGAAACTAATAAAATGTGTGTGTATAGATAATTGAGCTTAGAGTATATAACACACATAATATAAATCCTAAACTAAATTACCCAAGCTAGATCTTGATCTTCAATAAGCTCTTCTAGGTAATCTTGCGGATGAAGCTTTAACTTGGATCTTGAACTTTGAATAGCAAGGCTTCACCGACATTCCGCCAACCTCCTTTGGATATCATCGTTGAAGCTCTATTTCATCCATCCTCCAACTACGTTGTTTGTCTACAATAAATACGAAAACACAAATACTAGACAAACAACATTAGTGGTAAATTGTTTGTTAAACATCATCAAAACAAGAATGCCAACAAGACACACGAAGGGGCTTATTGTGCACACAAACCTGGCCCCAAACTTTACGACCGCATCAGAAGGATGGGATATTTCTAGCCCACTATGATAAAAGACGCAGTCGCATGCGCCCGAAAATGTCATGCGTGTTAGGTACACGCAAATTATATGCACCAACCCCCAGAGCATCTACATCCTTCGACTACCTCATGACGTTTTGAGACTTGGGGAATGGGCGTTGTTGGTCCTATAAACCCTCTATCAATCAAAGGCGATAGATTCATTCTGGTAATTACCGATTACTTCTCTAAGTGGCCTGAAGCCATTCCGTTCAAAGAAGTAAAGACGAGCAACGTGATTGCGTTCATCAAGCACCATATTATCTACCGATATGGTGTTCTAAAATGAATCATACATAACAATGGACCCAGTTTGTCAGTAACGCCTTCATCAAATTTTGTGAGAATTTCAAAGTTCATGACGTCTCGTCGACAACTTACAATCCCACAGCGAATGGATTAGCAGAAGCTTTTAACAAGACTATCATAAATCTTTTATCAAAACTCATGAAAACTAATAAACGAGATTGGGATGATAAGCTTGGCGCAGCCTTATGAGCCTATCGTACCATGGTCCGCAAGCCGACGGGATCAAACTTATATTCTATGGTATACGGGTGTGAAGCCGTTCTTCCATTAGAAATCCAAATTCCATCACTCTGGATCATTCTCGCAATAGAGTTAACAACCGAAGAACAGTATCAGAAATGTCTCGAAGAACTCGAGATGCTTGACGAGAAGCGCTTGGAAGCTCAGCAGTACATTGAGTTCTACCAAGCCAGAATTTCCCGAGCTTTTGATAAAAAAGTTTGACAACGGAGTTATAAAGAAGGAGACTTGGTCTTAGTTGTTCAACGACCCATGATCCTTAATTCTAAGAAGAAAGAAAAATTTGAACCCATATAGGAGGGGCCATTCGTAGTAGAGACAGTCTATTCGAATGACGCTTATCACCTTATTACCAAGGAAGGCGCTCGGCTGATGATGCCGATAAAAGGGAAATTCCTAAAAAAGTACTACCCTTAGTACGTTTGTGATAACCCATGTCACGGGAAGTTATCAAAAGAATACTATGTGGGGTATTCTTAGGGATAACCCAGTAGTTACAAAAAGGATAAGAAAGAAATCCCTATTTGGATTTTGAATGTCCTCAATGATGGAATCTATCTCATTTTTGAGATTAAATTCACCAACTCTCATGAATTCTTTTGCTGAGACGAGATTCAACCATTTTGACAAGAGCAATCTTTCCAAATTCACCAACTCTCATGAATTCTTTTGCTGAGACGAGATTCAACCATTTTGACAAGAGCAATCTTTCCTCACAAAATCCCTCACCGTGAGACGAGATTCAACCATTTTGACAAGAGCAATCTTTCCTCACAAAATCCCTCACCGATCAAATCAATTTACGGTGAGTCCACCAAAAATCCTATCCGCCAATCTTTGGCAATTTTAAATTTTGCGTGTTAAGTACTGATCACTTAGCATCGAAATCCTCCATCGAGTAGCTAGTACAAATCAGCATTTCACTGCTATCTGTATTCCACTCCCTCTACTTTCTTGGTCAAACCTATAAAGTTAGGGCCAAAACCATAATCCCCTCTCTATTCTTTCCATTAATGAGAGGTCCACTTTCAATTGAGCAATCAAACCTATAAAAATTAGGATTGCCTCAAACCCATTCGGCCAAACCTATAAAAGTTAGGGTCGAACTTCGATCTCACTTCGATAAAAAAAAAGCTCTTTTCAGTTTAAGCAACCAATCCTATAAAAGTTAGGGTTGCTTGAATCCTCTCGATTCTCGGAGTGGAGATCCCACTCTTATTTTCACCTTTTCGGATTCTTAAGGTGGAGATCCCACCTTGAGTTTCCCCCGCAACTAGAGTTAGGGTATAAAATCCTTCCTCTTTAATTTTGGGAGATAGAATATAAAATCTTTCCTCTCCCGCTCTAGGTTTGTCTTTATCTTTAGAAAAGACACATTTCTCAACTTCAAATCCGCGTACTTCATGCATGGGGGATTTTATCTCAAACCCTAAAAGAGAGATAAATCTGCATCTAACACATGCTGCCGGTTTAGTCTTTCTCTGAACGAAAAGACACCAGAATACAAGTCTGGGGACTTTTATCCTGAAGCCTAAGTAAGGATGAGTCAGCACCTAATATGCGTTGCAGGGTAGTCTATTCCCATGATAAAGACAAAGTCTACATATTCCACATCATAGCACTAAAAGAATTAACTCTTTTAGCACAACGTTATATGCGGAACGGATTTATACAATCCGCATGCTAGCCCAATTCAAATGGTAGTCGGTAAAGGCACATCAAATCCGTTGAAGGCTGAGGATTTATCAAAAATCCTAATTCTACATATAACACACGTTGTCGGTTTAGTCTTTCACCAAATGGAAAGATACCAGAATATAAGTCTGGGGACTTTTATCCTGAATCCTAAGTAAGGATGAGTCAGCGCCTAACACGCGTTGCCGTGTAGTCTATTCTCGTGATAAAGACAAAGTCTACGTATTCCACATCGTAGCACTAAAAGAATTAATTCTTTTAGCACAATGTTATATGCGGAACGGACTTATACAATCCACATGCTAGCCTGATTCAAACGGTAATCGGTAAAGGCGTATCAAATCTGTTGATGGCTAAGGATTTGCTAAACATCCTATAAGCATTGTGTCTATTGAGTTCACAACCAACAAAAAAACATCATGATATAAGATGAGTATGCTAAATCAAATACTGGGTCTTTACTAATAGATCAAGTCAAAGCATACAATGATAAAGCTCATCGGCCCGAACGCAATCGGCGACCGAGAATGTGAAGTTCCTACCTAGAGAGCCTGTCTGCATAACCCTGCTCAAGCTCAGCCTATAAGTCAGCTCGGACAGAATCATCAGAACTGTTCAAGATCTCTGTGGCTTCACCTTTTAGCTTCATTAATCTCTCCTGTGTAGGTCCTAGTCTCTCAAGTATCTGTCTGCGAGAGCTCTCTAAACCAGCCAGCTCATCTGCAATGATAACACCAGACTCCTCAGCGTACTTCAGGGCCTTCTTTAACCTGGCTACCTCCTCACGATTGGAGTCTAAAGAACTGAGTAACTCGGCTCTATCTGTATCCTTCCTCGTAAGACTAGCCATCATCTGCGTGATAGAACTCTCATGCGACTGAAGCTCGCTACCAATAAAAGATCTAAGGTCACGCCACTGTGTCAGTCTATGTTCCAACTGAGAAGATATGAAGGAAGAAGCCCCATTAGCCTTCATCTCCTCTAACACTCGGAATTCACACTCCAGAATAACAAAGTCGGCAGTGAGAGAATCAGCTAGCTCAGGAAATCCCTTCTATCTAATCATCGTTATGTGTCGAGCAAGGGAACGCCTGAACTGATCGAAGCAATATCCCTAATGAAGAAGTTTCTTGATCATCCCGTCAAAAAAGTTGACAAAATAACCAAGATCCACTCGGAAAATATCTCTACTAGGATCAGGATCACCTAAAAGGGATAGGACACGCTCATACGGAGATAGTGGAGACCCTACAACTAATGGCGCAGAAGGGTGAGAAACTCTAGAATATAGTGGGGAAATTCAGAGCGAATTATGAGCATACCAGTACCAACATAGGTCCCCTCAGTTTGAGATCCTATGATAGGCTCTGTCAATCTAATCTCAGCAGGCTCAGGAATGCTAGCAGGTGTGATCGTCGATGGTATATCAACTCCTCTAGGTAATTATGTAATGCCCGTTGGGTTTGGAGAAGATACACCACCACCAGGCAAACTAGGGATTCTAGGAATCATAGTCGTATCAGTCATGATGACTGGTCCTATGATTACAATTCTTTATTAGTCAAATAGAGATTTGGACAAAAGAAAAGAATGATGATGGAGTGGATTACATGCATACATGCATATTCGTCACCGTCAGGCAACTCGGGATGCTAGGAATCGTAGTCATATCAGTCATGATGGCTGGTCCTATGATTACAATTCTTTATTAGTCTAATAGAGATTTTGGCAAAAGAAAAGAATGACGATCAAGGGGATTATATGCATACCTACAGATCCATCACCCTCAGCTAAACTAGCGATGCCAGAAATCATAGCCGTATCAGTCTCAGTGGCTGGTCCTACAATTAGAATTCCCTATCGGTCAAATAGAGGTCTCGACAAACAAAGATAATTACAATGTCAGAAATTAGATGCATACCTGCAGATGAACCACCTTCAAAGGATGGTCCTGTAGCCTCTCTGGTGGCCTGCTCCGCCAACATCTCAACTAGCAATCTAGTGTCGAATTTTGAGAAACTCGATGCTGAGACATACATGTGTTCGCTAAATCCCCCAAGACCCATATCATGAAAAGTTTCATCCTCGACCGGCCTCTTTGGCGCGATACCTACATAAGAGTTTAAGTGCTGGATATATACAAAAGGGGGGGGGGGCTGCAGCGGTGGTAGAAGGCTCTTCTGCCCCAATATTCGCGCCCGCGTTCTTCAATTTGTCTAAAAGAGAATAAAACGTGGAAGTGATTAAAAGGGGAACAAAGTCTGAATTTCCTAACTTCTTTAACTGCTGCTTGAATAGTGTATTACCGATGTTAGATAGACCTGGGCATAGAATCCCCGGCCCAACGCTATCATCCTACGTGGCATCTCTGTTTGATTCAACATCCATAGACTCATCACGAATGGCATCACACATTTGCTGCACGAAGCTCGGGCTATCTAAATGGCTAGGATCAGAGAATACAGGGTCTTGCAGAAGTTCACCTCCGTCATGGCTTCCTGAACCATAGAGCATGATTAGATTCAGGGAATCCAAAAGAGCATTATTTTAAAGTAGTGAAGATAGTAGAGCATTACCCTCTTCTCCGCCAGTAGTACCTCGCGCCTCTACTCCGCGAGCCTACTAACTAATATGCGACTTATGGGTGGTCTTCTTCTGTTTTGGAGGACAAACCCTTACAGGAAAAGCGGGTCGCTCATGCGAGGATTTAGTACAGATCTTAACCTGGGCAGAAGCCTCGGTGCTAGGCCGTGATCTCGCATAACGAAAAATAAGGGGCTCGTGCTCGTCAACCATCCTACCTGGAGTGACAAGAGTCATCTTGTTAGGATAAGTAAATAAGATATTTCGTTCCGGCTTTTGAAAATCCGGTTGAGATCTAGAAAGGGTATGGCGTTGATGCCAATAAGAAAATGCTAGATCCATTAATTCTGAAAAGAAAGAGTCTGACAGACCTGTATCATATTCTCCCCCATCGGTATCCATGTCTATAAATTCTTCCTTAGAAGTCTCATCTTCATCATCGATAGGAAGGAGCTCTTCATCATCCTCCATCTTGTCTCTGCTCGAATGGTAGGGTTTGGTAGGTTTCTTCCCCCGCTTCTTCGAAAGCTCAGTCTTACGAGAAGCCTTGATAGTAGTTTGAACCAAGTGCTCAGCCTCCAACTCTAAGAGGCTCTTCACATCTAGAAACTCGTTGGCAGAAAGAAGCCACTTGTATCTGAGGAAAGTAAGCAACGGTTTGTGCTTGGATGAAGGAAGAGCGAAATAGGCTCCAGTACAGCCCATCATAGTCCAAAGCCAAGCTCGGACGCCGTTAATAAGGCCCCTCTCGATCCTTATGCCCCAGATCAGGTTTCCAACATATAGTTGGTCGTAACCGAACTGGTGAGCGAAGCGGTACGAAAGATAAGGCTCTATATGGCAACGACCCTTCACACAAAGGACGAGGTATCCAATGCGGATTTTCACCAACCAACGGAAGCAACCAGCATCAAGAGAAGTCCTACCGGACCTTGGTTTCTCCTCATCAATCAACACGTTGTCATAGTGGCCCGAGAAGCGAGGGAAACACTTGAAGAACTCCCAGCTCTTACAAACTTGAAGCTCTTGCTGGACATCAGTGAATGTCTTCCCAAACCACTTGCTCCTTTCTAACAACTGCACAAAAGAAACGGAGGCATCAACAATACTAGGCGCCGACATCAAATCGGGACGGTGAAGAACAAGCCATGCCATCAGGTATGTATACGGAAGCTCGACCTTTATAGAAAGAAGCTTGGTTGATGGTTCAGAACCCACATGTGTAAGACCATCGACCAAATACCTAAGCCCAAAATGAATGCCGACAACCATCGCCAGAAGCAGAGAAAGCTCCTTCCAGTAAGCTAGCTGGACGGCAGGGAAAAGGACCTTAATAGGCAACGTGTCAGAAAACTGATATGGAACGACGCACTTCTTCAACCAGAGGGCAAGATAGCCCGCCAACAGAGTCCTGGGCCGAATGGACTTCTGAGCGTGACAAAGGAATGTCCGAAACTTGGTCCGATAGTAAAGGAACAAGCTTCGGACCTCTCCATTAACTCATTTCTCCATTAACTCATTGATGGCAGAAGGTGTTAAGGGGGCCAACTCACAAACAGTCTCGCCTGAATTGCTCTCCAAATGCTAGAATAAATAATCAGCTAACTGCTTCAAACAGATCTGCCTCTTCCTCTTCACTAGAGGACTCACTTTGATTAAGGATGTATAATAATGACACGTAAGATCCCAAAACGTGTCATACATACCGAGAGAATCTTTCTTCAGCCACTCTAACTATAGGTTCGAGGGAAAGTACTCCTGATACGAATAGTCCCCCATCAAAAGACCAGAAACTTTGTGCATCTCATGCAGAGCTAACCCTAAGTCTCCACTGCAGGTCAAGAAAGTGTTACTGTCAGGGATATATGTCTCTAATAACGCTAGGAAGTGGAGACTGCTGATTGGGAATCCATACATGGTGGCTCGTATGGGCGCATACAACCCACTGCCTCTCAGATCACTCTCCCAACGTCCCAAGACATAACTGTCATACGAGTCCACCACCTTTTGGGTGGAGAATAGGCCCAACCGAAGCATCTGAACTCTATCGGAGGTAACTTCCTCCCAAGCTTGGCCAAACGATTCCTCACAGTAAGGGCGACTACTGACACCTCGTGTGGTGGTGCGATATCAAGGCCCAAAATCCCTAGTCAAAGGCCCCGAATATAATTGTAACCACCAGAACCTGGGGTCTTATGATAGGAAATAAATCCACAATTAACTCGGTCATGGTCATCTATAAGATTCCAGGACATCTGTCGTCGCACGGCCTACGTCTCTAAATGAGTGAGAGAATGCTGACGGGGAATAGAAGGGATATATAGAAGGAGTCCTTCATCATTATTCAACCGGTGCTCATTATCAAGAGTCAGCTTAGCCGGATCCTCGACATGGTCTCTAAATAAATAACCAGGCTTCTCTATAGCCTAAGTGGAAAAAGAGTCTTCAGTGAAGGTGGCATCGGTAATCAACTGGCGTAGTGAATGGCGGCCCCCATCTCGTATCAAGCGATAGAACTCCTCGGAACGACTCTTGTCAAACTGAGGAGTCGGACCAATGGCCTGTTTATCGACAACAGAAGCAAAACTCTCTCCACTACAACAGCTGGTAGCATGAGGAGGAATGCTGTCCGCGGGGAATTCAACTACAGCAAAACAAACGTGGAATCAGAAAATTATTCATGAATTATACAATGATTGAATTCATCTCACAAGCTAGGGAGATAGAGTCATTTATTGAATGATTGGTGAGACGATTTCGAGTGTCCTACACCGGAAAAATAGTATGCATCATCACGTAAGCAACATGGTAATGTACCCCGACCCACGTAGTGTAATACAACATGAAATCGCCCTAATATGTCGGAAGACGTGAATTGGCCAAGCAAAACGCGTCTTTTTGAAACCTCGATCCCCGCGAAGGAGGATGTCGGTTCTTCCCGAATGACCCGCGAAGGGGTCAAACGAGGGCATGATAGAACCACAAATCATCCTAAAACCTCGATCCTCGTGAAGGAGGACGTCGGTTCTTCCCGAGTGACCTGCGAAGGGCCAAACGAGGGCATGATAGAATAACAAATCATCCTGAAACCTCGATCCTCGCGAAGGAGGACGTCAGTTCTTCCCGAGTGACCAGCAAAGGGGCTAAGCGAGGGCATGATAGAACTACGAGTTATCCCAAAACCTCAATCCCCACAAAGGAGGACATCGGTTCTTCCCGGATGACGCACGAAGGGGTCAAGCGAGGATACAAAAAACATAAAAGCTCACCCCCGTAAGAGAACACTACGTGAGCCTCCCTCTCACTATGCTGAGAAGAGGAGCGACTCTTATGGAATCGTGGTCGATACGGAGACATGGTTGACCTCCAATGAAAATCAACGGATCAGGTACAATCATAAATCCAAATACCCAAAAATTAAAAGGAAAATTACGAATTTTAGCTAAAGTCCTATAAACAAAATAGGATTTTATAGTTGAAGTCTAATTAATCCTATGAGTTTTATGCATGCAAACCATGGGTTCAAATTGCATTTAAAGCCTTCATGATCAACTTTTGGGTGAAATACCCAAAATACGGTTCAAATTGCATTTAAAGCCTTCATGATCAACTTTTGGGTGAAATACCCAAAATACCCCTCATGTTCAAGGTTAAATTTTATTTAAAGCCTTCATGATCAACTTTTGGGTGAAATACCCAAAATACCCCTCATGTTCAAGGTTAAATTTTATCCACGAACACCTTTGAATTTGGCCATGATCGAGGAAGGAAAACCATTGTCTTCTATATCTCACAATTTCAGCCAAATTTTATAAATAAACCCTTCTACAAATTGCGGCCAACTTTGCAAATGGACCCCTCTACAAATTTCGGCCCTATTTGCACATATACCTCTCAAACTTTTGATCATGGGTATGTACTCCAAACTCTACAAATTTTAGCCCTAAAATTTCAGCCACTTTGCAAACAAGTCCCTCAACCAATTTCGACCACTTTTTTCAAATAAGCCCTCCAATAATTGGTGATCTTTTTGCATGAAACACCCCTCAAAGTTGTGGCCAAATGGGTATGCAACCAAAATCACAAAATTTTAGTCTACTTTTGCATAAAACCCCCCCAAAATTTTAGCCCTATTTTACACAAAAGTCCTCCAAAATTTAGGCCTTGTTCTTGCATAAAACCCCCCAAAATTTCGGCCACTTTCAAAACCTATCATCAAAATTCAATCTTTTTCACAAAAGCCACAATCTTTGCATAAAATTCATTGCATACTCTTATTACAAGAATAAAGTTTCAATCTTTCTTGTAAAACCTATGGATTCTTAACTAAGAATGCAAAAAAAAAAAATTTTGGAGAGAAGCTTACCCAAACCAAGAAGCTTAAAAACCCAATTCGAAAAATCAAGTCTTGAGCTTGAAGAGGAGATGAAACCCTAGCCTTGAGAGGAGACAAAATTCGGCCAATGAGGAGGAAAAATCCAAATTTTTTTTTTGGGTTGAGGGGTTTTAAAAGAAATAGTTTAAATGGGTTAAGAATTCTTGAAGAGGAGAAAAATGGGTTATGACGAGTTTGGATAGGAGGAGGAAGAAGAAGTTAGGGGGGAAAGGATACTTTTTTTGAAATTTGAGAGTGAGAGGGAAATGAGAGTACACAACAAAACAAAAAAAGGAGAAAGGGGGGGAGGGTGTCTCGGCCTTGGCCGAGACACCTAGAGGTGTCTCGGCCAAGGCCAAGACACCCACGGGTGTCTTGGCCCAGGTTAAGTTCCCGGATGTTTTTTTTTACGATCCTGTTTCGCCTAATTTCGACGGTGATTAGTTATTCTGATAAAAATCAACACAAAATAATGTCAGGTGGTGTGAAACCCTAGGTCAACACCGGTCAACGTGTAACCCTAGGTCAATGCTAGTCAACGCATTGCGATAAAAAAGTCAACGTCAGGCGATCTGAAACCTTAGGTCAACTAAACTATTATACCCAAGATATAGGTCTTTAATAAAGCTCGTCTTGGTTACAGTTGAAGCTTGATATTGAACCTTTGAGTTGAATGTATTGGCATCATTCTGATATTCCTTCCATTCTCCAATAGATATGACCGTATAGGTACAAGTCCATCCAACCTCCAACAATGTTGTTTGTCTAGAATACCTAATAGGTAAGTACGAACAATAGACAAACGATATTAGAGTTTGTTTGTAAATCATCAAAACAAGATTAGAGAATTAGAGTCACCATATGAGTTCTAACAAGGCCAAGTACCCAATTGTCTCAATGTTGGGATCCTCCCCCTTCCTTTTTTTGGTAGCCATTAGTGGCTATTTATAGAGGATAATTGTGTGCAACTGTCTCCTATGAATGTGGGAAGTGGGCGCAACCACTTCCACATTTTAAGACTTAGTGGCTAACTTGGTCAAGCAGTGCAGGTGGACTTGACGTTGCAGGCAGACTTGAACATTTAGGTAAATTTGGCAAGCTTGCAGGCGAGCTAGAACATGCAGGTGAACCTTGTAGGTGAAGTTAACTGTTTAGGCGAACTTAACTTCGTTCAGGTGAACTTGCATGCTTAGGAGAAGTTTAATGTTCAGGCGAACTTCATTCTTTTCGGGTGAATTTCAGGTGATGTTCAGCTTTCTGGCGAAGTTCAACTTTTAGGTGAAGTTTAGTGATCAGGCACACTTTGTTCTTTGTGGGCGAACTTTAGGCGATGTTCAGCTTTTAGGCGAAGTTCAACTTTTAGGTGAAGTTCAGTGTTCAAGTGAAGTTTAGTATTCATGCGAACTTTGTTCTTTGCGGGCGAACTTCAGACGTTGCTTAGCTTTCAGGAAAAGTTCATCATTTTGGTGAAGTTCGATGTTCAGGCGCACTTAAATCTTTGTAGGTGAACTTCAGGTGAAGTTAAGGCTCACAGGCGAACCTTTGAGCTTTTTTCCTTGTTCCAAGTTGATTTAGAACAACTTTCTTCAAATAATCTCTACATTGACTTGTTAGCTTTTACCCAAAAGGGCGAAGTGGGCAATATATTGCTCAAATATTGATGTGTTTATTGTACAACTCATGCATGTCTAGATGTCGACTAAAAATTTTCTTTGTTTGGGATAGAGGCAATTTTATTTGCCTACAAAATCCCCTTCAAAGTTTTCAGACCTAAATTAGGTTTTATGGGTTCTGAAATACTTTGATCCTTATTGGCTATGACAAGCTTGGTTTGCATGATGAGCTTGGCCTCTTTGCGAGCTTCGATGCTTCGGGGTGAATTTCATGGTTCCAGGCGAAGTTTGTCATTTCTGGGCTACCCTCGACACTTCGAGACGAAGTTCGGCTACTTGTTGAGTCTCATCATTCTGTGCTAGCTTCATTAACTGAGAAGAGGTTTGTCACTGTGATGACCCTCGTCAGACTTGTAGTGAGCTTCGACCATCCTTTGTCTCTTGGCGTTTTTTAGCCTACAGAGTTCCCTGATATCATGTTCCTAGAAGCCTTCAATCAAATTAGGATCAATAAGTCCAAGCTACAATCTTGCCGAGGTCCCTTCATCAGCTTCACATGGTATTTGCTCTTACTTGAAGGGATGATCACTCTCCCCCTAATGGTTGGTGAATACCCTCACCAAACCACTATCCATACCTAGTTTTTAGTGATGAACATCAAGTCCACCTATAATGTTATTCTTGGAAGGACTTCTCTAAATAGCCTACAGACGACCCCATCAACTTACCACCAGATAGTAAAGGTCCCAACCCCCAAAGGAGTCGAGATCATTAGGAGAAACTAATGAGAGGCCAGATTATGTTATCTGCTTTCGATGAGGGGAAAAGGAGTGCTAAAGATCCTACCAATTGATAAGATGCGTCTCAAGATGGAGAAAGAGTTGGAGTGGGAATGGATGACTCTTGTGGAAGAACTATAAGAAGTACTTATCATTTAAAGAAGGTCAAGATCAGATCAAACCTTGTTGATCCTCAATGAAGAGCTATGATGGCATTCTTATGCCAGAATGCTGATGTATTTGCTTGGGGGCTAGTAGACATGCGTGGAATTTCCTTAGAAATTATGAGCCTTGAGCTCTGGGTCGACCAACAGAGCAAGGAAGTTTGACAAAAGAAGAGATGTCTCGACCCAAAGAGGTAGAAGGCAGACACAGATGAAGTCAACCGACTTCTCAAAGCCTGCTTCCTCAGAGAATTGTAGTACCCAGAGCGACTATCCAACATGGTGTTAATTAAGAAGTCCCTTAGCAAGTGGAGGATGTGCGTAGACTTCATATATTTTAACAAAGCTTACCCGAAGGTAAGCTACCTAGTTTCATGGACGCCTTCTCTGGATACAATCAGATCCTAATGGTGAAGTATGATCAAGAGAAGTCCTCCTTTATCAAAAATCAGGGAACCTACTACTACAAGGTGATGCTCTTCGGTCTTAACAATGCGGGGTCCACCTACCAGAGGTTGGTCAATAAAATCTTCAAGCACGAGATTGGCCATAATGTGGAAGCATACGTGGATGACATCCTTATAAAGTCAAAGTAAGCATCATCTCACATGTCATATCTTGAAGAAAGCTTCTCTATCCATTGGCATTGCCACATGAAGATTAACCCAACAAAATGTGATTTTAGAGTGCAATCAGGAAAGTTTCTCAGGTTCAAGATTACTCAGTGACACATTGAGATAAACCCAAAGAAGATAGCCTCTATAGAATAGCTGTCTGAACCCCGCACACTAAAAGATGTTCAGAAGCTCAATGGTGAGATAGTGGCGTTAAGAAGCTTTCTCTTAAAATCTACTGAGAGAAGTCTCTCCTTCTTCAAAACATTGAGAGGGAGCAAGGAGTTAAAGGAAGGAATGAGTTAGACAGCCGAGTGCAGTGAGGCCTTCAATGACCTCAAAAGATATTTGAGCACTAAACCACTATTGAGCTGGTTTAAAGAAGAAGAGACTTTGCATCTCTACTTAGTCATCTCCCAATAATTCATTAGCTCTGTCCTAATTCAAGATGAAGATAATGCACAGAGATCAGTTTGCTATGTTAGCTGGATCTTGAACGCATCCGAACTCAACTACACTCTCATTGAGAAGGCCTCCATCACTCTCATAATTATAGCTAGGAGACTTCACCCCTACTTTTAGGAACACACACTCGTGGTGTGGAGGAATTTGCCCTTAAAAAAGCACTTAGAAGTCCTACCATCTCAGGGAGAATGGTCAACTGGTCAATTTAACTCAGTGAGTATAATGTGTGGCTTGAGCCCAGAATGACCATGAAGGCTAAGCATTGGCTGACTTCATAATGGAGTAAACCACAACGGATAACAAATTGTCTCTATTCATGCCAGACCCTACCTAATCTTTCAACACAAAAGACAGCCAGACCCCTACTTCTTGGAAGCACAATACTCTCGAGCATGATCCGTTCGAATTTGCCTTATGGTGGTTACTAAAGGTGGATAGATCCTTAGGAGAAGGAGGTAGTGGAGCTGGAGTAATCCCATGTAGCCCCGATGAGTCCATTCATGAGCACTCCTTCACTTTCAATTTTTTAGCCACTAACAACGAGGCCAAATATGAAGCACTCTTTGTGGAACTTCGAGCCACCTTAGCCATCAAGGCCGAGCTCATCTATATTCTGGCCTACTCCTAACTTATTATCTACCTAGTAAGATGAGGCTATGTAGCTAAAGATCCAAGGATGGTTCTATACTTAAAGGTAGTTAAAGAACTTCTAAACAAGTTCAAGGAGTTAAAGATCTCCTAATTCCCATAGGACCTCAATGCTCAGGCGGATGTCTAATCCAAGTTCGGGTCATCCAGCTTAGGGAACAGCTTAGCACCTATATATACAAACACCCTCGACAACCCTAACATCATGGAGGCTTCAACAGACTCAATCAGGTAGATTGAAACCTCTACAAAACCTATTGGACAGATCTACTAATCTAGAATCTAACATAGGAGATCTCACCAGAGAATGCTACTGAAGCAAGGAGTTTATAAAGGAACTATCTAAGATATCTTATGCTTAATAACCTGTTTTATCGAATGTCATACTCTGGCATAGCGTAGGGCCCCATCTCCGGTGCATTCGATCGGCAGTTGGGTTCAAAAATAAATCCATGAACGGACTTGAGAGAATCATCCAGGGGCCAGAACACTTGTCCAAAATGTGATCCGCTAGGGATACTATTTGTGAAACCCCTATTTTCACATATTGCTATAGTTAAGGTGAACGCAGAGATTTCAAAGCTGTCATGCACCCAACAATGTGCATAAACATGTTTCACTATTATAATCGTTATCGCTCTAGCATATATCAAAGACAAGTAATGAGGGTACAAGCACACATAACAAAAATGAGAATACAAAGAACACAATGAAGAGAATAAATATCCAATAATTTCTATAATTATGTCCCAATAGAAGAAAAGAATATACATCAAATAACTGAGATAAAAATAATGAATATCTAAAACATAAGAGTTAACAGAAATGTACATAGGTACTCAGCCTCCAAAATGAAACACATCTTAAAGAGGGAAAAAAATATATAATGGACTGCTATGGAGCACTAACTAAGTATCTATGAATGATGAAAATCTATGTTGAGTCTCCGTCAACATACGGCTCTTCGAACTCCTGCTTGTTGCCTAAAAAAGATGGAAACAACGAGTGTCAAATCCCTAACGAGAATATCTCCACCGCCCCTAAGAGGAAGGGGTTAGGTGTATAAAATACTAATCATAACATACACACATACACACACACACACACACACACACACACACACACACACACATATATATATATATATTAGAAAATGGAGAAGAGCTGGCCAGCTTTTCTCTCCATTAGCTGACAGGTGTATGACATGTGGCCCCCCTACTAGTCACATCGATGTGGGGGCTCACATGTCATACACATGTCAGCTCACAGGGGAGAGGAGCTGGCCAGCTCTTCTTTAGTGTCCTCTGTAGAACCCCATGAAATTTGAATATCACATAAAAATAGTAATAAGTATGCTATATAGTGATGAATATTATATTTTGATATTTGAATATGTTAAGGATTGATTTGAGATTAATCCAATGTATATATGTGAGTGTAAATGGAGAACATGCACGAAAACTTACACAAAACCAATTTCTGGGCTGTTAGTAGTCAACTACTACTCTGAGTAGTCGACTAACCAGCTTAGTAGTCGACTACTAAGATTAGTAGTCGACTATCGGGGTTGAATCCAGTTTTTCTTTTTAGATTTCGGGTTAGATTTGAATTATATCCGAACCCAGGTTATTATGCATCTTTAAAGACATGTTTAAACCCTAATTTCAAAGATAAAAATTTGTAAGAACCACATCAACCTTCCTCCTCAAACCCTAAACCCTAGTTTGTGACTTTTGAGGGAATTTTTGAGGTGTTCGTCGAGAGGAAGGCGAAGTTTTGGCTTTAGGGTTGAAGAGAGATCTTTTACACATGTGGTAGAGGGTTCCAGCAGCATCTAAGGCAAGATCATCTTCATCCTCTCCTGCACCTTTAATTTAATAGATGATTTAAAGAGATTAAATCAATGTTTCATGTCTTTTCTTATTTGCATATGATTAAAAGATATATTTTGATAATAAATCTGAGATCCATGCTAGATTTAATGTTTTTCCTTGCTGTTTATGTTAGATATATGATTATGATTATTAGGGTAAATAAAATTTTCGTTTAAATATGCTAATTAAAGTTGAACTTATGTGCAAAAACCCTAACTTGAGTATTAATTGAGTTTTCTTGTAAACTAGTCATGTTTGAACAATAGATTGCTAAATCACAGTGACATGAACGTGTTTAAAATGGTTTATCTCTGTTTAATGTTTAATTATAACCATGTCCAACTTAATTCATGTTTTAAATTCATGTCTTATGTGAGATTATTAATAATTAAAATGTTAACCCTAAATTTGTGTTAATTTAAGAGTTGATCATGTGACTTAACCTTTGAGGGTTGATTTCAAAGAACTAAAATTTTTTTTCCTAAGTTGCATGTGATTTAAGAAAGTATTATTTGAGAATAAGTTACTAACCCATCAAAAGTTTAAGTTTTAGTTTTCTATCGAACTCTGAGTAGTTGACTAACGGAGAGAGTAGTCGACTACTCCTTACCTGATGCCTTGCACAGAGTCTATTTCAATGCAGAGTGGTCAACTAGTATTACTAGTAGACGACTACTAACACTTGGTTAAAATTTTCCAGGTTCAGGATGAACTTAGTGTAGTCGACTACCCAGACTAGTAGTCGACTACTAAAGCTGATTTTCCAAAAATTTCTTTTGTATTTGTTTGAGATGTATTTATGGGTTTTGAGCCTTACTCCTGTACTTGTAACTTCACGAATACACAAGTACATTGTCGTTTGAACACACATGAGTATCCCAAAGGGCATTATGTCAAGTACATTGTTGTTTATGGTTCATACACTCGAATTGGATATCGTTGATGAACACAGTTCATTACTATATGGAATTGTGCGTTGATATACCAATATACACATACTATACATGAAATAGATATTGTTGATAAGCTCAGTTTAGTACTATATGGGGTAGTGCGTTGAAATTCCATTTGTACTGGCCATTGAGTCGGGTTTGGATGCTTTGTCTAGCAGTCCGTCCGCACGAGGGTGCGATGAGGCTTGTGAGCCATATTTTTGGATATCTATATGGTAGGCCATCCCGCACTCTTGTTACACACTAAGATCGTGATTAGACCAATGAGTCGTGCACACTGTTTAGGATACCTACAGGGTAGTCACTTGCACATGATAATGCTAAGTTTCAAATCTTGTAAAGAGTTGTACTGAGATAGCTAATTAATATTCTAAGTCTTTGGTAGATGTCAGTTATGAGTGTGATTCATCATTGAGATATAGGACTGGGATACTTTGCTCTTGAAAGTATTTATTCTATCTCCACAGTGATAGTGGAGGATAATATAAATATGATGTAATGATGTCTTTATTTCCTTACTGCTTTCTTTATTCCTTAGTTGAGGATCAATGATTAGCAATTCATAATTTGAGACAATGGTATATACATGAGGGTTTTCTTATTTGGATTATTTTGCTCAACGTACTACATCTCGTGTTGTGAATTTCTAATTGTTGATTTCTTTTAGACTTGTTGATTCTTAGTTTGGTATTAATGTTTAGATATATACAATTTGAGACAATGGTATATACATAAGGGTTTTCTTGTTTGGATTATTTTGCTCGACGTACCACGTCTCATGTTGTAAATGTCTAAATGTTAATTCCCCTAGATACAGGGAAAATAAATCTAGGTAGACTACGCTTAATAGATAGAGTCTCCACTCCATCTAGTAAGCCTTTCACTGGGGATGGATGGAGACGATCTTTTTGTAGTTCGTTAACACTCTTTTTGTGGTTTCTTTTTGTTGCTCTTCTTTTCTTTCAGGCGATACATAGGTATGAAGAGCCGCAGGATGACAGAGTTCTTTCATAGTCGCCGTCACATGAGTAGTAGTAGAGGCTCCACATTAGATTTTATATTTTTATTCAAACATTAGTATTTCATTTTCATATTGTAAAGGAAGTGTGCCTTAGTATGATATTTATTTGATTCATGATGAGACATTTATTTATCTCAGACAGTAGATGTATTTGTGTTGAGATATGATTTTTATTTATGAGATATCTCCTTCTTTATTATGTCTATCATGTTCAATTCTTTATTTTGCTTGTTTTGTACATGCACTTTTCTTTGATTCCACTAGAGGATACTATTGTGATTAGTGAAATGTGTTTATGCATAAGTATAGGTGCATGACAGGTTTGACATCTCTGGGTTCACCTTAGACTGTAATCTTATGTGAAACCAGGGGCGTCACAGTTGGTATCAGGGCTCTAGTTTCAGCATCCTTAGGATTATTCCTGTGTCATATTGTGGAGCTGGGATAAAGTTTCCTAGGAATCATGTATAGAGTCCGCTAGGAGTTCCTAAATGAGTAAGGACGTTATATATAAGTACGTGAAAATTACGAATTTTCTTTTGATGATGACTATCTGTTTGAAATGCGATGAGTAATATATGATATTATTGATATTTATTATTTTTATGCTTAAGATCCTATTTACTGTGTTTAACAAGCTCTACTCCTAAATCTATAGATGTAAGGAAGAGGACGTGGTCGTTGAGGTACTCGTGCTCAAGGTGCTGGGCAAGCTGATTCAGAGCCTGAGCCATAGCAGACTCCACAATATTTAGTTGATCTCATAGCACCTTTAACACTTCAATTGGCGGTGATAGAGGAGCAATTGGCGAATCAGACTCATTAGGAGACACCTATTAAGGAGGAAACACCAGAAGAGACGTCGATAGGTGCACCACCACCAGTTGTAGAGGGAGTAACTGAGCACGAGTCATGGCTCCGTTTGTTAGGGAAATACAAAAAGTTGAAGGCACTAGAGTGTCATGGCACATCGGATTCTATTACAGCACATAGGTAGAAAGAGGATGTGAGCAACATCTTGGATATGCTTTATGTGGATACTGTGCAGAAGTAGAGGCTACCAGCTTTCAGCCTCAAGGGTGATACATGAGGGTGGTATCGTCTTCGGTTCAATCCGGAGCAGTGGATGACAATTTCATGGGAGACTTTTGAGTACTTCTTTAATGAGCAGTATATATCGGCTGTAGCGAAAGCCAAGGACGAGTTGGAGCTAGCCCGGCTAGAGCCGGGAGACATGTCGGTGTCAAACTATGAGAGTAAATTCATGACCCTACTTAGATTTACAGGCATGTGGCATACTAATGAGCGACAGGATTAGATTTTTTTATGGGACTTTTCTCGAGCCTATGCCGATATCCCATATCTAGGTAATTTCGTTCCGTGCAGGAGGTAGCCGATGCAGCCATTTCACGGGAGACTATGACTGTGATGTTTCAGAAGAGCAAAGAAGGTAACGCCAAGTTAGGATAGTAAAATGACAAGGGCAAGGGCAAGACACCTTTTGACGGATTCGGAGGACCTCAGCAGTAGGGTAAGAGATTTCAGCACCAGCAGCAAAGTCAACATAAGAAATGAGCACAATATAGTTCGACAGTAGAGTCATTTCAGTCATACGTTGTGGAGGTGATGATGCGGGATTAGGGTACCGAGTTGAGTGAGACGCGTGTGGTCTCAGAGTATCAAGATGTCTTTTAGGACATACCGGGATTACCTCCAGTGAGAGAGGTTGAGTTTTACATAAAGCTGCAGCTAGGCACAACACCGTTATTCCGAGCACATTATCATATGGCGCCTTTTAAGATGAGAGAGCTCTAGACCCAGTTAGATGAGTTTCTACCTCAGGGTTTCATTCATCGGAGTCATTCTTCGTGGGGAGCGTTGGTCCTTTTCATGAAGAAGAAGGACGATTGTATGTGCTTATGCATAGATTATCGAGAGTTGAACAAGGTCACTATCCGGAATAGGTACCCATTACCTAGGATTGATGACTTATTCGACCAACTGCAGAGAGTGCAACACTTCTCAAAAATTAATCATCGTTCTGGCTATCATTAGTTATAGGTTCGGGAGATGGATATTCCCAAGACCGCCATTCTGACTCGATATGGATTCTTTAAGTTCCTTGTCATACCATTTGGACTGACCAATGCACCTGCGGTATTCATGGATTTGATGAACTAGGTTTTTCGTCCTTATTTGGACAAGGCCATGATCATATTCATCGAGGATATTCTTATCTACTTGAGATTGGAGGCAGAGCACGAGCAGCATCTTCGACTAGCATTGTAGACCTTACGGGAACATCAATTATATGCCAAGTTCATCAAATATGAGTTTTGGTTTTCTAAAATCAAATTTTTAGGCCATGTTATCAATAAGGAGGGGATTGCAATAGACCCAGCAAAGGTAGAAGTAGTACTTAATTGGGAGCCGCCGAAGACCGTTTCAAAGATTCAAAGTTTCTTGGGATTAGCAGGCTATTATAGGAAATTTATTCAGGACTTCTAAAAGATTGTGATGCTACTTATACGCCTTACGAAGAAAGGTGTACAATTTTTTTGGGGCACAGAGTGTTAGGAGGCCTTTGAAATCTTAAAGACTAAGTTGACTTTAGTGCTAATATTGATTATTTCGAACAACGACAAGACCTTTGTAGTCTACACTGAAGCATCGCTATCGGGTCTAGGAGGTGTTTTGATGTAGACCCAGAGATTAGTAGCATACATCACAATAGCTGAAGATGCATGAGCAGAATTATCCTACACATGACTTGGAGATCACAGTAGTGGTCTTTGTACTAAATACATGGAGACACTATTTGTATGGGGTACAGTTCGAGCTAGTCACCGGTCATTAGAGTTTAAAGTACCTCTTCTCTTAGAAATAGTTAAATCAAAGATAGCGACGATGAGTTGAGTTTATCAAGGACTACGAATTCGCGATTTAGTACCATCCAGGAAAGGCGAATGTTGTAGCAGACGCATTGAACAAGAATCGTCGATATGGGATTACGGTTTTAAGGTGCTCGCTATATCGAGATATTTACATCCTTGGCTAGTTTGATTTTAGATCGGAGACCATTGGGAGTAGCGCATTCTTAGCAGCATTATCGACACAGCCATCTTGGAGTGATAGAGTGGTCAAAGCTCAGCTATAGGACTCTTGGATTCAAACTAGAAAGTAGGAGATTTCCAAAGAGCCGTTGGAGATGATGGAGGACATCAGATAAAGGGCCGACTAGAGATGCCGAGTGTTCCATAGTTGAAGAAGAACTTAGTTGACGAGGCGCATCGTACTAGGTACATAGTACATCCAGGCACAACAAAAATGTACAAGGATTTGAAGAGACACTTTTGGTGGAGCGGCATGCGTAGGAAGATTACAGAGTATGTAGCTAGCTGTTTTACCTACCAACATGTAAAAGCAGAACATCAGAGACCGGCAGGGACCCTATAGTCTTTACCCATTCTGGAGTAGAAGTGGACAAATATTTCTATGGACTTCTTTGTAGGATTGCCGATATCGAAGAAGGGGAATGATTCGGTTTGGGTAATAGTTGATTGATTGACAAATTCGGCACATTTCATTCCAGTGAAGATGACTTACACGGTAGAGACTTATGCCAGAATATTCATTCAAGAGATTATGAGACATCATGGAGTTCCAGAGACAATTGTATCAGACCGAGGCTTAGTTTTCACTTTATATTTTTGGAGGAGCTTCCAAAATTCTTTTGGTAGCTAGTTGTCGTACTCTAGTATTTTCCACCTGCAGTCAAATGGACAAATAGGGAGAGTCAACTAAGTGTTGGAGGATATTTTGCGGGCGTGCGTTATAGATTTTCATGGTAGCTAGGAGGACCACAACCCATTAATCGAATTTTTTTATAATAACAGTTACCAAGCGACTATTAGTATGGCACCATATGAGGCGTTGTATGGGAGGCCTTATAGATTGCTATCTATTGGGTAGAGCCAGAGGACAGTCTACTACTTGGACCTGAGCTAGTGAGACAAGCTATAGAGAAGATAGCAATAATTCGGGAGTGCATTCTTGCTGCACAGAGTCATCAGAAGAGTTATACAGATCAGAGACGATGGCCATTAGAGTTCTAAGTTGGGGACTATGTCTTGCTGAAAGAGTCGTCAATGAAGGGAGTTCAGCGGTTTGGTAGAGTCGTCAGGATAGTGGAGCGCATTGGAACAATTTCATATCAGCTAGATTTTCTAGCGTCGATGTCGAGTATACACAACATTTTCTATGTTTCGATGCTTAAGAAGTATCTACGCAACGAGGAGTAGCAGCGAGTGTTAGATGCGTCAGAAGTGGAGATTCTTCATGATTTGACCACTATTGAAATTCATGTGTGTATTCTTGCTAGAGAGGAAAAGAAGCTTAGAAACAAAGTGATTCCTCTAGTCAAAGTTCAATAGAACCAGAAGGGAGCTGAGAAGGATTCTTGGGAGCGCAAGGAGGATATACGTCGCGATTTACCACACCTGTTTGAGAAGGTAAAATGATTGATTTATTTTGGTTTACTTTTGTAGACGAATTGATTATATGGTCATATTTATATTTAACGCTAGAATGGGGGTATTAACACTTAGCTCCTAATCATTCAGAATACATGGTATATATATGGGGGGTTCCATGTTTTGATTTTTCATCCGACATAATAGATCCACTTAGTTAGGAGTAAAGTGGGAATATTCACATTCGAGAGGGTTAAGTGTAGATATTGCTATGATTATATTTAGGGATTAATGGTATGAGATGTGTACGGGAGGGTTTCCTCATCTGGATTATCCCCTCTTAGTGGTTTTCTCATATTATTAATCCCTAAGGTATGATTGCAGAATTTCGGGGATGAAATTCTTTTAAGGGGGGATGAATGTACAACATCATGAATTTTAAATATCACATAAAAATAGTAATAAGTATGTTATATATTGATAAATAACATATTTTGATGTTTGAATATGTTAAGGATTGATTTGAGATCAATCCAATATATATATGTGAGTGTAAATGGAGAACATGCACGGAAACATGCACAAAACTAGTTTCTAGGCTGTTAGTAGTCGACTACTACTCTGAGTAGTCGACTAACAAGCTTAGTAGTCGACTACTAAGATTAGTAGTCAACTATCGGGGCATAATCCAGTTTTTCTTTTCAGATTTCTGGTTGGATTTGAATTATATCCGAACCTAGGTTATTATGCATCTATAAAGACATGCTTAACCCCTAATTTTAGAGATAAAAATTCATGAGAACCACAACCACCTTCCTCCTCAAACCCTAAACCTAGTTTGTGACTTTTGAGGGAATTTTTGAGGTGTTCGTCGAGAGGACGGTAGAGTTTTGGCTTTAGGGTTGAAGAGAGATCTTGCACACACGGGGTAGAGGGCTCTGGAAGCATCTAAGGAAAGATCATCTTCATCCTCTCCTACACCTTTAATTTAATAGATGATTTAAAGAGATTAAATCGATGTTTCATGTCTTTCTTATTTGCATATAATTAAAAGATAGATTTTGATGATAAATCTGAGATCCATGCTAGATTTAATGTTTTTCCTTGCTATTTATATTCGATATATGATTAAGATCATTAAGGTAAATAAAATGTTTGTTTAAATATGCTAATTAAAGTTTAACTTAGGTGAAAAAAACCATAACTTGAGTATTAATTGAGTTTTCTTGTAAACTAGTCATGTTCGAACCCTAGATTGCTAAATCACAGTGACATGAACGTGTTTAAAATGGTTTATCTCTATTTAATGTTTAATTATAGCCATGTCCAGGTTAATTCATATTTTAAATTCATGTCTTATGTGATATTATTAATAATTAAAATGTTAACCCTAAATTTGTGTTAATTTAAGATTTGAATCATGTGACTTAACCTTTGTGGGTTGTTTCAAAGAACTAAAACCTTTTTCCTAAGTTGCATATGATTTAAGCAAGTTTTATTTGAGAGTAAGTCACTAACCCATCAAAAATCTAAGTTTTAGTTTTCTGCCAAACTCAGAGTAGTCGACTAACGGAGAGAGTAGTCAACTACTCCTTACAAGATGCCTTGCACAGAGTCTGTTTCAATGCAGAATGGTCAACTAGCATTACTAGTAGTCGACTACTAACACTTGGTTAAAATTTTCCAGGTTCGGGATGAACTCAGTGTAGTCGACTACCCAGGCTAGTAGTCGACTACTAAGCTAGATTTTCCAAAAATCTCTCTTGTGTCTGTTTGAGATGTATTCGTGGGTTTTGAGCCGCAGTCCTTTACATGTAACTTCACGAATACACAAGTACATTGTCGTTTGCACACACATGAGTATCCCAGAGGGGATTATGTCAAGTGTTGGGTTGTTTATGGTTCATACACTCGAATTGGATATCGTTGATGAACACAGTTCATTACTATATGGAATAGTGTGTCGATATACCAATATACACATACTATACATGAAATGGATATCGTTGATTAGCTCAGTTCAGTACTACGTCGATATTCCATTTGTACTGGCCATTGAGTCGGTTTTGGATGCTTTGTCTAGTAGTCCGTCCGCACGAGGGTGCGATGAGGCTTGTGAGCCGTCTTTTTGGATACCTACATGGTAGGCTATCAAACACTCATGTTACGTACTGAGATCATGATGAGACTAATGAGCCGTGTATACGATTTAGGATACCTACAGGGTAGTCTGTTTCACATGATGATGCTAAGTTTCAAATCATGCAAAGAGTTGCACTGAGATAGCTAATTGATAGCCTGAGTCTTTAGTGGATGTCAGTTATGGGTGTGATTCGTCATTGAGATATAAGACCAGGATACTTTACTCTTGAAAGTATTTATTCTATCTCTACAATGATAGTGGAGGATAACAAAAGTATGATGTAATGATGTCTTTATTTCCTTTACTGCTTTCTTTATTCCTTACTTGAGGATCAATGGTTAGTGATTCACAATTTGAGGCAATGGTATATACATGAGGGTTTTCTTATTTAGATTATTTCGCTCAACATACTACGTCTTGTGTTGTGAATTTCTAATTGTTGATTTCTTTTAGATTTGCTTATTCTTAGTTTAGTATTAATTTTTAAATATCTATAATTTGAGACAATGGTATATACATGAGGGTTTCCTTATTTGGATTATTTCGTTTGACGTACCACGTCTCATGTGGTAAATGTCCAAATGTTAATTCCACTAGATATAGGAAAAATGAATCTAGGTAGACTATTCTTAATAGATAGAGCCTCCACTAATTCTAGTAGCCCTTTCCCTAGGGGCGGATAGAGGTGATCTTGTTGTAGCACGCTGACGCTCATTTTGTGATTCTTTTTGTTATTCTTTGTTTCTTTTAGGCAGTATAGTGGTACGGAGAGCCGTAGGATGACGAAGTTCTTACATAGTTATCGTCACATGAGTAGCAGTAGAGGCTCCACAGTAGATTTTACATTTTAATTCAGACATTAGTATTTCTATTCCATATTTTAAAGGCATTGTGCCTTAGTACGATATTTATTTGATTCATGATGAGACATTTATTTATCTCAGATAGTAAATGTATTTTTGTTAAGACATGATTTTTATTTATGAGATATCTCCTTCTTTATCATGTCTATCATGTTTAGTACGATATATATATACCCTAAAGTAAGTAGAGTTAAGATTTAGAAATCCACAACAAGAGATGAGTACATCGAGCGAAATAATCCAAATAAGGAAACCCTCATATGTATACCATGTATCTCAACTTGTGGATCACTAACTATCAACTCCAAATCTTATAAATAAATGATCAATAAAGAAAAATACACCATCAACATCTCATCCAAAATATATCGTATATGTCGTATCATAGTTTCTCATGCTACTCTCAGGTTGCTGGCATGGAAACAAATGTACAATCTTGTGAATGCCTCATCAAAGTATATACCACTACATAAAAATGTCACATGTTGGACTACATCCACAAATAGTACTCATATGAGTCCTAGGCATCCTGAAAATGTAGTGTGTAGTCGTCTGTAGTATCATGCGTCTCACGGACTAACGCACTCGGAGTGTAGTCGCCCTCTATATCATGCAGTGCACGAACATGTATTACGGAGTGTAGTTGCCGGCTAAATCTCATGCGGTACACGGACTAACGCACTCAGAGTGTAGTCGCCCACATTCTCATTGCAGTGCATGGACTAATGCACTCAAGCATCGACAACTATCATAAACCAAAACAATCATCACTCCCTATTGTGACAAACACAAAACATTAGACTACGCACATCAAAATGCTCGTGCGTGTTCAAACCCAATACGTGCACTCTCATGGTCACACACATATATCGACGTACAACTCACACTTTGTGTTTGTGATCAAATGTATGTGGAGGATCAATATTAACAATACAATACAAAGTCAGTCTATTGATATCACATCAGTCGACCAGGCGACAACATGCACAAACATGCACAAACAACAAACCTCTATCGGTCGACCAATACATATGTCACTCGATCAACCAGAGAGGAACCCCAGTTCCTTTTGACCAATAGGTCGACTGATTATTTTTATTAGTCGACCGATCAGGTGATAGATCAAAAACATCAGGTTTTCTCTAAAATTCACCAAAGTCAAAAATTTTCAAAACAAACTCATGTATAAAATCATGAATTAGTGTAATTAGGGTTTACTCTAATACATGAAACTACAAAAATCAATTTGAGGGGATCTAATAACTCTTATATGATTATGTTTGTCAATTCATCCTAAAAACAATTAAATTAGTAAAAATCTCATGTTAGATTTATTTCAAATCTTCAACCCAAATTAAAGAATTTGTTTCATAACTTTTAAATCTGAAAAAATTAAACTTTTACGTCATAAATTTAAGGGGTGATCTCTACACATATAATAGGTTTTGAAAATCAAATAAAAACCAAGAAAAATGGGGATGGGTTTGGAGGATATGAAACTCTCCTTTTGGAAATGTTTTGATTTGTCAAACTTGGAAGAAAACTTGATCCTTCTTCACAAAAGGCATAGATCTCGCCCTCCACTTGAATTCTGTGTCATGAATCTTCTCCCAAAGAATGATAAATTTTCCTAAGGTTTTGAGGGGGGTGGCTGCTGCTCAGAACGTGAGGGATGAAGAAGAAAAGAAGAGAAAGTTAGGTATACACACATATATAAATGTACAAAACAGACCCGACCTAAAACCAAAAAAAATTGCCAGCTGCCAATCGGTCGATAGATCTTTAGGGTTAGTCGACCAACCCGAACACTGAAGTAGACTCGACAGTTTATATATACATGAATACTGTAAAACCCTAAAAATTTAAATATTTTGTGATAAATAATAATAAATAAGTTATATATTTATAAATAACATATTATAATGTTTGAGTATGCTAGAAATTGATTTGAGATTAATTCAATGTATATATGTATATATATAAGAGCAAATGTACAAATCATGCTTGATGTATAAATCTGGAAATTTATGACCAGTGGAGAGATTTTGTATTTTGCACACTGATATGTTGTGAATATGGAAAAACTTAAACAGACCAAAGTTGTAGATAACTTCAAAAACTTTCCAAAAAATCTTTAATCACCTTATGCCGAGGTTGGATGCGAAAGTTACAGCTAAAATACCGAAGAGTATGTTTCTAGTCAGACTAAGTTTTCTAGTTTCGGGTTTTGGGCTGTAGCTTTTTAGGTTTGCTGTCATATATACACTTGTTTAAACATGAAAAACACCTCTTTTCTCCAGTGTTCCAAACCCTAGCAGCCCCTTTTCCCCTCACTCAAACCTTAGTTCTTATCTTTGGCGATTTTGAGGGATTTCGGAGGATTTTTCAGCAGGTTTTGTGCAGTGCAGCAAAGGGGATTGGTTCTCTTTCATGTGGCAGGAGTTTTTTAGCATCTGAGGCAAGTAACATCTCACCCAACTCTGCACCCTTTTATTTTGCACGTTTTATAAAGTTTTATTCGAATTTTTTGAGCCTAAAACGTATTTTTAGTATACAAAAGATAGATCTTTATAATTTATGAAGTGAGAATATATTATCATAATTTTCTAATTGATTACAACAGTAACCTTGACAAATTTCAGATCTAAAATTTATTAATCATGAATTAAATCATAAGTTTTTACGTTTAAAATGTTTAAACATGTGTATATAAATATTTAGGGTTTCGACGATATATTTACATGCTAATATTTCATTTCATGTTGTTTCATATATGTTGATATTAGTAATATTATGCTTGGAAATTAATGATGTCACTTCTAGATTTGTTTCGAAGCAGACAGAAACCTGTAAAGGGTTTCTTCCTGTTTCGGTTGATCGCCGGCACAATTTGTGCTTATTTACTTTTGTTAAGTACTTTAATGTGAACGAGGAATCACCTTAAATATTTAGCGTTAGAAATTATTGTTTATTATGTATCTTCATATGTGAGATGTCTTATGAACATGAGTTTAGATTTGCACACCGAGACACGTGTGAAATTAGTGTATATGCATCCTTTTCATATATCTCATCGATATTCTACACATTTCATTCAGTCCACGTATTGGGCAATTATTATGTGCTGTCCATGTGTTGGACATTCATCATATTTAGTCCATGTGCTGGACATTCATTATATTCAATCCATGTGTTGGACATTCATCATTCAGTCCATGTGTTGGAAATTTTATATATGCAGTTCATGAGTTGGGCATCCACTACACCTAGTCTTAGTCCATGTGTTGTACACCTGTTTAAACCTTGAGTATGACACTTACACTTACATAGGCTGGACATGACTCTTATGTGGGTTTTGACATGACATGGTATTTGAGTTTTGAGATGAGTTAGTCTTCATTATATTATTGTTCCTGTATTAGATCTTGGGTTTGGTATTTAGGGATTTAGAATTTGAGATACAAGGTATATACATGAGGGTTTCCTTGTTTGGATTATTTTGCTCGACGTACCTATACTCGTGTTGTAATTTCCTAAATACTAAAATTCTCTTATTGTTAGGATCAATGATTTTATGTATATATGTATTAACTGTATTTTCTATATGCAACGAGCCCTCTCTCTTAGGGTTGGTTGTGATATTGCTCACTAGCGCTTTGACGCTCGTTGTCCTCTCCCATTTCAGGTAACGAGCCAGGTGCACAGAGAGTCACAAGTTGATGGCGATACTTATTAGCGTCCATATTTTATTTGTAGTTTTATTTTATTTATGGAGCTCCACTCTAGACATTTTGTTTAGATATTTGAGAGTTATGTTCTAGAAGTTGTAAAGGCTGTGTGTCTTATTTCCTTTTATCAGATATTCTGTATTTAAGACTTGTTGAGATCTCCAGACTAGTTATTTTAGAGATTCACTTTATATTTTTGTATGTTGGATGATGAAATATCATTTTTATCTCTATTATTTCATCATATATCTCTTGTATTATCTTTTACTTACTTTTGTACCTACACCTGTTGTTGACTCTACTAAAGAGATAGTAATTGAGATGGTAAAATATGTTATTGTACGGTGTGGTGCATGGGAGGTTTGACATTCCTAGTTTTACCTCGGACTACAGCCTTGTGTGAACCCAGGGGCGTCACAGTTAGTATCAGAGCTCTAGTTCCACTATTCTTAGGATCATTCTGTGTCGAGTCATGGAGCTAGGTTAGAGTTTCTTAGGATTCATGTATAGAGTCTGCTAAGAATTTCCTAGTATGAGTGAGGACAATATATGCGTATATCTCAAAATTTGAGAATATTTTTTTGTGACAACTATTTTATGTTGATTGAAGGTATTTACGTGAATACTATGTGTTATGAATTTGTATTGTTATACGTTTTATATATATATATATATATATATATATATATATATATGAGAAATATATATATATATATATATATATATATATATATATATATATATATATATATATATATATATATATATATATATATATATATATATATATATATTATTGCTATCTCATTTACTGTGATAATTTAGCTCTCTTTTTGATATTATAAATATCGAAACGAGGATATGGTCGAGGTAAAACTCGTACCTGGAGAGCTGGGCATGCAGAGCCGAGCCGCAGCAAGCACCACAGTATTTGATCGACTCCATGTCACCGTTAGCAGCAATATCTTACAACACTCGAGGAGCAAGAGGTGTATCCATTTCCGTCAGCAGTACCACTTTCAGGAGTTCCATCACCGGTTGTACCCGTCGTGAAAATAAAGAGGCAATATTTATGAAGGTACCACCACCACAATTAGCTGTTTATAGAGCCGCAAAGCAGGATGTTTAGCCCTGAGAGAGTAAGAAAGATATCCGACAATAAGAGCACCAGAGTTTCAAGGCACACCAATTTCAGTTGCAACCTATAAGGGAAGGAGTATGTGAAAATTTCTTGAATGTTGACTTAGTACCAAGCAAAAGTTAGTTGTATTCAGCATTGAAAACATCGCTGGAAGATAGCAACGACATCAAGATTTTTGTCGGGGTAGCAATTATCATCTATTTGGGATAATTTTAGTCAATACTTCAACAAGCAGTTAGAGCTAGTCTAAGTAAAGTAGGGAGATATACCCGTGGTGAAGGAAGAAATCAAAACCAAAATAGTGACAATGACAATGGCAAGAGAACTATTCCTAGCAGCGGAAGAATGATTTTTACCCAGCAACAAGGACAATATAACAAAGGAGCACGATATGATTCGAGAGTGCCGATGTAGTGCAGAGTTTGGAGTACATGTTACAATCACAACAAGATCGAACAAGAGCGAAAGACTTGTTGCGGTACACCAACAGGAAGCCAACATGATAGAGGTCACGGTCGATAGTCTCACAGTCACAATTTCAGCCAGCAGCGAGGAAATAGAGACACTACTTGTTAATCCGAGGATTTAGGGACCAGCACGCCAGATTTGCATTATCCAGGAGATACCTGAAGGACAGATGGTCCTATATTTGTTGCACCACCAGCAGAGTTTATTCAGTAGTACTACGTGATCAGGGTACGAGCGGAGCTTTCTTTGTGATTTCCTTTTCAGTTCGGATCTAGTTTGATTTAGAAATTCGCTTATCTCTTATCTTTCAAGCCTTCGTTGATAGGTTTCAGCTTGTAGCACATTTCTTAGATATTCTGTTGTCAGTCTCTACTCCTCTAGGGGGTGTCCCTTCTATCTGTAGGAGATGTGTCATTAGAGTAGATGAGTCTGAGTTAGTCATCAAGTTGATCGTGTTGCTGATGTCAAAATTTGACATTTTTTTCCTTGGTATGGATTAGCTATCATCATATCCTGTTAGAATTGACTGTTGAACTGAAAAAGTCAGCCTGTGAGCAATTGTTGGATTTGTATAGATAGTAGCAACCTCACAGGGTGACCGGAATGTGGGTAATTTCTGGTATACATCGAGTAGGTGATGCTGAGGGATCGGAGTGCTAATTTTTGTGAGACCAAAGTTGTCAAAGAGTATCAGGATGTCTTTCAGGACATACCTAGATTTCCTCTAGTGAGAGAGGTTGTGTCCTACATCGAATTGTAGCCAAGCACAGTACCGATATCCCGAGCAACCTATCGTACGGCACCTACTGAGATAAGAGAGATACAAATAGAATTAGATAAATAAGTTATTATCTTAGAGTATTACTCGCTGGAGTATCTTTTTATTTATGGGATCACTGATCCTCTTTAGGAGAATGAGGACGATAACTTATGATTATGTGTAGATTATTATGATGTGAACAAGTTCACGATCTGGATTTGTTAGGATTTATGACTTGTTCGATCAGCTACGTGAAGCATAATATTTTTCTCGAAGATTGATCTTTGATTTGGGTTATTATAGTTGCGAGTTCGGGAGATAAATTTTCCCAAAGCCATTTTTCCTGATTCGATATGAATCTTTCGAGTTTCTGGTCATGCCATTTGGGTTGACTAATTCACCCATGGTATTCATGGATTTGATGAACTAGTTTTTTCGTCCCTTCTTGGACTAGTTTGTAATTGTCTTTATCGATGATATTCTCATATATTCGAGATCGGAGGCAGATCACGATCAGCATCTCCGGTTAGCTTTGAAGACTCTATAGGAGTAACAGTTATATGCCAAGTTCAGCAAATGCGAGTTTTGGCTTTCAAAAGTCAGATTTCTCGGCCACGTCATTAGCAGAGAAGGCGTAGCAGTGAATCCGACTAAGTTTATAGTAGTTCTTGATTTGGAACCGCTAAAGATGGTGACAGAGATTCAAAACTTCTTAGGTTTAGCCAGTTATTACAGGAAGTTCATCCAGGACTTCTCGAAGATTTTGTCACCACTTACATGCCTTACGAAGAAGGGTGTACAGTTCATTTGGGGCGAGGAGTGCCAGAAGGCCTTTGATACCTTGAAGGCTAAGTTGACTACAGCGCCAGTTTTGACTATTCCGGGCAGCGACAGGATATTTATGGTCTACACAAATACATCATTAGTAGGTTTAGGAGGCATCTTGATACAGACTCAGAGAATGGTAGCATATATCTCATGACAGTTGAGGGTACATGAGCAGAACTACCCCACTCACGATTTGGAGTTAGCAGCGATAGTATTCACGTTGAAGACGTGGAGACACTACTTGAATGGAGTGTAGCTTGAGATTGTCAGACCATCAGAGTCTGAAGTATCTTTTTTCTCAGAAGGAACTCAACCAAAGACAGAGGAAGTGGATTGAGTTTATCAAGGACTACGAGTTCGTGATTCAGTATCATCCAGGGAAGACGAACGTCGTACCATATGCTTTAAGCAGAAGTGTTGACATTGTGTTTCAGTTTGAGGTGCTCATTGCATCGAGATCTTCTCAATCTTAGCCAGTTTGATTTTAGACCCGAGATTGCTAGAACTAGTGCATTCTTGGGAGCTGTGTCAGTGCAGCCATCTTGGAGTAACAAAGTTGTCATAGCTCAGTTGGAAGACTCTTGGATCCAAATATGAAAGGAGGAGATTACCAAAGAGCCAAAAGCTGATTGGACCATTGGAGCAGATGAAGGTCTACGGATGAAGGGTAAATTAGTTATGATAGCTAGTGCAGAGCTTAAGAGGGAGTTATTAGATAAAGCACATCGTACTCGGTACATAGTACATCCAGGGACCACTAAGATGTACAAGGATCTGAAGAGACACTTATAGTAGAGTGGTATACGTAGAGAGATTGCAGAGTATGTGGGCAAGTGTTTTATTTGTCAGTAAGTGAAGGCAGAGCATCATAGACCAGCAAGAACACTTCAACATTTACCTATTTCAGAATGGAAGTGGGCGGACATTTATATGGACTTTATTGTAGGGTTGTCGAAGTCAAAGAAAGAGAATGATTCTGATTGGATGATAGTGGATAGACTAACGAAGTCAACACAATTTTTTATTCCAGTGAAGACTATATATACAACTGAGACGTATGCGAGGATATATATTCAGGAGATAATTCGACTTCATGGAGTTCTAAACACAATTGTATCGGATCAAGGTTCAGTGTCCACTTCGCACTTTTGCAGGAGTTTCCAGGATTCATTTGGCAGCAAACTATCATACAGTAATGTATTCCACCCACAGACGGATGGTCAGACGGAGAGAGTAAATCAGGTGTTAGAAGACATGTTGTGGGCTTGCATCATTGACTTTCAAGGTAGCTGGGAGGATCATATTCTACTGATAGAGTTCGCTTATAACAATAGTTATCAAGCGGCAATCGGTATGGCCCCGTATGAGGCATTATACGGGAGACCTTATAGATCACCGATATGTTGGGCAGAGCCGAAGGATAGCTTAGTGCTTGGACCAGAGCTTGTGAGGTAGACTACTGATAAGGTAGCATTGATCATAGAGAGGATTCTAGCCACTCAGGGTCGGCAAAAGAGCTATGCAAATAAGAGACGAAGACCTTTGGAGTTACAGGTTGGAGATTCAATTATGCTGAAGGTATCGCCTATGGAAGGCATTCAGGGAATCGGAAGACGGGGGAAGCTTGCACCGAGGTATATTGGACCTATCCAGATTTTGGAGCGCATGGGAGCTGTGTCATATAGGAAAGGTCTTCCAGCATCGATGTCTAGTATACACAATGTATTTTATATTTCTATGCACAAGAAGAACTTACATGATGGGAAGCAGTAGCGAGTGTTGGATGCATCAGAGTTTTAGCTTCAGGACGATTTGACTACGATTGAGATCCCAGTTTGTATACTTGTTAGAGAGGACAAAAGACATAGAAACAAGTGATTCCCTTGGCGAAAGTTTAGTAGAATCAGAGAGGAGTTGAAGAGGTTTCTTAGGAGCGTGAGGAGAATATGAGTCGCGACTACCGTCACCTGTTTGAGTAGGTAAATTAAATTTTAGTATGACTTATATCTGACTTATGGTTACATGTATGGTGATGTTTATACTTAACACTAAAATGAGGGTATTAACATTTAACTCCTAAGTACTCGAAACATATGGTATATATATGAGGGGTTCCTTGTTTGGATTTTTTGCACGATGAGCTTGTTCTATTTAGTTAGGGGTTAAGTAGGGGTATTTACATTTTAGATGGTTAAATGTAGACATCGAGGATGATTCTCGCGAGAACGAAGATGTTATACAGCGCGACTACCTGCACCTATTGAGGAAGTGGATTGATTTATGTGTGTGATTATTTGTATGGTTATATTTAGATTTAACGCTAGAATGAGGATATTTCCGCCTAATTCTTAATCTTTTGGAACATATGGTATATATATGGGGGGTTCATTGTTTGGATTTTTCGTCTGATGTACTAGTGCCATTTGATTAAGGGTTGAGTGGGAATATAGTCATTCTGGATTGTTAGGTATAAATATCCCTATATGCTTATCAAGAGTTTAATATTACGAGAGATATATGTACGGGTTGGATTTCACACTTGACATGCTTTCTAATACTATCTTTTAGTTAAGTATGATTTCTGAATTTCGAGGACGAAATTCTTTTAAGGGGGGAAGAATGTAAAACCCCAAAAATTTGAATATTTTATGATAAATAATAATAAATATGTTATATATTTATAAATAACATATTATGATGTTTGAGTATTCTAGGAATTGATTTGAGATCAATTCAATGTATATATGTATATATATAAGAGCAAATGAACAAATCATGATCGATGTATAAATCTGGAAATTTATGACCAATGGAGAGATTTTATATTTTACACACTTATAGGTTGTGAATATGGTAAAAAATAAAAGACCAAAGTTGTAGATAACTTCAGTAGCTTTCTAACAAATCTTTAATCACCACATGTCGAGGTCGGATACGAAAGATACAGCCAAAATACCAAAGAGTATGTTTCTAGTCAGACTAGGTTTTCCTGTTTCGGGTTTCAGGTTTTGGGTTGTAGTTTTTCGGGTTTGTTGTCCTATATACACATGTTTAAATACAAAAAACACCTCTTTTCTCTTGTGTTCCAAACTCTAGCAGCCCCTTATCCCCTCTCCCAAACCCTAGTTCTTTTTTTTGGCGATTTTGAGGGATTTCGGAGGATTTTTCAGCGGGTTTTGTGCAGTGCAGCGAAGGGGATTGGTTCTATTTCACGTGGTAGGAGTATTTCAGCATTTGAGGCGAGTAACATCTCGCCCAACTCTACACTCTTTTATTTTGCATGTTTTATTAAGTTTTATTCGGATTTTTCGAGCCTAAAACGTATTTTTAGTATACAAAAGATAGATCTTTATAACTTATGAAGTGAGAATATATTATCATAATTTTCTAATTGATTACAACAATAACCTTGACAAATTTTAGATCTGAAATTTATTAATCATGAATTGAATCATAAGTTTTTGCTTTTAAAACGTTTAAACATGTGTATATAAATGTTTAGGGTTTCGACGAAATATTTACATGCTAATATTTCGTTTCATGTTGTTTCATATATACGTTGATATCAGTAATATTATGCTTGGAAAATAATGATGTCACTTTTAGATTTGTTTCGAAGCAGACAGAAACCTGTGAAGGGTTTCTGCCTGTTTTGGTTGATCGCCGGCACAGTTTGTGCATGTTTATTTTTGTTATGTGCTTTAATATGAACGAGGAGTCACCTCGAATATTTGGCGTTAGAAATTATTGTTTATTATGTATATTCATATGTAAGATGGCTTGCGGACATGAGTTTAGATTTGCACACCGAGACACGTGTGAAATTAGTGTATATGCATCCTTTTCATATTTCTCATCGATATTCTACACATTTCATTCAGTCCATGTGTTGGGCAAGGAAAAATTCTGAAAATAGACCACATTTGCTAAATATTTAGCAAAATCGACCATTTTGCTAAATATTTAGCAAAATCGACCTCTTTTTGGCCTGTTGGCCAAAAAGAGGTCGATTTTCAAAAAAGTGACCTGAAAACATACGGGACTACTAGTCCCGTATGTTTTCAACACAGTAATTATATATTAGAAAACAAACGAGACTACTAGTCCCGTATGCTTTCTGTCAGGGTTTTGGTGTCTCACGAAAGTGTACGAGACTACTAGTCCCGTACATTTTGCAGAGCCAATTTCCCTTGCACATAAATATACGGGACTAGTAGTCCCGCACAATTTACAGAGGTAATTTGCCTCGGCTATCAAATATACGGGACTACTAGTACCGTATATTTTGCAGAGGCAACTTGCCTCTGCCCAGCAAACATACGGGACTAGTAGTCCTGTATTTTTGCTGGGCTGAGGCAAAACATGTACAAAACATGCATGACCCTCTAGATGAGCATACAACCAAAATTTTCACCACAATATATCATCTAACATTGTATACATTGATAAAAGTTATAAAATTAGAACATTATAACACAAATTAAAAAATACACATTATCACAACACAATACATCATCACAACATCACATCCAAAATTATACCAAAATTCACATCAGCACAAAATAATTCCAACTGCATTAATTCTAAACATACGATAATATGTAGCTTAAGTAGAATAAATCCAAATGCATCAATAATTCCATACGACAATAATCTACATGGAAAAACTAACAAAGGAAAAATCCACCCCTCCCCCATTGTCTCGGCCTTCGCACCCGCTGAGATCGTCGGCGGCCCCCTTCGTCTTGAGCTTGTATATGCTCGCTCTCCGGTTGTGTGTGGGGCTGTGACGAGCCAGCTTGTTGTGACGGGCCAGCTTCATCGTCGTGCGTGCAAGATCTATCACGTCTACAGTGGTGCACATATGTAGTTTCTTCAAGATGCACCTGCTCACGACCTTCATGTCGATCCTCATGAGTTTGTTGAAAAGCTCTACGAACTCTCGCCACTATCCGCTGTAATATCGATACGTCCACAGAATCTCCTATGGCGGTAGTTATACCCTCATTTGTAATCCCCACTACATCGTCCAATGCGCCTATCAATTACATAAAAATATTGCTTCATATAATAAACCAAAAGCTAACATAAAGATTGAAAAATCTATTATAATCTAAAGCAATTTACTTACCCATCGCCTCTCATCTAACCCTCTTGGTACATATCGAGATTGTTGGTTGTGAATCTCGATTTCGTTGACTGGAGACGCAGTTTGGGTGATTATCCAACATTGGGTAACCCCCCAATACCATCTTATGTAATCGACTTTCTACATCGGAGGATAAAGCGGATCGATAATAAGTTGATGCCGATCATTCCACCGAGCTATGTATGATTGATGCGTGCACTGCCAGCTAATCTGATGTCCACCTTTAGATGCCTTTCTCTTTATTTTCTCGACCGATTGTGGAACGTGCTGTGTGAGTCCAAACTGTCTAAACACGCGATCGGGTATGTGCATCTCCACAATTTCGAAACAAATGAGAGGAACTCTGGACCGCCATATGCCGTGTCCCTCCATACAAATCAGCAGTAGACGATGTAGGTAAGGTGCGTATGGCTGCCACTCGAACTACAAAATAATCCATATATTAACTATTGTTTGAAATATATCGATAGCTTTAAACGATTGCAATTCAAATTAAAACCTGAAAAATTTTTATTCGGTCGAGCTCCCCCCTGTAAAAGTCTAACTGTCTAGCCGGGACCTCATTATAGGCTTTAGTGACATTCCATCTGTCTGTAAGTTTTATATACGATAGATTTTTGTTTAAAAGTTTAAATGAAAAATAAAATATCAAACGAGATTAAATTCGAGGAATTTTACCTGCAGCCTAGTGGAATCTATCCATCCAACTCTCGGATCTCGCATAATCGCGGTTTCAAAACCAGTCTTTCCCATGCCCAAACTTATAACAATGTCAAACAACCTTTGAACTCTTTATTTTGCATTAAAGCAACCTTTGATAGTTCTCGATATAGATATGCTAAAACAGCACTACCCCAGGATAATGTCCCACACACGTCAAAGTCTTCGAGAAGTGGTAACCACCTAATGAAAAATGTGGAAGTTAGTTAGATTTTCTAAAAATAGTGAGAAAAAATATCTTCTTATCAAAGTATAAAAGTAATAACAATTTATGACCCGTCTTACCTCAAATGCACTTTATGTTTACTTGAATCGGGAAAAAAAGCGTCCCGATCATGTGCAAAATATATGCTCTAGCATGTTGTTGGATCATGACTTCTGATGCATCGTGTGGCAATGGGTTAGCAAAATTCTCTTTTAGCCATTTCAATCTAATATACCCTCCAGGCAAGGACTCCGGTGATAGTCCTAACAAATTATCACATACATCCCGCCAAACATGCCTACCTGTCCCTGTGACACAAGGACCATCAATGCGGAGTCCTAGGATCACTGCTACATCCTGAAGAGTAATAGTTGCCTCCCCAACACGTAGATGAAAAGTGTTAGTGTCGGGCCTCCATCTATCCATTAACGCATTAAGCAGTGCCCAGTCGAGTTTCATCCATCGCAATTGTGAGCAAATCAGAAAACCGGCTTGGGATATTAGGGCAATGATGTGAGGATCATCAAGCGGCCAACGCATATGCCCAAGGCTATGATCAATCATAACCAGCGATCATCAAGCGGCCAACGCATATGCCCAAGGCTATGATCAATCATAACCAGCTCTTGCCCTCTCTACATAAAAATAAAAACAAATATTAGAATATCACAATAATAAATAATGTGAGTCTAAACTAAATCAATCAAAACATAGAGCCATAGTACCTCTGTAAATGATATACTCTCTGAACGATGGCATGGCTGATCATAGAGGACTTCATCAGAAACTGGCCCGGGGATCATCGCATATATACCTAAACATGTCAAGATTACCTTATTAGTTTCTACCAAATGTATAAGGCTACAATAATAAAATTAACAATGTAAATAGAAAATATATTACCAATTAATTGCTATAAACTTGTTCTTGATGGATAACGAGACCTATTATGCCCTAATTGACTACATGTTCCACATCTGATTCGTGATGCTCCTCCTTCCCAGCCTTGATCCATAGTACCTCTGATGTGCACAGATCAAGGTCGTCCTGCTTGTCTTTTGACTTAAGGTGGTAATAAATATTCCATATAAGCGGTAGGCCAATATCACGTATCATCGGGAGGATGAAAACTCTCTTTGTAAGCCTTCCGATAATGATTTGTTGAATAACGAGCTGAGCAATACCGATCATATGACAATCTAGACTCACCATCCTGACTGGAACTAGCTGCTAAAACATGTTCACATGGAAGTTTTTGTAATTGTGGTAGGCTACAAGTACAACTACACTCTTGGTCATAGAGATGAACGGTGTAAATGCCATCATGATCCTTGACCTCCCATTCATTGTCGTTGAATGGTTCAATTCTACATGTTCTTACAGCCACAACCCTTTTCTGCAACATTAACTCGTTTTTTGGAGTGTACATACTCGTCCAATTAGCACCATCACTCCGTCTCTTTTGGAAGTATGCATTCAATCTATAAAACGTCCTTGCAACTAAGGCACTAATTGGCATAGCACGGGCACCCTTAAGTACACCATTAAAACTTTCAGAACAATTAGTCGTCATCATACAATAACGCACTTTCAGAACAATTAGTCGTCATCATACAATAACGCACTCCACCATCTTTACATAATGCCCATCGATCTTCATATTGCGGCTTCAAGTTTTGTTCAATCCAATTGTGAGCTTTAACTGATAGGGCTTTAATTTTCTCTCTACAATGCTCATATACAAGTGAGTCAGTGGCACACCCGGCTTGCCATAATAAATTTTGTAAATTAACCTCTCCATGTTTTCTCTTAAAATTATCTCTTATATGCCGCAAGCAGTAACAGTGATGATGTGGTGCACTCCACCCCTCATGCAAGGCTCGTGGATTTCCTTTCATTCGATCAGAAATAAAGGTAATAACTCTTGGACTTTGAACAGTCGGAATGTATTTGTAAATACACTGAAAAAACCACTTCCAACTTGATGTATCCTCCACCTCCACGACTGCGAAAGCTATTGGAAATAGTCCACCGTTTGCATCTACACCGGTCGCAACCAAGAGCACTCCTTTGTATTTGCCATATAAATGTGTTCCATCGATGCTTAAGAGCGGACGACAAAACGAGAACCCTTTGATAGCGGGCCCAAATGCCCAAAATACCCGTATGAACCTCTCCACTTCCGGCGAGACCTGCTTAGACACTATCTCATGTTCGGAACTCGGATTATTCATCTTAATTGCTGCAAGATAATGTGGAAGTTTTTGATAAGATTCTTCTCAATCTCCAAATATTTTAGTCAACGCCTTCCTTCGTGCATCATATGCTTTAGACTTGGATATAGTTATGCCTTTCATAGCACGAACCGTTGTTATTATCTATCCTGGAGTAAGATCAAGTTCCCGCCTAACTTCGAGCATAATTAGCTTCATTATATAAGCGGAAGTCGCTGTCGTATGATCATTAGCGATAGTCGGATTGCAACATGTATGAAGTCCGCAATAATTTGAGATCACAAATTGTCCGTTGGATTTTTTCCTAACAGCTGCATTAAGCTTCCATGGGCATTTTAAATTTCTATCGTCTGCAGTACTTTAATAAGCGGCTTGACATTTCTCATTGAATTAACACTTTACATGATAGCTAGTTGCATTGGATTTCACCGGCTTGAATTTGACCTGGTTCCTAATTGCCCATTCACGTATAGCGAAAATTAAGCTTTCCTTATTCTCAAATAGATCTCCTTTTTTGAAAGTGATACCCTCAAGTCGATCGAAATTAGGACCCGGCTCAACTAACTTAGCTTGTGAGTTATTTACCCACTCGTCATTTTCAAACTCTTCGGGTAACGGTTCTTCAGACTCTATATAATCGTTGTTCACGCAATATGCATTCATCCAACTTGCATCATCATTGTTCTCTCCAGTTGCGAACTACATACTATCAAGACATTCCTCCTCGGACTCAACATCTTCACTATCATCATCAGCATCTACATGTAGGCGTATAAAATTACCTATAGGTCCCTTAGCATGGTTCAGCATGATGGTTCGACAAATCAACGGATGTTCGAGTGACGAGGCGATAAAGCACACAAACAACGGCATATGTTCGCCTGTGGAACCAATCCAACAGTTCGGAAAGTCAACGAGTCGTCCAACGACAAAATAGATTTGTACTCAAACACCGAGGCGGAAATACTGCCAAATAAAGACCCGGGCTATCAAATCAAAGTCCGGACGAATCAAACGAAGAACTGAAAGACGGAAAACACCGAAAAACGGCGAAACGGAACACACCCGGGGACTCGGCCTAAACCGAGCCAACCCGGGGTGGCTCGGCCCAAGCCGAGCCACCCCAGGGTGGCTCGGTGGCCGAGCCACCCCAGGGTGGCTCGGCGAAACGGAACACACCCGGGGACTCGGCCTAAGCCGAGCCAACCCGGGGTGGCTCGGCCCAAGCCGAGCCACCCCAGGGTGGCTCGGTGGCCGAGCCACCCCCGGGGCAAGGCCGAGCCACCCTGAGGTGGCTCGGCCAAAGCCGAGCCACCTCAGGGTGGCTCGGCATGAGCCGAGCCACCCTCAGGTGGCCCGACTCCCCCCCCCTCTCTCTCTTGTGCACAAAGGCACAGTTCAGAGAGGCTATAAATAGGGGGGGTGGTTGTTCATTTGAGGGACTTCTTCTGAAACTTTTGAGAGAGCCGAAACTCTGCCGGATTGTCACCTCAACTCGGAGATCTGAAGGCTTGAAGACTTGGAGACCCGGATTTTATTCTTAGCGATACTCCAAAGAGTACAAGAGTATAAACTGTTCCTCAATACTCCAAAGAGTACAAGAGTATAAACTGTTCCTCAATACTCCAAAGAGTACAAGAGTATAAACTGTTCCTCAATACTCCAAAGAGTACAAGAGTATAAACTGTTCCTCAATACTCCAAAGAGTACAAGAGTATAAACTGTTCCTCAATACTCCAAAGAGTACAAGAGTATAAACTGTTCCTCAATACTCCAAAGAGTACAAGAGTATAAACTGTTCCTCAATACTCCAAAGAGTACAAGAGTATAAACTGTTCCTCAATACTCCAAAGAGTACAAGAGTATAAACTGTTCCTCAATACTCCAAAGAGTACAAGAGTATAAACTGTTCCTCAATACTCCAAAGAGTACAAGAGTATAAACTGTTCCTCAATACTCCAAAGAGTACAAGAGTATAAACTGTTCCTCAATACTCCAAAGAGTACAAGAGTATAAACTGTTCCTCAATACTCCAAAGAGTACAAGAGTATAAACTGTTCCTCAATACTCCAAAGAGTACAAGAGTATAAACTGTTCCTCAATACTCCAAAGAGTACAAGAGTATAAACTGTTCCTCAATACTCCAAAGAGTACAAGAGTATAAACTGTTCCTCAATACTCCAAAGAGTACAAGAGTATAAACTGTTCCTCAATACTCCAAAGAGTACAAGAGTATAAACTGTTCCTCAATACTCCAAAGAGTACAAGAGTATAAACTGTTCCTCAATACTCCAAAGAGTACAAGAGTATAAACTGTTCCTCAATACTCCAAAGAGTACAAGAGTATAAACTGTTCCTCAATACTCCAAAGAGTACAAGAGTATAAACTGTTCCTCAATACTCCAAAGAGTACAAGAGTATAAACTGTTCCTCAATACTCCAAAGAGTACAAGAGTATAAACTGTTCCTCAATACTCCAAAGAGTACAAGAGTATAAACTGTTCCTCAATACTCCAAAGAGTACAAGAGTATAAACTGTTCCTCAATACTCCAAAGAGTACAAGAGTATAAACTGTTCCTCAATACTCCAAAGAGTACAAGAGTATAAACTGTTCCTCAATACTCCAAAGAGTACAAGAGTATAAACTGTTCCTCAATACTCCAAAGAGTACAAGAGTATAAACTGTTCCTCAATACTCCAAAGAGTACAAGAGTATAAACTGTTCCTCAATACTCCAAAGAGTACAAGAGTATAAACTGTTCCTCAATACTCCAAAGAGTACAAGAGTATAAACTGTTCCTCAATACTCCAAAGAGTACAAGAGTATAAACTGTTCCTCAATACTCCAAAGAGTACAAGAGTATAAACTGTTCCTCAATACTCCAAAGAGTACAAGAGTATAAACTGTTCCTCAATACTCCAAAGAGTACAAGAGTATAAACTGTTCCTCAATACTCCAAAGAGTACAAGAGTATAAACTGTTCCTCAATACTCCAAAGAGTACAAGAGTATAAACTGTTCCTCAATACTCCAAAGAGTACAAGAGTATAAACTGTTCCTCAATACTCCAAAGAGTACAAGAGTATAAACTGTTCCTCAATACTCCAAAGAGTACAAGAGTATAAACTGTTCCTCAATACTCCAAAGAGTACAAGAGTATAAACTGTTCCTCAATACTCCAAAGAGTACAAGAGTATAAACTGTTCCTCAATACTCCAAAGAGTACAAGAGTATAAACTGTTCCTCAATACTCCAAAGAGTACAAGAGTATAAACTGTTCCTCAATACTCCAAAGAGTACAAGAGTATAAACTGTTCCTCAATACTCCAAAGAGTACAAGAGTATAAACTGTTCCTCAATACTCCAAAGAGTACAAGAGTATAAACTGTTCCTCAATACTCCAAAGAGTACAAGAGTATAAACTGTTCCTCAATACTCCAAAGAGTACAAGAGTATAAACTGTTCCTCAATACTCCAAAGAGTACAAGAGTATAAACTGTTCCTCAATACTCCAAAGAGTACAAGAGTATAAACTGTTCCTCAATACTCCAAAGAGTACAAGAGTATAAACTGTTCCTCAATACTCCAAAGAGTACAAGAGTATAAACTGTTCCTCAATACTCCAAAGAGTACAAGAGTATAAACTGTTCCTCAATACTCCAAAGAGTACAAGAGTATAAACTGTTCCTCAATACTCCAAAGAGTACAAGAGTATAAACTGTTCCTCAATACTCCAAAGAGTACAAGAGTATAAACTGTTCCTCAATACTCCAAAGAGTACAAGAGTATAAACTGTTCCTCAATACTCCAAAGAGTACAAGAGTATAAACTGTTCCTCAATACTCCAAAGAGTACAAGAGTATAAACTGTTCCTCAATACTCCAAAGAGTACAAGAGTATAAACTGTTCCTCAATACTCCAAAGAGTACAAGAGTATAAACTGTTCCTCAATACTCCAAAGAGTACAAGAGTATAAACTGTTCCTCAATACTCCAAAGAGTACAAGAGTATAAACTGTTCCTCAATACTCCAAAGAGTACAAGAGTATAAACTGTTCCTCAATACTCCAAAGAGTACAAGAGTATAAACTGTTCCTCAATACTCCAAAGAGTACAAGAGTATAAACTGTTCCTCAATACTCCAAAGAGTACAAGAGTATAAACTGTTCCTCAATACTCCAAAGAGTACAAGAGTATAAACTGTTCCTCAATACTCCAAAGAGTACAAGAGTATAAACTGTTCCTCAATACTCCAAAGAGTACAAGAGTATAAACTGTTCCTCAATACTCCAAAGAGTACAAGAGTATAAACTGTTCCTCAATACTCCAAAGAGTACAAGAGTATAAACTGTTCCTCAATACTCCAAAGAGTACAAGAGTATAAACTGTTCCTCAATACTCCAAAGAGTACAAGAGTATAAACTGTTCCTCAATACTCCAAAGAGTACAAGAGTATAAACTGTTCCTCAATACTCCAAAGAGTACAAGAGTATAAACTGTTCCTCAATACTCCAAAGAGTACAAGAGTATAAACTGTTCCTCAATACTCCAAAGAGTACAAGAGTATAAACTGTTCCTCAATACTCCAAAGAGTACAAGAGTATAAACTGTTCCTCAATACTCCAAAGAGTACAAGAGTATAAACTGTTCCTCAATACTCCAAAGAGTACAAGAGTATAAACTGTTCCTCAATACTCCAAAGAGTACAAGAGTATAAACTGTTCCTCAATACTCCAAAGAGTACAAGAGTATAAACTGTTCCTCAATACTCCAAAGAGTACAAGAGTATAAACTGTTCCTCAATACTCCAAAGAGTACAAGAGTATAAACTGTTCCTCAATACTCCAAAGAGTACAAGAGTATAAACTGTTCCTCAATACTCCAAAGAGTACAAGAGTATAAACTGTTCCTCAATACTCCAAAGAGTACAAGAGTATAAACTGTTCCTCAATACTCCAAAGAGTACAAGAGTATAAACTGTTCCTCAATACTCCAAAGAGTACAAGAGTATAAACTGTTCCTCAATACTCCAAAGAGTACAAGAGTATAAACTGTTCCTCAATACTCCAAAGAGTACAAGAGTATAAACTGTTCCTCAATACTCCAAAGAGTACAAGAGTATAAACTGTTCCTCAATACTCCAAAGAGTACAAGAGTATAAACTGTTCCTCAATACTCCAAAGAGTACAAGAGTATAAACTGTTCCTCAATACTCCAAAGAGTACAAGAGTATAAACTGTTCCTCAATACTCCAAAGAGTACAAGAGTATAAACTGTTCCTCAATACTCCAAAGAGTACAAGAGTATAAACTGTTCCTCAATACTCCAAAGAGTACAAGAGTATAAACTGTTCCTCAATACTCCAAAGAGTACAAGAGTATAAACTGTTCCTCAATACTCCAAAGAGTACAAGAGTATAAACTGTTCCTCAATACTCCAAAGAGTACAAGAGTATAAACTGTTCCTCAATACTCCAAAGAGTACAAGAGTATAAACTGTTCCTCAAAACTCCAAAGAGTACACGAGTATAAACTGTTTCTCAACACTCCGAAGAGTATACGAGTATAAACTGCTTCTCAATACTCCAAAGAGTACAAGAGTATAAATTGTTTCTCCAAACTCCGACGAGTATACGAGTATAAACTGCTTCTCAACACTCCGATAAGTATAAGAGTATAAACTGCTTCTTATAACTCCGATAACCTCAACACTCCGATGAGTATACGAGTATAAACTGCTTCTCAACACTCCGATAAGTATAAGAGTATAAACTGCTTCTTACGACTCCAAAGAGTATACGAGTATAAACTGTTTCTCATTCCTCCTACCGGTATAAGAGGTTAAACTGCTCCCTGATACTCCAATAGGTATATGAGTCTAAACTATTTCCTACCATTGACGGGAAGTTCCTGGAGGATATTACGCTAATATTCTTAAGGATAACCCGGTCGGACAACAAAATCAAACCCAGTTCTAAGAGAGAAGCTGGGGGTGGATATTCCAATGCATCGGGAAGTTCCCGAAAGAATACCACATGGGTATTCTTAGGGATAACCCAATCATTGTGGAATTGGTGAATAAGAAATTCACGTTCGAACTCTGAAGGTCAGAATGTCTCTTCTTATTCTCTAACTCTTATGAGTTATTTTTGTGAGAAGAGATCCAATCTTCTGGTAGGTTAATCTTTCCTCACCAAACCATCCGCTGATCAAATCAAACGACAGTGGACCCACCAACATTTCCATCTGCCAGTCATTGGCGTTTCTCAGACTCAACGTGCTAGGTCCTAAACGCCTAACATTAAAGTCTCCCTTTGAGTGGTAATACGAGTTGGCACTTTCTTCGCTACCCGTATTCCACTCTCTTTGCGTTCTGGTCAAACCTATAAAAGTTAGGGCCAAAGCCAAAATCCCCTCTCGATTCCTCCAATGAACGAGAGGTCCACTTTCAAATCGAGTGATCAAACCTTCCGACAGTTAGGGTCCTCTCAAACTCCTGCTGGGTCAAACCTTCGTACAGTTAGGGCCACAGTCAAAATCTCCTCTCGATTCCCCCAATGAACGAGAGGTCCACTTCCAAATCGGGTAATTAAACCTTCCGACAGTTAGGGTTATCCGAATTGTTACGATTCTCGGAGTGGAGATCCCACTCTTAGTTTCATCCTTCCGGATTCTGGGGGTGGAGATCCCACCTCGAGTTTCCTTTCCAGCTGTAGATAGAATATAAAATTCTTCCTCTTCAGCACCGGGAGATAGAATATAAAATTCTTCCTCTCCTCGGACCTTTCCGATGCTCGGAGTGGAGAACCCACTCCCAGTTCATCATTCCGGATTCTGGGGGTGGGGGATCCCATCTCAAGTTCCCTTTCCGGCCGATGATAGAATATAAAATCCTTCCTCTTCAGCACCGGGAGATAGAATATAAAATTCTTCCTCTCCTGTTTCTCAATCTGTCTTTGCTTTTAGAAAAGACACGATTGTCAAATCCGGGCACTCGATGCACGGGGAATTTTATCCCGAAGCCTGAGTAGGGATAAGTCAACGCCTAACACGCGTTGCCGGGTAGTCTATTCCCGTAAGAAAGACGAAGTCTATGTATTCAAAATCATAGCATCAAGTCTAAGGGAAGTAATTCTCTTAGCACAACGTTACATGTGAAACGGGTTTTAATAATTCACATGCTAGCCCGATTCAAACGGTAATCGGTAAAGGCACATCAAACCCGTTGATGGCTGGGGGTTTGCCAAAAATCCCAAAGCCTATGTCTAACACGCATTGCCGGTTAGTCCTTGACCGTAAAAAGGACAAAAGACCACATATTCAACATTGTGGCAGGTTGTTATTAATAACACCACAATGGTGAAGTCTACGTATTCAATATCGTAGCACTAAAAGGGTTAACTCTTTTAGCTTAAAACGTTACATGGGAGCGGACTTAAACAATCCGCATACTAGCCCGACTCAAACGGTAGTCGGTAAAGGCTAATCAAATCCGTTGAAGGCTGGGGATTAGCCAAAAATCCTAAAGTCAACGCCTAACACGCGTCGCCGGGTAGTCTATTCCCGTGAGAAAGACGAAGTCTACGTATTCAATATCGTAGCACTAAGAGCGTTAACTCTCTTAGCACAACGTCACATGCGGAACGGACTTAAACAATCCGCATGCTAGCCCGACTCAAACGGTAGTCGGTAAAGGCTAATCAAATCCGTTGAAGGCTGGGGATTAGCCAAAAATCCTAAAGTCAACGCCTAACACGCGTCGCCGGGTAGTCTATTCCCGTGAGAAAGACGAAGTCTACGTATTCAATATCGTAGCACTAAGAGCGTTAACTCTCTTAGCACAACGTCACATGCGGAACGGACTTAAACAATCCGCATGCTAGCCCGACTCAAACGGTAGTCGGTAAAGGCTAATCAAATCCGTTGAAGGCTGGGGATTAGCCAAAAATCCTAAAGTCAACGCCTAACACGCGTCGCCGGGTAGTCTATTCCCGTGAGAAAGACGAAGTCTACGTATTCAATATCGTAGCACTAAAAGGGTTAACTCTTTTAGCTTAAACGTCACATAGGAGCGGACTTAAACAATCCGCATGCTAGCCCGACTCAAACGGTAGTCGGTAAAGGCTAATCAAATCCGTTGATGGCTGAGGATTTGCCAAAAATTCTATAACTGCGAGTCATTGACGCATCAACTCCCCTAGTTGGTCTCGTGACTTGAGCACCCAACAAATTCAGGACAAAATCCACACATGCAGATGAATCAACTTTAACAGTTGGTCCTGCAACCCCAACATTCGAGACCGCGATGCTCCAATACCTTAAGAGCTTAAACTGTGTATACTCCAGCAAACGTACGAGTATAAACTGTGTTAATGGCGATCCGTAAACCCTAGGGTCAACGCCGGTCAACGCGTAACCCTAGGTCAACGCCAAGCAACGCGTTGCAACAAAAGTCAACGTTCGACGATTCGAAACCCTAGGGTGGACGCCGGTCAACGCGTAACCCTAGGTCAACGCCGATCAACGCGTTGCGACACGGGGATCCGAAACCCTAAGCCAGCACAATGTGGCGGAGGTAGTTCAAAGTCAACTCAATGACACGAGCCAAACTCAATTCATCAGCTGCACACTCGAGACTCCGACGACGGCCAAGCGATAAACGCAGCGCTGGAAGAACTTCGGATATTCGTCAAAGCATCGAATAGACCGAAAATCGAAAGGGTCAAGAGTTGAAGCTAACTACGCCGACTGAAGGCCAGATCAATCACATCCAAAGTATTCCAGCCTCTTCTATAAAAGAAACGAGTCAGGAACACTTTGGAGGGGGTATCTGTAGGCATCAAAAATTGCCTATAGTTCTCCACAACCGGTTCAGTGTTAACGAGCGACGATGAACGTCACCATCCAATCCACATGAGCCTAATCGACGTCGACGAACGACTGAAGTGAATCGACGAGTTACATGAGCGGATAGGACTTCGGAATCACGAAGACCCGGACCAATCGGGAAGCCCGGCACTGTTCACAAAAAGGACAACGCCCTTCATGCCTCGACCACTCTACAGATAATCCAATCACCAGAGCGGGTCAAACTCTTCGTCGCGCATCCAACGCACCCGGAATCACTCAAATCCGAATCCGGACGAAGAATATACAGGGGAACCAACAAAACACCTCAAAAGGAGTCTCGGCAAGCTCGAAACACCCGAGGGGTGTCTTGGCAAGACCAAGACACCCCAGGGGTGTCTCGGCATGGCCGAGACACCCAAGGGGTGTCTCGGCCA
>NC_033801.1:53685767-53691629 GCF_001876935.1 Asparagus officinalis
TGGCTCGGCCAAAGCCGAGCCACCCCAGGGTGGCTCGGCATGAGCCGAGCCACCCTCAGGTGGCCCGACTCCCCCCCCCCCCCTCTCCCTTAAAGGCACAGTTCAGAGAGGCTATAAATAGGGGGGGTGGTTGTTCATTTGAGGGACTTCTTCTGAAACTTTTGAGAGAGCCGAAACTCTGCCGGATTGTCACCTCAACTCGGAGATCTGAAGGCTTGAAGACTTGGAGACCCGGATTTGATTCTTAGCGAGCACCCGCACCGAAAAAGGCAGGAGTTCGAGAGAGTCTAATCCTCAGATCTACGTCGTTACACTCCGGATCTAAGCTTGGTTCTTAGATCCCGAGATTCGAGCGGTCGTTTCCTTGGTGAAACGATCCCTCCCGGCTATTATCTCCTTGGTGGGATAATACCCGTAATACGTCGTAGATCTGCTTGGATCCAGATCACGCGGTGGTCCACGGTAAGCAACCCCGGCGCAGGCAAAGAACCCACAGAAGCAAGAGACCGAATAACAGGATCTTGTGATTTGTTCGGTAAAAGAGAGAAGTTGTAATTTTGATTTCTTTGTTTTATTTTGATTTTCATTGTAAGCCGGATCTTATAAAAAGACCGGATCTCTTTGTAACACATAAAGTTGTTAACTGAGTGCAATGACATCGATAATGAAGAAAACACCAACTTTTCCCGCGAACACTACATATTCGTCCTCTTCTTTTATAGAACCACCAACCGGTAAATCAACTAAAATATCATCATACACGTTGTGAAACATGTAACTTGACGTTGCACCTGCATCATTTTTTAAGTGCAAGGCACTTTGAGATAACGAGATTTGACTTTCAAGCATGCGAGAGAACTCTCCGTGAGCATACGAAACTTCGACAACCCCAGACTTTGGAATATTTTCAATGAACAACTCAATTGCGATTTGTTTATCCGCAAGTTGTATCATGTCATTCAATTCTTCATCAGTGGTGATCTCTACCGCAATTGTTCTTTTTTCATTTATTGGACAATTACAAAAGACCTTAATGGCATTTTCGGCATGATTAATTCTGGTAACTCTGTATATTTGCTCCATCATTCCATCGAAATTGTAATTTCTAGACAACATGAACATTTTCCTAGAGCCTCCATCATATATAGGCAAATTATTCATTCCAACACTCAATTTCCCATTGAATAAGCAAATAATCAGAATTCCAATCGCCATTTTAACTGAAGAATTAAAATTTAACGTATACAAATTAGATATTTTACAAATTGATGATCATAATTCATTATTTCCTCTAGATATACCTCTAAATATACATATTAACTAAACAAAATTGGAGAAATTTATGAAAAAAAATTCAAATTGTTACCTTGTCGAAATCGGATTTCGTTGGCGTCGGAGATCAAGTTCGGCGTCAGATTTGAGGGAGGAGGGGGTGAGTTGGCTTTGGGAGAGAGAGATTGGGTTTGGGAGAGATGGAGATTGGTTTGGGAGAGATGGAGATTGGGTTTGGGTGTGGAAATCGGGTTTGGGAGAGATGGAGATTGGGTTTGGGTGTGAAAATCGGGTTTGGGAGAGATTTCAATGGGTTTGGGAGGGAGTGAGATGGGTTTGGGAGTGAAGGTGAAGAGATTTTAGGGTTTGGGAGTGAAGGTGGAGAGAGAAGTTAGATTTTAAGGGAATAGCGGAATTTAGGGCGGAGAGCTGTATATTTCGACATTTATACGGGACTAGTAGTCCCGTATAGATGGGTCGGGTGGCTCTGCAAAATGTACGGGACTAGTAGTCCCGTACATTTTTACAGATTAGAAAACATACGGGACTACTAGTCCCGTATGTTTTCTAATCTCTAATTAGTGTATTGAAAACATACGGGACTAGTAGTCCCGTATGTTTTCAGGCCACTTTTTTGAAAATCAACCTCTTTTTGGCCTGTTGGCCAAAAAGAGGTCGATTTTGCTAAATATTTAGCAAAATGGTCGATTTTGCTAAATATTTAGCAAATGTGGTCTATTTTCAGAATTTTTCCGTTGGGCAATTATTATGTGCAGTCCATGTGCTGGATATTCATCATATTCAGTTCATGTGTTGGACATTCATTATATTCAGTCCATGTGCTTGACATTCATCATTCAGTCCATGTGTTGGACAATTTATATATGCAGTCCATGTGTTGGGCATCCACTACACCTAGTCTTAGTCCATGTGTTGGACACCTGTTTAAAACTTAAGTATGACACTTACACTTACATAGGCTGGACATGACACTTATCTGGGTTTTGATATGACATGGTATTTGAGTTCTAAGATTGGTTAGTCTTCTTTATATTATTGTTCCTGTATTAGATCTTGGGTTTGGTATTTAGGGATTTACAATTTGAGATACAAGGTATATACATGAGGGTTTCCTTGTTTGGATTATTTCGATCGATGTAGCTATGCTCATGTTGTAATTTCCTTAATACTAAAATCCTCTTATTGTTAGGATCAATGATTTTATGTATATATGTATTAACTGTATTTTCTATATGCAACGAGCCTTCTCCCTTGGGGTTGGTTGTGATGTTACTCGCTAGCGTTTTGACGCTCGTTGTCCCCTCATATTACAGGTAACGAGCTAGGTGTACAGAGAGTTGCAGGTTGATGGCGATACTTATTAGCATCCATCTTTCATTTGTAGTTATTTTATTTATGGAGCTCCACTATAGACATTTTGTTTAGACATTTGAGAGTTATGTTCTAGAAGTTGTAAAGGCTGTGTGGCTTATTTCCTTTTATCAGATATTCTATATTTGAGACTTGTTGAGATCTCCAGACTAGTTATTTCAAAGATTCACTTTATATTTTTGTATATTGGATGATGAAATATCATTTTTATCTCTATTATTTCATCATACATCTCTTGTATTATCTTTTAGAATACTAAAAACTCATGGATATATGATATATATAGCATAGAAAATGAATATGGGCCGTAAATACCCGAAACCAATTCAAAACAGGATAAGCAATGTTCAGGTTTCGCGGTCGACCGGACGGCGGTTGACTGCGACGGTCGACTGGGCTGGAAATTTCTAGTTTTCTTAGATTTTTAGTCTTTGGCTATTGTGTATGTTTCGACTCGTTTCTTTCCCATTCACTGACTTGCTTATACTCAAAATACTTGTTAGTGTACTCATACACTATTTAATGATCTTTATCTTAATAAATATCCACTTATTAAAATTAATCACATACTATTTCATTTTATTAATCATTAACTCAATATTTTTGGGGTTTTACATTGTTCCTCTCTAATGAAGCCTGACTCGATCAGCTTCTTCACTTCGGCTTTGCTTGCCTCCATAATTTGTGGGCAAAACTATCTTTATTATTGTTTGATAGGTTTGACGTCCGAGTTGATGTTGAGGCAATGCATGGCGATCTGGGGATCAAGGCTAGGCATGTCCTCGTAATTCTAGGTGAAGAAGTCAATATATTCTCGAATGAGGGGTATAAGGTCTTCTTTCTCTTGGGGAGGTAATCTGTCGCTAATAAATATGGGCTTAGGATTAACCTCGTCTTACATATTTATTTGGAGTATCTTGTCCTCCGTGGGTGGTTCGCGTTGTTCAAATCGACCACTCCATTAGGCTCTAACGTTACAATCCCATGCTTTATCATAAAGTAGGTCCTGGTCATCCTCTTTGCTTTCAATGGGATCGACCATAGCCATGTTGACTTTGAGGTCCCTAAATCCCACACTAACATCTAAATTCTATATTGAGGATGTTGATGATGATTCTCAAGAAGGACCATCTTCAGAATCTTCACCGAAATTGCAATATAACTATGATGAAGAGGAGGTGTAACCCAACTCTCTTTGAGTTTTGCTGAAGTAATTGCCGGGCTTTCCTTTAGGAACATAAGCAGGCGGGACGAGCATCTTTTGCCCTTTGCGGTAATTCAATCATTCCTTACGGGTGAAGTTATAAACCATGTTGTCCATCATATGCTTCGCGATTTGATCATAGTGCGAGAACTGAGGAGTGGGCTCGTCATCGTCTGACTCATCCCACATTGTGTGCATAGGTCGGTCTATCCTTCCAAAGATAATATCTTTCTGATAATTACCTTGGGTGGGTATGACGAAGACGGCTTGTGAGGACTCGATCATTTGTTTGTCTGTGACGAACGACGAGTACATGGGCAAGTGTAGAGGAGAGCTATTGTATAACCCTAAAATTAGATTGCTAAAATCATCATTACTAGATTCTGAACCATACAATGAGTAAGCAAAGTCAGGATCTTCATTCTGGATAAAGTCGTTCGCTTCGTCATTGTTGGTTACAACAAGGCCCCCATAGCCAATTACAATGGGTTCTGTGTCATTCAAGACAAGACCCTCATTGTGCTTAGACTCACTATCGACCTCATTGTCACTTCCAGGCTCCTTGACCGGTGGCTTGTTGCTGGTTCAGAGTCTTGGTAGAGCAAATAATCGGTGAAGTAATTTTCAACTCTCTTGAAGGGCTTCTTATCAGCAACCACTGTCTTTACTTGATTATAGTCGTCCACATATTTCATGCATTGATGTAATATGGATGAGATGATCCAGTTGCTATGGATCCATGGACGACCTAATAGCATGTTGTAGGAAGGTTCCGCATCGATAACGTAGCAGGTCACTTCCGTCTTCATGTCGTCCTGCCGACACTTGAGGCGGATCTTCCCCAGTAGCTGAGTTCTGGTGTCGTTGAAGCCAAAGATGGTGGTAGTCATTACAAACAACTCATTTTGAGGCACCCCCCAGTGTTTAATAAGCTTCAAGGGGAAAATGCTCAGTGCAGACCCTGGATCTACTTGGATCCTGTCCACTCAAGAGGAGCCGACGTATCCCGTGAAGTATAGGGGTCAGTCGTAGGATGTACTCTTGATAACATATTCTCAGGAGTGAAGGTAATATAGAGAATCTGCTGTCTGGATGTCTAGTAGCATTCTGGATAACCTTTCTCCACGTCATCTTCGAAGTAGGCGAGAAATGCATGTCAAAAGACTCAGAGCCGGCTAGTGCCTCTCGTAGAGAGTAGACATGGATAGCCACAGGAGCTCATACAAGATGATCCTGGATGGAATGTTCTTCAGCTGTGCTAGTAGGTTGAACCAAAAGGGTTGACCACTTGAAGTCAGCTTCTCGAGATTTGGTTGGACTATTGGTGATGGCCCCCCGGTTGTAGGCATCAAAAATTTCCTATAAGTTCTCACACATAGCTCAAGATAGAGAGAAGATGATGAACATTATTATCTAAGTCAAAGAGGATTATTTGACATTGGTAAGCGCATGAAGAAAGTCGATGAAGTGTACGAATCAACGGGGTAGTGAAATAACAAAGAGACAATCCGATCGGTAGTTATGTTTCACTCACGAAAGACAAAGTGTCACTTGTGTCTCATCCACTCCACATATGATTCACTCATGGGATATTGTAGGTCTCTTCTCTAGCTTTTCAACGCACTTTGAATCGTGTTATTCCGAGGTCAGACCGGGGAATTATAGGAAAAAGAAGATCAAGGAACGCAACCGAGACATGTATTGTGTCTCGGCCAAAGCCGAGACACAAAATGTGTCTCGGCCTTGGTGAGACACAATGCATGTCTCAGGGCTAAAAAAATGCTGATTTTGTCCAGATTTTGATTTAATCTAATCCAAAGCCTCCCATACTGATCTGAAGTTATCCTGGAATGTGGTTGAGTAGTTACAATTGAGGATAAGATTAAATCGATCGTTCTTACTCAAAAACTGAGCTTCTGAAGCCTATAAATATAGCCCTAGGGCCTTCATTTGTAGAGATCTGAAATTCTTAAGCGTCTGTGAAGCCTTGTCAA
>NC_033801.1:53691639-53759139 GCF_001876935.1 Asparagus officinalis
GAGATCTCAGCGAGCTATTCAGCATAAAGAAGAAGAGTTCGAGAGATCGGCACCATTTCATCGATTTCCTTAAGATCGTACCTAGCTGCGATACTCAAGAAGAGTGATTATCTCACTATTGATGTAAAACCCCAAAGAGTGATTATCTCACTGTTGATGTAAAACCCCGATATTTTTTAAAATGATACAGTAATATGAGATTAATTATGATATATGGATATTTAGTATGATAAATATCATTAAATGGTATATGAGTATATTATCATGTGTTTTAAGTATGAACGAGTTCATACATGAGAGAAAAAAGAGTTGAAACATGCACATAGGCCAAATTCATGAGAAATTGGAAAATCCCAGTCCGGTCGACCGCAGCCCGGTCGACCGCCACGGTCGATCGCGAAACCTCCAGACTGTTTAAACCTGTTTTATGTTGGATTCGGATTTCTAAACCTATATTCATTTTTTCTTGATATATATATGAGTTTTTCACATTTTATTCAGTATTCCTAAGAACCCTAATAGCCACCAAACCCCCCAAATCCTAGTTTGATTTCTTGGAGAAGATTGGAGGCTTTCAAGTTGAGTTTTTGTTGATTTTTGGCTTTTGGGGTGGAGATCTCCTTAGACATTGCTTCTAACACGTTTTCCTACAACCCTAGGTGAGTATCATCTTTACTAATCCCCCTCCTAGTTTTTAAAATGTTTTTAAAGAGATTTAAACATGTTTTGTAGAGCCTAAACGACAACTCTTTTGTATTATATGTATAAAGATTAGGTCTTTTCATGCTAAAAAGGTTGAGCACGAATTTTACAGATGTATTTAAGATCTAAAGATGATTTTAAAATGTTGTTAATCTAAAAAAAGAAGTTTGATTTATCGTTTTGAGCTTTTATGCATGTTTTAGGGTTTTGAATCTAAATCAAATGCATAAAATCATGGTTATATATGTCAAATTTGTTTCCAGATATTTCCTATCTGCTGTAGCATGTTTATATGCAAGATTCATGAAGTTTTTATCATATTTGAATCACATGAACATGACTGTACACGACACATATTAAAGAAATCTAAGAAGCTGGAAGTCTGGGTCACAGTCGACCACCACGGTTGACCGCGTGTGTCCACGGTCGATCGCCTCGGTCGATCGCGTGCAGGACAGAGTCACAGTTAGCCCCTGGAACCCGTCGCGATCGACCGACGCATATGTGCGGTCGACCGCCACACAGTCTTTGGCCTGTGCATGTTGTTTGGATTTGTTTTGGTTTTCGAGAGAATTTCCTCGATCTCGTACTGATATATTACAGTGTTTAAGAGTTGTTTAACGCCTAGGATGAGGGTGAACTTCAAATGTGGACACGCATACTGAGATATGTGCACTTATGCTTAGTTGTGTTGGATTGACACACTTATGACATAAGTTAAACAGATAAACACATGTGAATAGTGTTGTTTTAGACGTATCCGGAAATAGGGAGATGAAACCTATTTGTCGCAGAACGATTGAGTAAAAGTATTTCAATAGTATCGTTATTTCATGTATCCGGAATAGGGAGATAATAAATCCTATTGTCACAGAGCGATTGAGTAATAACATTACAAGAGTATCGCTATAGCACCAGATGATGCATACATAGATTTTTGATCGGTTGTAAGTTTTACTTTCATGATAGACTACCCATGAGTAGGGTATTTCCTTTGAGTTTTGGCACACCCGTTATGGACGGCAGTTATTTTTGTTTTGGTTGGCATCCTCTTATATTAGAGCAGGTTACTCGGATATAATTTGAGATGAAGTATTTATTCTTTATGTTGGAGTTTTGAGCATGTTTCCTTGACTATTTTTTTTCATTCATAGGAAGCTATATACATGATTTAATATATGCATGTCCTAACTCTATTTTCTTATAAACTCCTACCCCTTCCCCTAGGGAGAGGTAGTGATGATCTCGTTAGCGTTTTGATGCTCGTTGTTTCCCCTCTTTCAGGCAGTGAGTCCGACGCACGGAGAGTCGTAGGTTGATGGGACTTCTTAGTTGTCCATTTTAACTATTTATTATACTTTGTAGTTATTGCAGAACTCCACATGTAGTTGATTATTTTCAGACTCTAGATTGGTATTTTATTTTAGAGTTGAGAACTCTTGTGAGACTTTGTTTATTTGATTCGTTGTATTTGAGATCCAGCTTACACTCAGAGATAGTTGAGAACTCTTGTGAGACTTTGTTTATTTGATTCGTTGTATTTGAGATCCAGCTTACACTCAGAGACATTTCTATTCTATTTCAGTTGGACTCATTCTCAATATTTCTTATGCTTCTTCTGTATATATTCAATATTTCCTATTTTCTATTTTTGCCTGTCTCTACTTTCACCTATTTATTGTTCCCACTAGAGAGATAGTGATTGTGATGGTGAAACATGTCGTAGCATGGTGGTTGGTACTTGGCAGGTTTGACAATCCTTGTTTCATCTGGGACTACAGCCTTGTATGAACCCTAGGGCGTCAAAGTTGATGAGATAGTTACTTTAGTTTTTTATCTCCTTTCTGAAGCAACAAAACTTATATTTGGATCTGATCAGTCGGTGGTCCACGGATAAAACCCGACATAAGCCAAGAACCCACACAAATAGTGGTGATAAACATCCGTTATGTGTGTTGTAAGAGAGTTGTAATCTTTTGCTTTCATTTTTAATGAGTTTATTATAACGACAGAAGTTGTAATGAGTCCACTAATGAAAGAACTAATTTTTCACCAAAACACGCAGGCCACCATAGTAGGAGCTAACAACCTCGCCGCTGAGGTTGTTGTGCCACAGCTGCTGATCAAGATCACGATGGATGAAGAGGTCGAGTATAAATTCGACCAACAGAAGTTCGAGGACTACGTCTCCTCCTCCTCCTCAAGATCTTCCTCTCCCTGCAAGAGCAGGAAGACCACTTCTGTGAAGAAGGATAATTGGTCTTTAGATCTGAAAACTTAAGGTGATAATCTTCACCCAAGTGTTGTTGAAGACTCCTCTCCGGCCTCTAAGAAAGCCAGATTTGATGTTTATGAAAACTCCTCAAAGGTTAAGGAGTTTCCCATCGAAGGCACACCAGTGCTGACAAAAAGGGCTCGTTAGAGGCGTCGCCAACGTCTTCCTGCTAATTCGCCAAAGCTTTGGAACATGTGGACGGACTTTGCTACCAAGCGGATCTAGAGTTCAGAAGGTGCCAAGTGGCTAAACCATCACTGCAGCAAGCATCAAGATCCTCCTCCCAAACGCCGAGTAATAAATGGGTTCATGTCAAACGAATCCGTTCTACTCTCGAGAAGCGCATCCAGAAGCATCACGCACTTCTTGCACATACCTGAATCCTTTTGTGAAAGACACAAGAATTGCAAAAAGAAGAGGTGGTCAAAGAGCCACCAAGATCTAAACAGGTTTGGGTGCCAAAGCCCAAGACAATGCCTAAAACTACACCAAAGACAGTTAAGGCGCCTTTACCTGACAAGAGACCCCAGTCGTGTCTCTCACTCAGTTCCACTTCTAAGGCTGCACCCTAGCCTTCATTAATTTTAGATCTTGCTCCTCCTTCCTCCGCACCTCCGGTGAAGCCCTACGGTAACATGGATCTTTCCAAATTTAGAATTCCGTTAAAGGATCGTCTAGGTCCTCTACACAAGGATTATGGCAAAACTACTGTCAAAGAACGCTTCGGTCTAGCGAACAAACCCCGAGCGACTATTCAGACTGGGGGTCGTACATGACCTCCCCCACAAGACTATTCCTACGACCGCCCGCTTAGGGGTGCATGTAGAAAACCAGAAGCTCGTTAGGGTTTCACCCCCACAAAGGCATGATTCCAAACGAGTAACTCCTGTGAACGATAACAAAGCATTACATCCTCTGAAGAAGACGTGTCTGTTACATAACAATATCATACCTAGGGAATCAAATCAACAACCGATAGGTTGCTCTGACCACAACATTGATGAGTTGTACCATCGAGCTGGGGGTACAAATAAATCTCAAAAGAGAAGTATCCTAAAATCGAACTCACACTACCCTTGTGAGAAGTTAATCAGGGCAGTCTTATCAGAGTGTAGCTACACCAAGACCTCTCCACAGGGGGTCTCTATATTCCGAAGGCTTTCCACTGAAGCATTAATACCCAAGTCAAGACGCTCCAACAAAAGAAGACCGACCATTCAAGATGACGAACTCCCAAAAGTCACCATGAACATGGCTGACAAAGGAAAGTCTATGCTCGCTTTGAGTGATGCTAATCCTGACTTTTCTTCGGGAAGAAAAGTCAATGCAGAGTTAGCCAAGTGAATGTCTTGACTCCAGCTAGAAGCTGTCAGACATAGAGATTACCCGAGGATGCACGAAGGACTGTCTTCAGATGACGAACTTTCAGATACTTGCTCCGCAATCGCCTCCAACGATACAATGTCTAGCATGGGGCAAGCTCGAGAGGTATTCATGATCACTATCTGTAAAACCCCAAAAATTTGAATATAGTGTGATAAGTAATTATAAATATGTTATATGGTGAAAATAATGTATTTTGATGTTTGAGTATGATAAGAATTTATTTGAGATCAATTCAATGTATATTTGTGAATATATGAGTGTAAATAAACAAAACATGCACAAAGGCCAAGAGTGAAAATCTGAGAATTTTGACCAGTTAAGAGTTTCTATATTTTTCATGCTGATTTAGTTAGAATCTGGAAAAGTGTATCAAACTAAAGTTGTAGGTCTCTTCAATAGCTTTCCAACGAATCTTAAACCACCTCATTCCGAGATCATATGAGAAAGTTATAACATTTTTACCGAACCTCAGTCTGAGCACGGCCCAGAACTCTGAGCAGTCGACCGCCGTGGTCGCGGCGGTCGACCGCTGGGCGTGCAGACGCCAGTTTCAGTTCTGTTTCGGGTTGGTTTTGTTTATACCAAACCCGGTTGTTACCCTAGTTATATATACTCGTTTTGAAGCTCTCAGAACCCTCTTTTGAACCCCTAATAGCCTCAACCCCCCTTCTCTCTCCCCTCTCAAACCCTAACTTCGTTTTTGGTGATTTTTTGAGGAGTTCGAAGGATTTACGACAGATTTTTGTATGGATCAGCAAAGGGGATCATTCTCTTGTAAATCTAGGAGCTTTGTTCACCTTAGAGGCGAGTAACATCTCGCCCAATCTCTCACCTATGTTTTTACAAGCTTTTCTAACGATTTTAATGAGTTTTCTTGAGCCTAAATCACTACTTTACGTATATAGATAGATCTTTATGATATGAGATGTGAAAACCAAGTATTTCAGTTTTTAAATACTCACTAATGATTTTGGTTAAAGAGATCTAAACCTAAAAATGCTTTATTAAGAGTTAAAATTTCGATTTACTGTTTTATAACTTTTAAATCATGTGTATATAAGCTCACAAATCTTGGTGATGTTTTTGTTTACATGCTAGATGTTATTATATGATGATTCATATGTATTAGAATGTGTAATATATTGTTTGGAAGCTTGGGTGTATTGTTTGGATCGATTTCGAAGCAGAACAGAAACCTGGAAAAGCTTCTGTCCGTTTCGCGGTCGACCGCATGTGACGCGGCGGTCGACCGCTGGGCGTTCTGTCGAGCAGAATGTCTCTGCCCTATGCGCGGTCGACCGGAGTGGTCTCTGCGGTCGACCACTGCACTGTTTGTGTATGTATTTGTTTTGGTTGTGTATTTTATACGTCCGAGGGGTCTCCTCGATTATCTGACACTACATTGCAATGATAGTGACTTGTCTATACATGTGAGTTGACACTTTTGACACTAGTTTAGACCCGCACATCAAGTCGCGTGCGAGTTTAGGATATGTATATCTTTCCACATATACCTTTGACAATTGCACCTCTTTACTTATAGTCCATGTGTTGGGCATATATTACTATTGATCCATGTGTTGGATACTTATCATTTTGGTCCATGTGTTGGACACGTATTTTATTCAGTCCATGTGTTGGGACATGCATTCGCATTTCAGTCCTCGTGTTGGACTATAATCCACTAAAGTCCTCGTGTTGGACTATAATCCATTTCAGTCATCGTGTTGGACATTTACATATTTGACCACGTCTTGGACATTTGTTAAGCTATGAGTATGACACTTATCTGAATCATTTGGTGTTTAGAGATTTACAATTTGAGATACCAGGTATATACATGAGGGTTTCCTTGTTTGGATTATTTCGCTCGACGTACCTATGCTCGTGTTGTAATTTCCTAAATACTAAAACCCATTATTTGCTAGGAGTAATGATTTTAACTATTATGTAATAACTGTACTTTCTGTATACAACGAGCCCTTTCCCTTGGGGTTGGTTGTGATGTTGCTCGCTAGCGCTTTGACGCTCGTTGTCCCTCCCCCTTTCAGGTAACGAGCCAGGAGCCCGGAGAGTCGCAGGTTGATGGCGACACACTTTAGTGTTTAGCTGACTATTTTTAGATATGTTTTATTTTGGAGCTCCACTGTAGACTTTGTTTAGACATTTGAGGACTTTATTCTAGATGTGTAAAGGCTGTGTGCCTTATTTCCTTTACTCAGACGTGTTGTATTTGAGATTTGTTAAGAACTCCAGTTTATTCATTTCAGTCATTGACTTTGTATTCCTGTATGTTGGATGATGAAATATTATTTTGATCTCTATCATTTCATCAGTTATCTCTTGTAGTATCTTTTACTTGCTTTTGTACCTACACCTATTATTGACTCTACTAGAGTGATAGAATTGTGATGGTGAAACATGTTATTGCACGGTGTGGTGCATGGCAAGTTTGACATTCTTGGTTTTACCTTGGACTGCAGCCTTGTGTGAACCCAGGGGCGTCACAGTTGGTATCAGAGCTCTAGTTCCAGTATCCTTAGGATCATCCTGTGTCGAGTCGTGGAGCTAGGATAGAGTTTCTTAGGATTCATGTATAGAGTCCGTAAGGATTTTCTAGTATGAGTGAGGACGATATATGCGTATATCTCAAAATTTGAGAATATTTTTTTTATGACAACTATTTTTATGTTGATTGAAGGTATTTGCGTGAATACTATGTGTTATGAATTCGTATTGTGATGCGTTGTATATATATTTTTATTATCTCACTTACTGTGATAATTAAGCTCTCCTTTTGATACTATAAATATCAAAACGAGGATGTGGTCGAGGTAAAACTCGTACCTGGAGAGCTGGGCATACAGAGCCGAGCCGTAGCAGGCTCCACAGTATTTGATCGACTTCATGGTACTATTAGCAATAAGATCTTACAACACTCGAGGAGCAAGAAGTGTATATGTTTCCGTCAGTAGTACCACTTTAAGGAGTTCCATCACCGGTTGTACCCGTCGTGAAAGTAAAGAAGCAATATTTATGAAGGCACCACCACCACAATTAGCTATTTATAGAACCACAGAGCAGGAGGTTTAGCTCTGAAAGAATAAGAAAGATATCAGACAATGAGAGCACCAGAGTTTCAAGATGCACCAACTTCATTAGCAACCTATAAGGGAAGGAGTATGTGAAAATTCCTTGAACGTCGACTTAGTACCAAGCAGGAGTTAGATGTATTCAGCACTGAGGGCATCGCTGGAGGATAGCAACAACATCCAGATTTTTGATGGGGTAGCAATTATCACCTATTCGGGAGAATTTTAGTCATTACTTGCAGTTAGAGCTAGTCTAAGTAAAGCAGGGAGACATGCCCATAGTGAAGGAAGAAATCAAGACCAGAATAGTGGAAACGCCAATGGCAAGAGAACTATTGCGGAAACTAGAGAATCCTCACAGCGGGAGAATGATTTTAACCCAACAACAAGGATAACATAAGAAAGGAGCACAATATGATTCGAGAGCGCCGAAGTAGCGCATAGTTCGGAGTACATGTTACAATCACAACAAGATCGAACAAAGAGCGAAAGACTTGCCGCAGTACACTAGCAGGAAGCCAGCAAGATAGAGGTCACAAACGACAGTCTCAAAGTCGTAATTTCAGCTAGCAGTGGGGAAATAGAGGCACTACTTATTAATCCGAGGATTAAGGGTCAGCAGGCCATAGTTGCATTATCCAGGAGATTTGCATTATCCAGCAGAGTCTATTCAGTAGTACCGCATGATTAGGATACGAGTAGAGCTTTATTCATGATTTTCTTTACAACTCAGATCTAATTTGATTTAGAAAATTCGCTTATCTTTCATACCTCCGTTGATAGGCTTCAGCTTGTAACACATTCTTTAGATATTCCATTGTCAGTATCTGCTCCTCTAGGGGAGGTGTCCACTCTATCTATAGGAAATATGTCATCAGACTAGACGAGTCAGAGTTTGTTGTCGATTTGATAGCGTTGTATATGTCCGGGTTCGATGTTATCCTTGGTATGATTTGGTTATCCTCCTACCAGGCTAGTATTGACTGCTTTGTGAAGACAGTCAATTTGCGAGCGTCCGATGGGTCCGAGATGATTGTAGCAACCTCTGAGGGCAACCGTTTTGCGGAGTCGTTTCTGGCGTATATCGAGGAGGTTCTGCGACGGGATCTGAGTGTTGATTTATTGGAGACTAGAGTTGTCTCAGAGTATCAGGATGTCTTTCAGGATATACCTGGGTTACCTCCTGTGTGAGAGGTTGAGTGGTGTATTGAGTTGCAGCCAGGCACAATCCGGATATCCCACGCACCCTATCGTATGACACCAGCTGAGATGAGGGAGCTTCAGACCCAGTTGGACAAGTTGTTAGCTCAGGGTTTTATTTGTAGGAGTTATTCTCCGTAGGGCGCATCGGTCCTCTTCGTGAAGAAGAAGGACGGTACTATGAGATTGTGCATTGATTATAGAGAACCGAACAAGGTCACTATCCGGAATAGGTACTCATTACCTAGGATTGATGACTTGTTCGACTAGTTGCAGAGAACGTAGTATTTCTCGAAGTTTGATCTGTATTCTGGTTATCATAGTTGCGAGTTCGGGAGATGGATTTTCCCAATGCCGTTTTTCCTGATTCGATATGAACCTTTCGGGTTTCTGGTCATGCCATTTGGGTTGACTAATGCTCCCGTGGTATTCATGGATTTGATGAACGGGGTTTTTTCATCCCTTCTTGGACCAGTTTGTAATTTTCTTTATCGATGATATTCTCATTCATCCGAGATCGGAGGCAGAACACAAGCAGCATCTACGGTTAGCTTTGAGGGCTCTACAGGAGCATCAGTTTTATGCTAAATTCAGCAAGTGTGAGTTTTGGCTTTAAGGAGTCAGATTTCTCGGCCACATCATCAGCAAATAGTACATAGCAGTGGATCCGGCTAAGGTTACAGCAGTTCTTAATTTGGAACCGCCGAAGACGATGACAGAGATTCGAAGCTTCTTGGGTTAGCCGGTTATTACAGGAAGTTCATCCTAGACTTCTTGAAGATTTCGGCGCCACTTACATGCCTTACGAAGAAGGGTGTACAGTTCATTTGGAACACGGAGTGCCAGAAGGCCCTTGATACTTTAAAGACTAAGTTGACTACAGCGCCGGTTTTGACTATTCCGAGCAGCGACAGGACGTAAGTCATTTACACAGATGCATCATTGGTAGGTTTAAGAGGCATCTTGATGCAGACTCAGAGGGTAGAAGCTGATATCTCATGACAATTTAGGGTGCATGAGCAGAACTATCCCACTCATGATTTGGTGTTAGCAGTAGTGATATTCGCACTGAAGTCACGAGACATTACTTATATGGAGTGCAATTTGAGTTGTTCATCGACCACCAGAGTTTAAAGTATCTTTTCTCCAAGAAGGAACTCAACCAGAGATCGCGACGGTGGATTGAGTTTATTGAAGACTACGAATTCTAAGATGTACAAGGACTTAAAGAGACACTTTTGGTGGAGTGATAGGCGTAGGAAGATTTCAGAGTATATAGCTTAGTGTCTTACCTGTCAGCAAGTGAAGGTGGAACATCAGAGACCGGTAGGAACACTTCGGTCTTTACCCATTTCGGAATAGAAGTGGGCGGACATTTTTATGAACTTTATTGTAGGGTTGCCGAAGTCGAAGAAAGAAAATAATTCTGTTTGGGTGATAATGGATAGACTAATGAAGTCAGCACATTTCATTCCAGTAAGGACTACTTATACCTGTCGGTAAGTGAAGGTGGAACATTAGAGACCGGTAGGAACACTTCGATCTTTTCCCATTTATAAGTAAAAGTGGGCGGACTTTTTTTTTATGAACCTTATTGTAGGGTTGCCGAAGTCGGAGAAAGAAAATGATTCTGTTTGGATGATAATGGATATACTAATGAAGCCAGCATATTTCATTCTAGTAAGGACAAATTCTACCGCCAAGGCATATGCGAGGATATTTGTTCGAGAGATAGTTCGACTTCATGGAGTTCCAAACACGATTGTATCAAATCAAGGTTCAGTGTTCACTTCACACTTTTGGAAGAGTTTCCAGGATTCACTTGGTAGCAGACTATCATACAGTAGTATATTCCACCCATAGACGGATGGTCAGACGGGGAGAGTAAATCAGGTGTTGGAAGATATGTTACGGGCTTGTGTCATTGACTTTCAAAACAGCTGAGAGGAATCATATTCCACTGATAGAGTTCGCTTATAACAGCAGTTATCAAGCGATAATTGGTGTGACTCCGTATGAAGCATCGTACTGGAGGCCTTGTAGATCACCTATATGTTGGGTAGAGCCAGAGGTTCGTTTAATACTTAGGCCAGAGCTTATGAGATAGATTACTGAGAAAGTAACATTGACCAGAGAATAAATTCTAGCTGCTCAGAGTCAGTAAAAGAGCTATGCAGATAAGAAATGAGGACATTTGGAGATTCAGATTTGAAGAGTTAGTTGTGCTGAAAGTATCATCTATGAAAGACGTTCAGCGATTCGGAAGGCGGAGAAAGCTTGAGTTGAGATATATTGGACCGTTTCGGATTTTGGAGCTTATTGGGGCTGTTTCATATGGACTAGACTTTCCAGCATCGATGTCTAGTGTACATAAAGTATTTCATATTTCAATGTTCAAGAAGCAATTACATGATGAAGAGCAGCAGTGAGTATTGAACACATTAGAGATTTAGCTTCAGGATGATTTGACTACGATTGAAATCCCAGTTTATATACTTGATAGAGAAGACAAGAAATTTAGAAACAATATATATTTTTTCTTTTCCTTGGTAAAAATTCAGTGGAACTAGAAAGGAGTTGAATATGACTTTCGGGAGTGCGAAGATATTATGCCGCGCGACTTCCTGCACCTATTGAGGAAGTGGGTTGATTTATGTGTACGATTATTTGTGTGGTTATATTTAGATTTAACGCTAGAATGAGGATATTTCCGCTTAATTCTAAATCTTTTGGAACACATGGTATATATATGGGGGGTTTCTTGTTTGGAATTTTCGCCCGACGTACTAGTTCCATTCGATTAAGGGTTGAGTGGGAATATAGTCATTCTGGATTGTTAAATATAAATATCTTTATATGCTTATCAAGATTAAATATTTCGAGATGTGTATGTGTGCGGGTTGGATTAGACCCTCGTCGTGCTTTTCAAGTATCTTTATGTGTTTTAGTATAATTTCTGAATTTCGAGGATGAAATTCTTTTAAGGGGGGAAGAATGTAAAACCCTGAAAATTTGAATATAGTGTGATAAGTAATTATAAATATGTTATATGGTGAAAATAATGTATTTTGATGTTTGAGTATGATATGAATTGATTTGAGATCAATTCAATGTATATTTGTGAATATATGAGTGTAAATAAACAAAACATGCACAAAGGCCAAGAGTGAAAATCTGAGAATTTTGACCAGTTAAGAGTTTCTATGTTTTTCGTGCTGATTCAGTTAGAATATGGAAAAGTGTATAAGACTAAAGTTATAGGTCTCTTCAATATCTTTCTAACAAATCTTAAATCACCTCATTCCGAGATCATATGAGAAAGTTACAACCTTTTTATCGAACCCCAGTCTGAGCACGGCCCAGAACTCTGAGCAGTCGACCGCCGTGGTCGCGGCGGTCGACCGCTAGGCGTGCAGACGCCAGTTTCAGTTCTGTTTCGGGTTGGTTTTCTTTATACCAAACCCGGTTGTTACCCTAGTTATATATACTCATTTTGAATCTCTCAGAACCCTCTTTTGAACCCTAATAGCCTCATCCCCCCTTCTCTCTCCCCTCTCAAACCCTAACTTCGTTTTTGGTGATTTTTTGAGGAGTTCGAAGGATTTGCGACGGATTTTTGTATGGATCAGCAAAGGGGATCATTCTCTTGTGAATCTAGGAGCTTTGTTCACCTTAGAGGCGAGTAACATCTCGCCCAATCTCTCACCTATGTTTTTACAAGCTTTTCTAACGATTTTAATGAGTTTTCTTGAGCCTAAATCACTACTTTGCGTATATAGATAGATCTTTATGATATGAGATGTGAAAACCAAGTATTTCAGTTTTTAAATACTCACCAATGATTTTGGTTATAAAGAGATCAACCTAAAAATGCTTTATTAAGAGTTAAAATTTCGATTTACTGTTTTATAACTTTTAAATCATGTGTATATAAGCTCACAAATCTTGGTGATGTTTTTGTTTACATGCTAGATGTTATTATATGATGATTCATATGTATTAGAATGTGTAATATATTGTTTGGAAGCTTGGGTGTATTGTTTGGATTGATTTCGAAGCAGAACAGAAACCTGGAAAAGCTTCTGTCCGTTTCGCGGTCGACCGCGTGTGACGCGGCGGTCAACCGCTGGGCGTTCTGTCAAACAGAATGCCTCTGCCCTATGCGCGGTCGACCGGAGTGGTCTCTGTAGTCGACCGCCGCGCTGTAGCATGTTTATTATCATATCTACAATCATTCCCCAAAGTTTTATATTTTTTGGAATTTATTTGATATTTTTAAACAGGGTTTTAAAATCAGCAAATCAGTTTTTATATGTCAGTTTTCGGTCGACCGAACCGGTCGACCGATCATTTGATCTTTCTTCACTGGGCGACAGAGAGTCTGTCGGTCAACTGGTCCGGTCGACCGAAAGCTCCATCGGTCGACCGCACCAGTCGACCGACGATTGTCCAGAGCTGGTTTTCGTGCTTTTTCGCTCCATCGGTAGACCGACAATAGAGCCGTTGTCTCCTAACGGCTATTTCTGAGCTGATTTGTCTAGGCCTGTTTTGTTATTTGGTTTGGGGTTCTTATTGAGATCTTGAGTGGGTATAAATACCCAATTGCTGATCTCTTTTCAAGCACTTAAGAAATGTTTTAAAAAGAAAAGAAGTTTTTAAAACAAGTTTTAAACAAGGGTTTAAAGTGTGTTTAAGGGTTTGTTTTGTTTGTGAAGAAGTTTTCACAAGTGGAGGAGATCATCTTCTTGTTTGGGCTTAAATCTCCATCTCTTCATCTTGTTATTCAGAGAAGAATCTCTAAACTCATTTCTAGCTATTTATTATTTTGTTTATAATTTCTATATGCTACATCCACTATCTTGTTTAGATTATTTACCCTTGTGTTGTTTATATATCCTTGTATATATTTCTATCATATAGGATATATCTCTTTATTCACATTGCTTATCCTAGCTCATATATCTTGTGGTATTTCATACTTGCTAGGATAACTTGTTAATTAATTTTTAATTAGCATTTAATTGGATTAGATTAGCATAAGACCCTAATCATCCCCCCTCTAGGGTCCGACACATGCGTCATAGGTAACACTCACATTGATAAGGCACTTCTAGACTTGGGAGCTAGCTTCAACCTCCTTCCTTATTCAGTCTATTAACAACTAGGTATAGGAGAACTTAAACCGACAAGATACACTCTACAGTTAGCTGATAGATCTGTAAAAATTCCCAAAGGAGAGGTAGAGGATGTTCTGATCAAAGTTGGAGAGTTCATTTTCCCTGTTGATTTTATTGTTTTGGAAACACAGCCCGTTTCCAATCTTAAAAGTCAAATCCCGTCATTCTAGGAAGATGACTGTTGACCTCAATATTTTCAACTTAGGAAGGCAACCTAGTGATCCATCTGATCAACCAATAGAAGTGAATTTCATTCAGGGAATATCAAGTGAGTAACAAGAGGGAGAGTGTGAGTCAGATTCAAGTGCAACTGACTTAATGATTGAGGAGTTTTCTGATGACGAACTAGAGTTAGATCTGCTGGTCAATCATGTTTTTGCTGCTGGCTGACAACGAGAACCTTTGGAGATAGAACCCCGAGTCCAGCTTCACACATCTGTGGAGGAACCCCCTAAGTTAGAGCTCAAACCTCTATCTGAAAATCTAGAGTATGCCTACTTAGGGGAGAACGAGTCTTTACCAGTCATTATTTCTTCTGACTTAACTACCAGTCAAAAGGAAGCTCTCATAGATATTTTAAGAGAAAATAGGGAAGCCATTGGATGGACCATGGCTGATATCAAAGGGATTAGTCCAACCATTGTTCAACACCAAATCCATTTGATAGATGATGCCAAACCTACTAGAGATCCTTAACGTAGGTTAAACCCAGTGATGAAAGAAGATGTTAGGAAAGACATTCTGAAATGTCTCGATCATGGGATCATTTATCCCATTTTTGATAGTTTATGGGTGAGTCTGGTCCAAGTTGTTCCAAAGAAATCTGGGATCATCGTGATCCAAAATGAGGCTAATGAGATGATTCCCACTCAGATCCAAACTGGAAAGCGAGTTTGCATTGACACCGAAAACTAAACTTAGCCACTCGAAAAGATCACTTCCCTCTTCCATTCATTGACCAAATGTTAGAGCGTTTAGTAGGACATGAGTTCTATTGTTTCCTGGATGGATATTCAGGTTACAATCAAATCCCTATTTGTCACGCCCCGCTTCGCAAAATACCCGGGAATCGGAATGTGAACAAGCCCGTGACGTATTAGATTGAGAAGAAATATACACTATTTTTTTTTTCTTTTTCTTCTCAATCCAATATGTTAAGCGTCTGGAAATAAATACAATGCGAAGTCACAGGTCCCCGATCACAATCAGCAAGAATATAATAGACAAATTCAGAATAAAGAAATATCATATCACAAATGGGATAACATCCGAGACATAAAATACGGGTCAAACATGCCCTTATACAAATCTGAACAAATGAATACTAAAGAGTTACAAAATACACTGATCAAATAGAAATGGAATGTAGTACAAAAGAAAACGGATGACCAATAACTAAGCTTCAGATTCTTCTGCTCCGTCTACAGGGCACTCCTGCTGAGAATCCTCTGGCTCCTGATGATCTCCCAGCTGAACCTGTTCTTCTTCTAAGTCTGACATACACCAGAGAAAACAGGTGTACGTCAGCGTGTATGGCACACAGTAAGACCCGACCCCACAAAGAAAATAGAACGAACAAAAATCCAATGTGAATAACGATACGATAACAGAAACAATAAAAGAACATACAACTGAAATCCACAAATCAACATGAAAACACTACTAAATCATGATAACATAAAGCATCCAAAATCGATCAGGTAACGAGATCATGTAGCTAGTGATCAGTCTATCATCCAAGTAACATGACATACAATAGATGGAATTAATACCTAAATATCTACAACAAGAGATGTAGTACGTCGAGCGAAATAATCCAAACAAGGAAACCCTCATGTATATACCATATATGTCTCAAATTGTAGATAATTGAATATTAATCTCGATCTATGTATGAAAAGATAATACAACTGATCCGTATCTTACAAAAAGTCATACCTAGCCTAGAAACGAGGTCAAGTAACTAGCCATCCTATAACAGGTCACTGGTCACATCTCACACAGAGTCAACGCTCCTATCACCGGATAACTGGCTGTTCACAAATCCCCTACGTGCATCCAATCCCACGAAATAGGCGGCTAGAGGACTACACGCAATCCGATCTCGGCCCGGTCCGAACTCACGCAAAGCTCAGGTGACGAAACAAGTCACGGATCAAAGTGACAAAACAGGCCACTTTGTCCAACAAAGCAACTCCAGGACGAAACAGGTCTCTGGTACGAGTCTGGAAGATACATCAACAGCCTTATTCGATCACATGAACATTAACTTCCCCATCCTAACTCTCTTGTATTTTCTAAATCAACCATAATCCTCATTGAAATTCGGGTTCACCACCTAAACTCGGTCAACGCACACACACATGTCACTAAGTCTGTTCATGACGCACGAGACCACTAAGTCATGAACTACTAAGGGTTCTCAAACACAACCAGGAACAATCAATGCAACTAATCATGTGCAATAATATCATAGCATATCAGATAATCAAGATTAAGAATTATAAATCATAAACAGAGTCTACATAATTTAGAAATATTTTCTTTTCCAAAATAATTTCTTTTAAAATTATCATAATTTTCCTCAAATGATTCTGTTCTCAAAAAAATTCTTTTTAATTAATATAATTATCCAGAAATGATTCCGCTACCAAAATAAATTCTTTTAATTCATATAATTATTCTAAAATAATCTTTTCTCAAAATAGTTTAACAATTTAAATTAACCTGTTTTTCCAAAATAAATTATTTAATTTATCTATTTAATAATTATTCAAAACCAACTCTTTTTCCAAATAATCTCTTTGCTCATAATAAAAATTCTAAAACATCTCAAAATAATCACTTTTACACAAAATAATTATTCCTTTAAATTACTTATCATAATATCATTATTAATATTAACCATCAACAAACCCACGCAGTTATCAATATTCATATGGTAACATAATCAAATCACAGTCAGATCGAAGCATGTATTTAATTCATAATATATCTAAAATTGGAAATACGAGTCAAAGAACATCGGGATCTTGCAAGCAACTAATTAATTCAGAGCGGATCTAAGAATTGAATGATAAGTCAAAGGAGTATCAGGATCTTGCCTCGGGTATTATCGAACGAATCGACATCGACGGAACGGGTCGGATCGGACGCGGAGGAGCACGACACAGCGGGTTGTTGGAGCAGCAGGGATCGTCGACAGCTGTGCTTCTTGGTGCCTACACGCACGGTCGGCGCCGCGAAGCAAGGGAGCTCACGACGACGCGATCTGAGAAGAGGTCAGCGAGCGGCGGCTACGGCCTCGCTGCCTGTAGGCACTGAAGCGCACGACATGGGGTGGGCAGGCCGACGTGGCAGGGGCAGCGACAAGGAGTGGCCGACAGGCGGGGTTCGCTGTGAACGGCAACGGCCTCAGGAGCGAGGAGCGAGGCTGGTGCGGTGGCTGGTGCGCGGCTACAGGGGCAGATGTGTGAGGCGTCGTCGACGCTGGCCATGCGAGAGCGACCAATGGGAAGGTGGAGACGGGAGAGAGGAGGAGGCTTTTGGCGAGCACGCGGTTCTAGTCGTCGAAGGGCGAGGTGGTCATGCGATCGAGCCGAACAGCGGACTCAAGGCGCGTGGTGACGCCGACGCTTTTGGTTGCTAGATAGCGAGGGGCGAGGAACGAGGTGGGGCTGTTGTCGGCTATTGGCCTGGGTCCGTCGGCGCGAGGCTTGTTGGGGGCTCGACGCATATGGAGAGAGTCCTCTTATTTATTTCTTCATTCTCATACTAACAGTAATTGCTAAGATCTTATCATCATATGTTCTTGGTCGATCTGAGCAAATGTAAGTTCTTCAAGTTATTAATCTCTTTACTTTGGTGCATCAGCGCAATATTACATGAGGACAATCCAAATTCTAGGTGTCGGGCCGTGGCGAATTAGTTATTTTTTCCCTTTATTTTACCTTTTAGTTGTATTTTTTTATTTTTTTCCTTTAAAAAAAATGTATAAAATATTATTGTTACTGCCAATTAATAGAGTTAACGTAATAATTTGATCTAATTAATAGTCTTAATTTCTAATTCTTAGATCAAGTGGTATGTTACGTGATAATACTCAAGTTCATCTTTTTATGATAACTCCAAATATTTTCTTAAGAAATGATTTTTCAAGTAGCTATACTTTTACTTAAGCCTTACCTTAGGACTCTTTAATAAAAATAATGAAATTTTGCATGCTTTAACTTGCGCCAGTGAACAATATTTTTTTTCTAGTTGATCTTGATTTACACATTTTTTTTCAACTCTATATTATTACACACACCACACACACACACACATATATATTATATATATATATATATATATATATATATATATTATATATATATATAATATATATATATATATATATATATATATAATTATATATAGTATATATAGAAATATGGGTATGCTTTGTACCAAAACACAAAAAGTTGTGCCTTGGTCAGTAAGTGTGTCAAATCGCCTTCCACTCATTCAAATATGGGAACAAATTCCATGGGTAGTGGAGTGGCATGAGGAATGTGACACAATCACTACCAAGCCCACAAAATTTGTGCTTGGTTACCAAGCATACTCATATTTCTCATATATAATTATATATTATAGATATATATATATATATATATATATAATATATAGTTATATATTATGATATAATATATGTTATATATATTTTGGTGGTCCAAAAATTTTTCGCACTCTTCTTTATAAGGTTGTTATATAATTATATATTATAATATATTATATATATATATATATAAACCTTTTAAAGAAGAGTGCCGAAAAATATGGGCACCAAAAAAAAAACGATGCTTGAATTCAAGGTGATTCTATCTTATAAAGCCTATGCTTTGATGAGTAATTAAGCCCGCAAGGAGTACTCTGATACTTAATGACCTAAGCCCAATTGAGTTGGATTCATTGGTCCCAAACTAGGTTAAATGGCTCACTTGAAAGCCCGTTAAAATTAGAAAACACAAAACTAGTAAGTGAGAAATATATATATATATATATATTATATATATATATATATATATATATATATATATATATTATATATATATATATCATATATATATTATATATAATATAATATTATTATATATATATACATATATATATATAACACTAACAATTTTTTTATATATATATTATTGTTTTGTATATATGGTCTTGAAAAACAATTTTTGATCAAGATACTTGAAAGTTATTTATAACAAAGAGTTAGCATGTTCTTTTCAAAACTTTTAAATTAAATCTCTAAGATTTGACTTGGTTTGTATTGCTATAATGAAAAAGATTTTCTAAGAGATTTACATTAGAGTTATATATAAAAACGTTTTCTTGATTATTAACTAGCTTCAATTAGAATATCTAAATACATCAAAGAAAATTAGTTATTTACTGACTTATTTAACTTGGCAAGTTGACCAAATTTTGTGGGTATATTTACTACAAACCCTCACGAGAGTACAACTCGTCCACTGGGGTAACCTAGGGGTTTAAAGGCTTGTTGTATGCGCTAAATACAACCGCGATTCCTGTAAAAGTGAGTTAGGATTTTCTTTTTATTTTCTTTGCTAGAGGACTAACAAAAGTTTAGGTGTGGGGTATTTGATAATCATATTTTATTACAATTTTATACCCTCATTATCTATTTTATATGAATAAACATGCCACTAATAATTGTTTTTATCTTTAAATACAGGTTAATGAAGAATAAATCTCAAACTCTCATCTCTCAACAAAAACTCCTTGAATAAATGAAGAAATAAAGCAAAGAAGCCCATTGGAATATCAATTGCCAAATTATCCAAAAGCCCAAAGCTAAAAAGAAGAAGAAATGGCAAAACCCAAAAGCCCAAGAGTCCAAGTCCAAGAACAAGAGAAAAGCTCGGATAGCAATAGGAGAGGACTGGGTATCGATGCCAGCATCGATACCCGTATCGATACCAGCATCGATACCCCTATCGATGCTGGTATCGATACCGACGTATAGTTTGTTACGAATTAAGGGGTAAAATTAGTTATTTTTGGATAAGATTTCAATCCAATGGCTCTCATTCACTGATGTTTACTATAAATAGGGGTAAAGAGTGAGGGGTTAGAGGTGTGAAAAATTTTGTAACTCCATTTGGAGAGGAAGGTAACTCTTAATTAAGAAGGCCATCCAAATTTGTAACTTTTGTTACAATTAATAAAAAAATTTTGTCTCCACTTCAAATCTTCTTCTCTTTGTTGGATGATGATGATGGAGATGAAGAAAAGTTTAAATGTTTGCTTTTCTTTTAATTTTCTCTTTTATTTATTTTTAGTAATTTCTTTATTATTGCTTATTAGTTAGATTTACATTCATGCTTGTAGTTTAGATTTATTTTCTTATCTTTTATTTCTTTTTGTACTTTAATTTGTAGAGTAGATTTATTTTCTTGCATTTAATTTTTGCAATTTATTTTGTAGTTCAGATTTTAATTCTTTGTAGTTAGATTTATTTCTTGTTCACGGTTTAGATTTTTCTTTTCTTTTTCTTTTTGTAATTAGTTATTTTTCTTCTTGCTTTTATCTCTTAAGATGTGAAATTAATTCTTGTAGGAATCTTAGAATTGTATGAAACTAGTCTAATTTTCTTTATATTATATGAATTATTCTCTTTCACTTAAAATATTCATGTTTAGGATAATTAACTAGAAAACTATTTGGTAGAAGAAGAATTTGATAATCTATACTTATATTAAATGGTTTGATAGGTTATGCTTATGAATTCTAGGATTACTATCTTGTTGTTTTTCTTATCATGAATAATAGGTTATGCTTATGAATTCTAGGATTACTATCTTGTTGTTTTTCTTATCATGAATAGTAATTTTGACTTAGATGATAATTTGATAGGTTATACTTTCCTTAAATGGTTTGATAGTCTATGCTTAATAAATCTAAGTTGAAATATGATAAAAAGAGAATAGTTTGTATTTTGTATTTGAGATTAGCTAGTGGATTAAATTCTAGATTTCTCATATCTTTAATTGAATCCTCCATCTTGACTTTCTTGAATTTTCTTCTCATTCTTGATTTTATTTCTTGATTTTATTCATTCTTCTTTCTTGCCTTGTGATTTTATTTATTCTTTGATTCATTCTTCTCTCCTCTAAAATTCAATTTATTGTCTCTTGCATATATTCACAACAATCACTCTCACTCATCATAACCCTCACACTTATTCTTTAATCCTATTTTTGTCACGCACAAAAAATAAGAACCAATTCTAATAATCTCTTAAAATCACCTTCCTCGTGGGATCGATAACTTTTTATACTATAATTTGATCAATTGTGCACTTGTAATTTTTGTACATAATTATGCCGCAACAAGTATGCGTAAAGATGAGTGAACATATGTTTTGGTATCTGCACAAGTGTGCGCAGAGGTCGATGTACCTATAATGTTGTATCCACACAAGTGTGCGCAGAACCTATCGTTTTGTTCCCACATAGTTATGCGCAAAGTTTGAAATGGTTAATATTTGTCATGCACGGGGGTGATATTAGTCGAAAAGAATCAGAAAAGATGACTTTTATAACTTGATAGCCAAGTATTTGGCAGACGCCAAATGAGACATGACTCATTAGTAAGATAATTGATATATTAAATACTATGTTATATGAGTGCATGAGATACATATGCTGACGTTAGTTATGAGGCTTTACTTTCCAGTATTTCTTGCTTTCAGTTCTACTTTGGGATTAATATTTAGTTATCTACTATTTAAGACATATGGTATATACATGAGGATTTTTCTTGTTTGGATTACTTCGCTCGACGTACTACGTTTCATGTTATAGATTTCTAAGTATTAATTCCATTATATACAGGAAAAATGATTTAGGTAGACTACGCTTAATAGATAGAGCGTCCACTATATGTAGTAGCCCTTCCCCTGGGTGCGGATATTAATTATCCTACTGTAGCGCTCTGACACTCTTGTTGTTATTTTTTTTTCTTTCAGGTGGTTCAGAGTCTTGAAGAGTCGCATGATGATAGAATTCTTGCATAGTCGCCATCATATGAGCTAGTAGATGAGACTCTATAGTAGACAGTCCTAATATTTAGCTATTAGAGTTTTTTTTTATTTTTCTCATTTTGTAAAGGCAGTGAGCCTTGATACATTCTTAGTTGATCCATGTCGTGATACATTCATATATTTCATGATGACAGATGTATTCCAAACTTGTTCATTAAGACATGATTTATTTATGAGACATTCTTTCTTATATCATGTCAGTTACAATTGTTTTCCTTCTTTTGCATGTTTGTACCTGCACTTTATTTTTGATTCCACTAGAGGATATTGTTGTTATTGGTTAAACTTTTTGTTATACAGTGTAGGTGCATGATAGGTTTGAGATCTCTGGGTTCACCTTAGACGACAGCCATGTGTGAAACCAGGGGCGTCACAGTTAGTATCAGAGCTCTAGTTTCGGTATCCTTAGGATCATCCTGTATCGAGTCGTGGAGCTAGAATAGAGTTTCTTAGGATTCATGTACAGAGTCCGCTAAGAAATCCTAGAATTAGTGAGGACGATATATACGTATATCTCAAAATTTTGGAAATTTTTTTTATGATAACTTTTTTATGTTGATTTAAAGTATTTACGTGAATACTATGTGTTATGAATACATATTGTGATACGTTATTGTTTAAGGAGAAAGTTGATGTATTCATTGTTGTGTTCATTATAACTTTAAACGTTACAATGAAAACAAAAAAAGTTAGTCTTTTTATAAGACCCTTACATAATGAAAACAAAAGAAAGTATAACTCTCGTCAAACAGCAACGGGTGTTTATCGCCCGCTACTTGTGTGGGATATTTGCCTGTAACGGGGACGTCGATGTCCATGGACCACCAAACGATCAGATCAGATCCAGAGCCTCATTGATTCACGAAGGAATTATAAAACCGAAGCAATTATCTCAGCAACAGTGAGATAATCACTCTTCTCGAGATTACCACAACGGGGCAATCTCAAGGCAATGAACCGGGCTGCAGATCTGATGAACTCCTCTTCTTTATGCTGAAGAATTCGCTGAAGTCTCCTCCTCCTCTCTGAAATTCATGGCTCTTTAGTCCTTAATTCAGCAGGCTTCGTCGACGCTCCAGAATTCCAGATCTCAAAAAATGAAGGCTCTGGGGCTGTATTTATAGGCTTAGGGACACCTGTTTTCGGATAAGAACGATCGATTCATTCTTATCTTTAGTTGTTACCACTTAACCATGTTGTTGGATAATATCAGATCAATTGAAATAAATCTAGGTGGTTAACGATCAAAAAAAAACTTTAATCTGCCAAAACAACATTTCGGGTTTCCGGACACCCATGGGTGTCTCGGCCAACCTTGGGCCGAGACACTCCTTGGTGTCTCGGCCAAGATTTGGCCGAGACACCTATGGGTGTCTCGGCCAAGCCTTGGCTGAGACACTCTTGGGTGTCTCGGCCAAGTCTTGGCCTAGACATCTCTTGGTGTCTCACCGAGGCTTGGCGTGTTATTCCGTACATTGTGTTCGTTTCCGCCGTAACTTCATCATCTGATCTTGGTATTACGCGGTTCAAGATGCATTAGAAAGCTAATGAGGAGATCTACAAGCTCTCATGGTTGAATCAAATGTGAAGTAGATGGGACATGAGGGACACTTCATCTTTTGTAAGAGACGTGCAGCTCCCGGTCCATTCGTGTTTCCGTTATTCTGAAATTACGTGGCTTCGCATGGTCCGTCGACTCACTTCATATGGTTGTTGTTGTTAAATAAGATTTTGTGACTCGAATAGTGATGTTCATCATCTTCTCTCTGCCTCGAGCCGCATGCGGGGACTTATGGGCAAGTTTTGACGCCTAGAGATACCCCCTCCAAAGTGTTTCAGTCTCGTTTCTTTTATAGATGAGCCTGAAATACTTTGAATATGATCGGTGCAACCTTCAGTTGGTGTAAAGGACCTGTAGTTAGCTTTGATTCTTAACTCCTTAAATTTTTAGTCTGTTCGATATTTTGATGAATAACCGAGAGTGCTCCGACGCTGCGTTTATCGTCTGGCCGTCGCCGAAGTCTCAAATCGAAACTGGTGAGTTGAGTTTAGCTCGTATAGTCGAGTTGACTTTAAACTGACCCTCTTTATCATAATATATTGACTTGTGTTGACTTTCATCGCAATGCGTTGAATGGCATTGACCTATAGTTACGCGTTGACCGGCATTGACCTAGGGTTTCGGTCGCCCGACGTTGACTTTTCATTGCAACGCATTGACTAGCGTTGACCAGAGTTAACCTAGGGTTTTGGATCGCTTGGTGTTGACTCAGTTTATACTCGTACGTTTGCAGGAGTATACATAGTTTAAGTTCTTAAGGTATTAGAGCGTGGCGGTCCTAAATTTTAGGCTGCAGGACCAACTGTTAAAGTTATTTCGTCTGTAGATATGGATCTTATCCCAAAGTTGTTAGACGCTCTAGTCATAAGACCAACTAATGGGGCTGGTGCGTCGATGACTCTTGCATATATAGGATTTTTGGCAAACCCTCAGCCATCAACGAGTTTGATGAGACTTTACTGACTACCGTTTGAATCAGGCTAGCGTGCAAATTGTTTAAGTCTGTTCTGCACATAAGGTTGTGCTAAGAGAGATAACTCTCTTAGTATTATGATATTAAATATGTAGACTTTGTCTTTCTCACAGGAATAGACTACCCGATAACGTGTGTTAGGTGTTGACTTATCCCTATTTAGGCTTCGGAATAAAAATCCCCAAACTTGGATTCTGGTGTCTTTTTCAATCGGTGAAAGACTGAACCGGTAATGCGTGTTAGACGTTGACTTATCCCTACTTAGGCTTCGGGATATAATTCCCCAGACTTAAATTCTGGTGTCTTTTTCAATCGGTAAAAGACTAAACCGGTAATGTGTGTTAAGCGTTGAGTTATCCCTTCTTAGGTTTCGGGATAAAATTCCCCAGACCTTGATTCTGGTATCTTTTTCAATTGGTGAAAGACTAAACCGGCAACGCGTGTTAGGCATTGACTTACCCCTTCTCAGGCTTCGGGATAAAATCCCCCAGACTTGAATTCTGGTATCTTTTTCAATCAGTGAAAGACTAAACCGGCAACGCGTGTTAGGCATTGACTTATCCCTTCTTAGGCTTCAGGATAAAATTCTCCAGACTTGGATTCAAGTGTCTTTTTCAATCAGTGAAAGACTAAACCAGCAACGCGTGTTAGGCATTGACTTATCCCTTCTTAGGCTTCATGATAAAATTCCCCAGACTTGGATTCTTGTGCCATTTTTAATCGGTGAAAGACTAAACCGGCAACACGTGTTAGGCATTGACTTATCCCTTCTTAGGCTTCAGGATAAAATTCTCCAGACTTGGATTCTGGTGTCTTTTTTAATCGGTGAAAGATTAAAAAGGCAATGCATGTTAGGCGTTGACTTATCCCTACTTAGGATTCGGAATAAAATTCCCCGTGCGTGTAAGGCACGGATTATGGTGTTATTAATAACAACCTGCCATAATATTGAATATGTGGGTTTTTATCCTTTTTACGGTCAAAGCCTAACTGGCAACGCGTGTTAGGCGCTGACTTATCCCTACTTAGGCTTCGGAATAAAATTGCCCAGACTAGGATTCTGGTGTCTTCTTTAATCGGTGAAAGACTAAACCGGTAATGCGTGTTAGACATTGACTTATCCCTTCTTAGAATTCAGGATAAAATTCCCTGTGCGTGTAAGACACGGATTATGGAGTTAAAGGATGGTGTCTTCTATTGGGCCAAAGAGGAACCCGAAATGGGAGAGGAAGAATTTTATATTCTATCTCCTAAAACCGAAGAGGAAGAATTTTATATTATATCTCCAGTTACAAAGGAGACTCGAAGTGGGATCTCTACCTCAAGAATCTGAAGAATGAAACTAAGAGTGGGATCTCCACTCCGAGAATCGAAAAGATTCGAATAATTCTAACTATCGGAAGGTTTGATTACCAGACTAAAGGTAAATTTCTCATTTATCGAGAGTGAATTGTGGTTTTGGCCCTAACTGTAGGAAGGTTTGACCAAGTGAGAGTTTGAGGTGACCCTAACTATAAGAAAGTTTGATCACTCAATTTGAAAGTGGACATCTCGTTCATGGATGGAATCAAGAGGAGATTTTTGCTTCTACCCTAACTGTAGGAAGGTTTGACCAAATGAACAGTAAGAGTGGGAGTACAAATTACAATGGGAATGTTGATTCGTACAAATCACTTGAAGAGAGTCCTTAGTGTTAAGTGATAAATACTTAACACGAAGGGGTTTGACAATTGTCAATGATCAGAAGACTAAAATTCTGAGTACTATGTTAGGTCACTACCAATGAGAGTATTGAGTGCACCGACGTAGCGGAAGTTTGTGTGGCAGTTTCTTATTCATCACCTTCTTGTAGTGACCGGGTTATCCCTAAGAATATTACATGTAACATTCTTCCGGGAACTTCCCGTTACATGAGTTATTCAGCCCTGGCTTCCTTTGCGAAACTGGGATAAACATTGTACTTAGTTGGATGACCGGGTTATCCTTAAGAATACCAGGCATGACACTCTCCAAGAACTTCCCGTGAATGAAAGGAAATAGTTTAGACTCATATACCTGTTGGAGTATTGAGAAGCAGTTTATACTCGTATACTCTTCGGAGTGTGGGAACTGTTTAACCTCATATATCGGTTGGAGGATTGAGAAGCAGTTTATACTCATATACTCTTCAAATTGTTCATTCGACTTAATTGAGCGTTATGACGCCGGCTTCAACCAGGGTTTGGATGCTATTCTTGAGAGCGAAGCAAGCCTTGGTGGGATGAATGATCCTCCTGTGGTACGCACAGTACTTTGTATCCGTAGTATTGTCAGCTTCCTCCTGATTTGCGATAGGTGATAACTTGATCTTGTTGTTCTCAAGGAGGGATTCTAAGATAGCTGGAACATCTTCATCCTTGAAGGAGTTGAAGGATGGTGTCTTCTATTGGGCCAAAGACGAACCCGAAATGGGAGAGGAAGAATTTTATATTCTATCTCCTAAAACCGAAGAGGAAGAATTTTATATTATATCTCCAGTTACAAAGGAGACTCGAAGTGGGATCTCTACCTCAAGAATCTGAAGAATGAAACTAAGAGTGGGATCTCCACTCCGAGAATCGAAAAGATTCGAATAATTCTAACTATCGGAAGGTTTGATTACCGGACTAAAGGTAAATTTCTCATTTATCGAGAGTGAATTGTGATTTTGGCCCTAACTGTAGGAAGGTTGGACCAAGTGAGAGTTTGAGGTGACCCTAACTATAAGAAAGTTTGATCACTCAATTTGAAAGTGGACATCTCGTTCATGGAAGAAATCAAGAGGAGATTTTGGCTTTGACCCTAACTGTAAGAAGGTTTGACCAAATGAACAGTAAGAGTGGGAGTACAAATTACAATGGAAATGTTGATTCGTACAAATCACTTGAAGAGAGTCCCTAGTGTTAAGTGATAAATACTTAACACGAAGGGGTTTGACAATTGTCAATGATCAGGAGACTAAAATTCTGAGTACTATGTTAGGTCACTACCAATGAGAGTATTGAGTGTACCGACATAGCGGAAGTTTGTGTGGGAGTTTCTTATTCATCACCTTCTTGTAGTGACCGGGTTATCCCTAAGAATATTACATGTAACATTCTTCTGAGAACTTCCCGTTACATGAGTTATTCAGCCCCAGCTTCCTTTGTGAAAGCGGGACAAACATTGTACTCAGTTGGATGACCGGGTTATCCTTAAGAATACCAGGCATGACACTCTCCAGGAACTTCCCGTGAATGAAAGGAAATAGTTTAGACTCATATACCTGTTGGAGTATTGAGAAGCAGTTTATACTCGTATACTCTTCGGAGTGTGGGAACTGTTTAACCTCATATATCGGTTGGAGGATTGAGAAGCAGTTTATACTCGTATACTCTTCAAATTGTTCATTCGACTTAATTGAGTGTTATGACGCCGGCTTCAACCAGGGTTTGGATGCTATTCTTGAGAGCGAAGCAAGCCTTGGTGGGATGAATGATCCTCCTGTGGTACGCACAGTACTTTGTATCCATAGTATTGTCAGCTTCCTCCTGATTTGCGATAGGTGATAACTTGATCTTGTTGTTCTCAAGGAGGGATTCTAAGATAGCTGGAACGTCTTCATCCTTGAAGGAGTACTCTTTTTGGAGTCTCGGACCTGAAGTCTTTTGCTGTCCCTAGGTTTGTTGTTGCAACGTCTGATTAACATCAATAACTGCTGCAAGCGCCTTCCCTTACCACGAGAGACGAAGCTTGAGTTTGGAGGGTTAGCCGTCGGTTGGCTTCTCTCGGCTTTCTTCCTTTTGAGGAAGCGCTTGGCCTACTCTCTGCGCACTTTCAACTCTTTCCAGGTGCTGTACAGTGCTACTCCCATAACTTCCAATAGTCCAAAGAGAGGTTGTTATGACATGTTTGGAGGATGAAGTCTTCTGTGATCGGATCTTGGCAATTCATCGCCTTATTCCGGAAGCGCTTGACGAAGTCGTCGACCGTCTTGTCGTATTCCTATTTCTCATCAAAGAGTGTCTTGATTAACACCTCAGCGTCATCATAAAAAAAGTGAGTGAGGAACAGGTTCTCCAGGTCGTCCCAGCTGTTGATGCTTTCAGGTTTGAGATGGCGGTACCAATCGAAGTCAGCTCCGTGAAGGGTGCCGATGAATGACCGGACCATCCAGGATTCATTCCCAGAAATCAAACCCAAGTGAGACTTGAAGTAGATTAGATGCTAAGTGGGGGAACCCTTTCCGTCAAATGGCGTGAAGTTGATCAGGTTGAACTTCGTCGGATACGGTATCGAATCCCACTCTCTTAGGTAAGGATACAGAATACCGATCTTCTTCACCTCTCGAGTAGACATCAGAGCGTTGACTTTGCTCTCAAGGTCTTTTATCTTTTCATCCTTGCTCGTGTCCTTCCTTGGTCGATTTTGAGGAGGAATAATGGGGCCACCCCAGTGTTGTCATTATTGACGGGACCACCCCCGACGTTGTTATTCTCAGTGGGGACACTCCCAGTGTTTTGGTCAATGTGAGGGTTATCTGCATCGAGGTGTTCATCCACATCTAAATCGCTAGCTGCTTGACTAATATTTTTGCGATGACTGGATTCACCTATCTGATTTGACAAGGCACGGATCTGTTGATCATACTCTACCGTCATTTGCAGCATAGCCATTTCCATTTCGAACTTGAAGTTCTCTTTTTGCTTAGCCAAGGCATCCTCGATGATTTTGGCTATTTGCTCGGTGTTGACCATAAACGCCTCGTGGGATTGTCCTATGTTAGACACTGTATTGTCAGAAGCGATGGTAGAGTTCGCATCTGATGCTTCATCTTCCGAGGATAATCCACTATTCATTCTCTGATAGTCCCTATGCCTAGTAGTTCCTGTGCGTAACCGAGTTATACGTTTGTATATGTCTAAAAAATGTCAGGGATTGAAACTTCGCGTTGACTTCTCCTTATCGACCATATTGATGATGACCTTTGGGAGTTCATCATCTTGCGTAGCTGATCTTTTTCTATAGAAACGCCTTGGCTTGGGCTTGGACGTACTGGTAGAGATCCTTCAAATACCGAGACCCTCTATGGAGTGGTCTTGGGGCAGCTACACGCTAATAATACTATCCTGATAAGTTTGGTACACGGACAGTGAGAGTCCGCTTCCCGGGTATTTCTCTTTTAAGATTTATTTGTACCCCCAGCCCGATAGTACAACTCATTGACATTGCAATTAGAGCAACCTATTAGTTGTTGGTTTTATTCCTCAGATGGAATGATGTCGTCTGTTCGGCATGTCTTCTTCTGAATAGGTAGCACTTTATTGACTTTAGCAGGAGTCACACGTTTGGAATCACACCCGTGTGAGGATGAAATTTTAACAGGCTCCTGGTTTTGTGCCGGCATCTCCACGTGGGTAGTTACGGGAATCAACTTGTTAGGATATCACGTATGACCCCCAGTCTGGATGGTTGCTCGGGGTTTCTTCAACGGTCCTAAGCATTCCTTAACAGGCGCTTTGCCTTGATCTTCGTGCAAAGGACCCAGGCAACCCTTCGACGGAATTCTAAATTTGGAGAGGTCTACGTCGCCATAGGGTTTCATCGAAGGTTTGGTGGCAGAAGGAGCGAGATCCGAAGTTAACGAAGGCTAGGGAGCAACGTTGCTTGCTTTTGCCTTAGGTGTTGATTTGGCCTTTGGCATCTAAATTTGTTTGGATCTCGACAGTCTCTTAACTGTGTCTTCCTTTTGCATTTCTTATGCTTTTCGCACAAGGATCTGGGCATACGCAAGAAGTGCGTGACGCTTCTGAATACGCTCCTAAATTTGGAGATGTCGGATTTTGACGTTATTCTTGGTATGGATTAGTTATCATCCTACCATGTCTGTATAAACTGTTTTGCTAAAACAGTCCTACCATGTCCGTATCAATTGTTTTGCTAAAACAGTCAGCTTGTGAGCACCCGTTGAGTTTATATAGATAGTAGCAACCTCATAGGGTGACCAGAATACGGAGTTATTATTGGCATACATAGAGAAGGTGATGGTCCAGGATCAGGGTACAGATTTGAATGAGACCGGAGTTGTCTTAGGGTATCAGATGTCTTTCAGGACACACCTAGATTTTCTCCAGTCAGAGAGGTTGTTTTCCTATATCGAGTCGCAACAGGCACCATACCGATATTTCGAGCATCCTATCGTATGACACCCGCTAAGATGAGAGAGCTACAAACTTAGATAGATGAGTTGTTATCTTAGAGTTTCATTCTCCGAAGTCGTTTTCATGGGAGCACCAGTCCTCTTTGTGGAGAAGAAGGACGGTAGCATATGATTATGTATAGATTTTTGTAAGTTGAATAAGGTCACAATTCGGGTCAGGTATCCACTACCGAGGATTTATAACTTGTTCGACCAACTGCGGAGAGTGCAACATTTGTCGAGGATTGATCTCCGTTCTAGTTATCATCCGTTATGGGTTCGGGAGATGGATATTCGTAAGACTACTCTTCTGACTCGTTATGAGTCCTTCAAGTTTCACGTCATGCTATTTGGGTTGACCAATACACCTGTGGTATTTATGGATCTGATGAATAGGGTTTTTTGTCCATACTTGGACCAGTTTGTGATAGTGTTTATTAATGATATTCTTATTTATTCAAGATTGGAGGCAGAACATGAGCAACATTTTCGTCTGGCTTTGTAGACTTTTGGAGATCACCAGTTATACACCAAGTTTAGCAAGTGTAAATTTTGGCTATCTGAGATTAGATTTCTTGGCCATGTCATTAGTAGAGAGGGGATTGCAGTGGATCCCGCTAAGAATGCGACAGTACTTGATTAGGAGCAACCGACTACAGTTACAGAGATTCATAGTTTCTTAGTCTTGGCTACTTATTATAGGAAGTTCATTAAGGGCTTCTCGAAGATTGCGATGCTACTTACACGCCTTACGAAGAATGTTGTATAGTTTATTTAGGACACGGAGTGCCAGGTGGCCTTTGAAACATTAAAGTCCAAGTTTACTACAACACCGGTGTTGACTATTCTGAGCAGTGATAGGATATTCGTTGTCTACACAAATGTATCATTAGCATGTCTAGGAGGCGTTTAGATCAGATCTTGAGGGTAGTGGCATATCTCTCATGGCAGTTAAGGAAACTTGAGCAGAACTACCCCACGCACGACTTGGAGTTAACAACAGTAGTCTTCGTACTGAAGACATGGAGACACTATCTGTATGGAGTACAGATCGAGTTGTTCACTGACCATCAGAATTTGAAGTACCTCTTCTCTTAGAAAGCGCTTAATCAGAGACAGCGACAATAGGTCAAGTTCATCAAAGATTACGAGATTTTGATTCAGTATCATCCAGGGAAAGCTAATGTATTAAGATCTTCACACCCTTAGCCAATTTGAATTTAGGACAGAAATTGGCAAGATTAGAAGATATTTGGGAGCTGTGTCGATACAGGCATCTTGGAGTGATAGAATAGTTAGAGCCCAGCTAGAGGATTCTTGGATTCAAACTCGAAAGGAGCAGATTTCCAAAGAGCCCAAGGCGGATTGGTCAATTGGAGCAGATGAAAGCCTTCGGATAAAAGGTCGATTAGTGATACCAGCTAACGCACAGCTGAAGAAGGATTTGTTTGATGAGGCACATCGCACTAGGTGCACAATGCATCCAGACATAACTAAAATGTATAAGGATCTGAAGAGACAGTTTTGGTGGAGTGGTATGTGTAGGGAGATCGCAGAATATGTGGCTAAATGATTTACCTGCCAGTAAGTGAAGGCAGAGCACCAGAGACCGGCAAGAACCCTACATCCTTTACGCATTTCGGAGTGGAAATGGGCAGTTACCTCTATGGATTTCATGGGAGGATTGTCAAAATCGAAGAAGGGGAACGATTCAGTTAGTGTTATAGTTGATCGGCTAAACTATTCAACGCACGACTTGGAGTTAATAGCAGTAGTCTTCACATTGATGACATGGAGATACTATCTGGAGTACAAAACAAGTTGTTCAAGGCCCATCAGAATTTCAAGTACCTCTTCTCTCATAAAGAGCTTAATCATAGATAGTGACGATGGGTTGATTTTATCAAGGAGTACGAGTTCGCATTTCAGTACCATCCGGGGAAGGTGAACGTCATCGCAGACGCTTTCAGCAAGAAGCATTAACATCAGATTGCGACTTTGAGGTGCTCGTTGTATTGAGATCTTCACACCCTTAGCCAATTTAAATTAGGACAGAGATTGGCGGGAGTAGCGTATATTTGGGAGCTGTGTCAATGCATCCATCTTGGAGTGATAGAGTAGTTAGAGCATAGCTAGAGGATTCTTGGATTCAAACTCGAAAGGTGGAGATTTCTAAAGAGCCCAAGGTGGATTGGTCCGTTGGAGCAAATGAAAGACTTCGGATAAAAGGCCGATTAGTGATATTAGGTAATGCAAAGCTAAAGAAGGATTTGTTTGATGAGGCACATTGCACTAGGTGCACAATGAATCCAGACATAACTAAAATGTATAAGGATTTGAAGAGACAGTTTTGGTGGAGTGGTATGCATAGGGAGATCGCAGAATATGTGGCTAAATGATTTACCTACCAGTAAGTGAAGGCAAAGCACCAGAGACCGGCAGTAACCCTACATCCTTTACCCATTACGGAGTGGAAATGGGCAGATACCTCTATGGATTTTATGGGAGGATTTTTGAAATCGAAGAAGGAGAATGATTCAGTTACGGTTATAGTTGATTGGTTTAACTATTAAACGCACGACTTGTAGTTAACAGCAGTAGTCTTCACACTGATGACATGGAGATACTATCTGGAGTACAGAATAAGTTGTTCAAGGACCATCAGAATTTCAAGTACCTCTTCTCTCAGAAAGAGCTTAATCATAGATAGCGACGATGGGTTGAGTTTATCAAGGAGTACAAGTTCGCATTTTAGTACCATCCGAGAAAGGTGAACGTCATCGCAGATGCTTTCAGCAAGAAGCATTAACATCAGATTGCGACTTTGAGGTGCTCGTTGTATTGAGATCTTCACACCCTTAGCCAATTTAAATTAGGACAGAGATTGGCGAGAGCAGCGTATTTTTAGGAGCTGTGTCAATGCATCCATCTTGGAGTGATAGAGTAGTTAGAGCATAGCTAGAGGATTCTTGGATTCAAACTCGAAAGGTGGAGATTTCTAAAGAGCCCAAGGTGGATTGGTCCGTTAGAGCAAATGAAAGCCTTCGGATAAAAGGCCGATTAGTGATACCAGCTAATACACAGCTGAAGAAGGATTTGTTTGATGAGGCTCGCACCAGGTGCACAATGCATCCAGACATAACTAAAATGTATAAGGATCTGAAGAGACACTTTTTGTGGAGTGGTATGTGTAATGAGATCACAGAATATGTGGCTAAATGATTTACCTGCCAGAAAGTGAAGGCAGAGCACCATAGACCGGCAGGAACCCTACAGCCTTTACTCACTCCGGAGTGGAAATGGGTAGATACCTCTATGGATTTCATGGGAGGATTGTCGACATCAAAGAAGGGGAAAGATTTAGTTAGGGTTATAGTTGATCAGCTGACGAAGTCAGCACACTTATTACAAGTTAAGACCACCTATAAAGTAGAGACTTATGTGAAGATATTTATCCAGGAGATCGTGAGATTGCACGAAGTCCCAGAGATGATTGTATCAGATCGAGACTCAGTTATTTACTTCATATTTCTAGAGGAGTTTTCAAAATCCATTTGGTAGTCAGCTATCTTGTTCTAGTGTTTCTCAATCGCAGACGGATAGGCAGACGGAGAGAGTTAACCAAGTGTTGGAAGACATGGCGAGCATGTATTATTGATTCCCAGGGTAGTTGGGAGGATCATGTTCTGCTGATTGAGTTCGCTTCGTATGGCTGGCCGGAGCTTGTGAGAAGATTACTGAGAGGGTAGCAGTGATTCAGGAGCGCACTCTTGCATTCCATAGTCGCCAGAATAGTTACGCAGATCAGAGATGTACTGTTAGAGCCTAGGTTGGAGACTATATCTTATTAAAAATATCACCGATGAAAGGAGTTTGGTGATTCGATAGTCCGGGAATGCTTTCCCCAAAGTATATTGGTCCATACATGAGAGTTGAACATTTGGAGCCGTTTCATATCGGTTAGATCTTCCAACATCAATGTCGAGTGTAAATGATGTTTTCCATGTTTCGATGCTTAAGAAGCATTTATACGATGATGAGAAGCAGCTGTTATTGGATGCCCTAGTGATTAATTTTAATAATGACTTGACTACAATAGAGAGTTTTGTGTGTATTATTGCGAAGGAGGACAAGAAGCTTAGAAACAAAGAGATACATTTGATCAATGTTCAGTGGAACCGGAAAGGAGCTGAAGAGGCTTCTTGGGAGCGTAAGGAGGATATGCATCATGACTACCCATACCTGTTTGAGTAGGTAAATTGATTGATTTAATTATTCTTTAATTATTCACGTAATAGTCGAGGTGGACATGTTTACATTTAACACTAGAATAAGGGTATTTATGCTTAACTCCTAATCACTTGGAACACATGGTATATATATGGGGGTTCCTTGTATGGATTTTCTGCCTGACGTACTAGTTCCGCTTAGTTAGAGGTTAAGTGGAAGCACTCACATTCTAGACTGTTAAGGGTAGATTTTTCTATAATACATTTGTGGAATTTCGGAACGAAATTCTTCTAACGGGGAAGAATGTAAAATCCTAAAAAATTGAATATTATGTAATAAATAATAATAAATATGTTATATGGTGAAAATTAGCATATTTTGATATTTGAGTATGATAGGAATTTATTTGAGATCAATTCAATGTATATTTGTGAAGATATGAGTGCAAATGCACAAAACATGTAGACGAAGAAATCTGAAAAAATAATCAGTTAAGAATTTATATATTTTTATTATTAATATAGTTAGAAATTTGAGTTTAAAAGTTATAGGTATCTTCAACAGCTTTCTAATAAATCTTAAATCACCTCATTCCGAGGTCATATGTGAAAGTTATAGCCAAAATACTTAATACAGTTTTCAAAAACTTTTAGTAGTCGACTACTACTCATAGTAGTCGACTATCAAGAATTTTACTGGGCTAACAGACTGCAGATTTCAGGTCGAATTTGTTTTTCTTTGAGACGAATTGATAATCTAATTATATAAATTTGTTTTAAACCCAATTTCTATGATTTTTAATGAAATATCACAATTGTCATCACCCCTCAAACCCTAGAGCTTGTTCTTCGTGTTCCTCGAGGCGATTCGAGGCGATTCGTTAAGCGGAGGGTGAGATCTCATACTTTTGAGCAAGGAGAGATCTTTCACGAGTGTCCAGAGGCTCAACACGATGTTTTAGGCAAGATCACTTGCATCCAAACCTGCACCCTTAGTTAATAAATGATTTAAAGTGTTTAAATTGATGTTTTGCATGCTTATTTATAACCCGATGTATTAAAAATGAGATTTTTGATGATAGATCTTAATAAAATACTAGATCTAATATTTTATGTTGTTGTTTATAATAGAAACATGATCATGATCAATTGGGTTGTCTAGATCTTCATTTGTAACGTGTTTATATGTGTTAATCATGCTTAAAACCATAAATTTGTGACATAAAGGGGATTACATGTAGATCAAGATAAATTAGACCCTGGATCTGGGATGTTTGGTTCCGAAATCATGATTTAAATGAAATTATATCAGTTCTAGTCTAATATGCAAGCATGTTTTATGTTGACCTAATCGATAATTAGGGTTTATATCAAATATTTGTTTAAATAAAGGGATCAACGTTAAAATAATCATGGTGATGATTCTTTTGTTTCGTAATTACCAGTTTTATAATGTTTAAAGTATGAAAATTGCGCGACTTTTGCAAATGTGTTGTTTGTGCATGATTATGTGCAGGTTTTGACTTAGTAGTCGACTACTTAGCAAAGTAGTCGACTACTCAAGTCTGAATTGACTTAACAGAGACTGAGTCAATACAGAGTAGTCAACTAATGTTCTAATTAGTCGACTAATAATTCCTGAGTCAAGTATTACAGAGTCTGGTGGACTCAGTGTAGTCGACTACTAAACTTACTAGTCGACTACTAAGGCTGATTTTTTGTATTATGTATTGTTTTGTTTTGAATTGCGAGCTTGGGCTTGAGTTGCATGTTATAGACATAATTATCGATGATTAGTGTTGTACTACATGTGGGAATACCCTAGAGAGGGATTTTATTTAGTGTTAATCTGATTACATTTTCCTCTGATATGGTATCCGCACTAGAGTGTGCGTAGTGATTTGTGAACCTATATTATGGTATCCGTACTAGAGTGTGCGTAGAGGTTTGTGAACCTATATTCTGTTATCCGCACTAGAGTGTGTGCAGAGGTTTGTGAACCTATATTGTGGTATTCGTACTGGAGTGTGCGTAGAGATTAAAGAACCTATGTTTTTGTATGCGCACGAGTATGCGTAGAGGTCAATGTACCTATATTGTTGTATTTGCATGAGTGTGCGTAGAACCTATGGTTTCATTTCCATATAGTCATGTGCAGAGTTTGAAAGTTTTCATGCACGGGGGTGCTATTAGTTGAAAAGAATTAGAAAATATAACTTTTATAACTTGATAGCCGAGTATTTGGCGAACGCCAAATGAGACTTGACTCAATTTTGAGATAATTGATAACCGAAATACTATGTTATGTGAATGCATGAGATACATATGCTGACATTGGTTATGAGGCTTTACTTTCTAGTATTTCTCACTTTCAGTTCTAGTTTGGGATTAATATTTAGTTATCTACTATTTAAGACATATGGTATATACATGAGGGTTTCCTTGTTTGGATTACTTCGCTCGACGTACTATACTACTATTTAAGACATATGGTATATACATGAGGGTTTCCTTGTTTGGATTACTTCGCTCGACGTACTATATCTCGTGTTGTTGATTTCTAAGTATTAATTCCATTAGATATGGGAAAAAATAATTTAGGTAGACTATGTTTAATAGATATAGCCTCCACTACATGCAGTAACCCTTCCCTTGGGGGCGGATGTTGGTGATCCAGCTGTAGCACTCTGACGCTCTTGTTGTTATTCTTTTTATTTTTTTTTCCTTTTAGGCTGTTCAGAGTATCAGAGATTGCATGATGATGGAGTTCTTACATAGTCACCGTCATATGAGCTAGTAGATGAGGCTCCACAGTAGACAGGCCTTATATTCAACTATTAGTGTTTTCTTTATTTTTCTTTACATTTCATGATGACTGATGTATTCCAGACTTATTCATTAAGACATGATTTATTTATGAGACATTCTTTCTTATATCATATCAGTTGCAATTGTTTTCCTTCTTTTGCCTTTGTACCTGTACTTTATTTTTGATTCCACTAGAGAATATTGTTATGATTGGTGAAACTTGTTATTGTACAGTACAGGTGCATGGTAGGTTTGACATCTCTGGGTTCACCTTGGACTGCAACCATGTGTGAAACCAGAGATGTCACAGTTGGTATCAGAGCTCTAGTTCCAGTATCCTTAGGATCACCGTGAGTTGAGTCGTGGAGCTAGAATAGAGTTTCTTAGGATTCATGAATTGGGTCCACTAAGAAATCCTAGAATGAGTCAGGACGATATATGTCTATATCTCAAAATTTTGGAAACTTTATTTATGACAATTATTTTATGTTGATTTAAGGTATTTACATGAATACTATACGTTATGAATACGTATTGCGATATGTTATGTGGATGTGGTTGAGGTAAACGTCGTACCTGAAGAACTGGGCAAGCAAAGCCCGAGCCGTATTAGGCTCCATAGTATCTGATCGACTGGATGGCGCCATATGCAGTAAGATTTTGCAGCCCTCGAGGAGCGAGTGGCATATCCATTTCTACCAGCACTACCCCTTTCAAGAGTTCCACCACCAGTTATACCAATCGTACTGGGCAAGCAGAGCCCGAGCCACATTAGGCTCCATAATATCTCGTTGAGGTAAACCTCTTGATATTATAAATATCCGAATGAGGATGTGGTTAAGGTAAACCTCGTACCTGGAGAACTGGGTAAGCACAGCCCTATCCACATTAGGCTCCACAGTATTTGATCGACTTCTTAGCGCTGTTTGTAGTAAGATTTTGTAGTCTTGAGGAGCGAGTGGCGTATCCGTTTCCGACAGTAGTAGCACTTTCAAGAGTTCCATCACCAGTTGTAACAGTCATGCCTATCGAAGAGGCAATACCAATGATTATACTATCACCATAACCAATTGTGGATAGAGCCATAGAGCAGGAGGTTTGGCTCTATAAGATAAGAAAGACATCAAACACTGAGAGCATCATAGTTTTGGGGCACACCGGATTCATGTGCAGCCTATAAATGAAAGAAATATATGAAAAAATTTTAACGTCGACTCGGTACCAAAGTAGAATTTAGATGTATTCAGCGTAGAGGATAATATCGGAGAATGTCACCGACTTTAGATTTTTGCTAGAGCAGCGAATACTACTTATCTGGGAGAATTTTGTTTACTTAATTGACAATAGTCCGATTAAAGCAGAGAGATATGCATGTAATTAATTATAGAGTCATGACCAGCATGGCGACAATGTCAAGGGCAAAAGACCTATTGCGAGATCTAGAGAAACCCATTAGCGGGGTAAGAATTTTTACCATTAGCAATAAAGACAATGTAAGAAGAGAGCACAACATAACTTGAGAGCACCACAACAGTGCAGGAATTGGGATACATATTATAAATGTAACAAGATTTGACATAGGATGAAGGATTGTCACAATACACTAGCAAGGGACCAGCATGACAGAGGTCAGGGTCAGCAGTCTCACGGCTGTGATTACCGCCAGCAGTGTGGGATAGAGGCACTACATGTTATTCCGAAGATTGAGGGGCCAAAAGGCTAGATTTGCGATATCCACGAGATTCCTGAGGAACAGATGGTCCCATTATATCCCACAACTGTCAGTGTAGTAGTCGCTTGCCACCGGCAGAGTTTATGCAGTCATACCTCGTGATCATGGTGCGAACGGAAGTTTCTTTGTGATTTCCTTTGCAGCTCAAAAATTTTGCATTCTTTTATCTTTTATGCCTTCATGGATAGGCTTCAACTTGTAGCACTTCCTTTAGATATTTTGTTATTAGTCCCTACTCCTCTAGGGGAGGTGTCCCTATTAGAGAATGTATGTAGGAGAGGTGTCATCAGTCTAGATGAGTTTGAGTTCACCTTTGACCTGATCATTTTGCGGATGTTGGATTTCAATGTCATCCTTGGTATGGATTAGTTATCATCCTACCATATTCGTATCGACTGTTTTGCTAAAACAGTCAGCTTGTGAGCACCCGTTGAGTTTATATAGATAGTAGCAACCTCATAGGGTGACAAGAATACGGAGTCATTGCTGGCATACATAGAAGGGGTGATGGTCCGGGATCAGGGTGTAGATTTGAATAAGACCAGAGTTATCTCATGGTATCAGATGTCTTTTAGGACATACCTAGATTTCCTCCAGTAAAAGAGGTTGTTTTCCTGCATCGACTTGCAACAGGCATGGTACCGATATTCCGAGCACCCTATCGTATTGCACCCGTTGAGATGAGGGAGCTACAGACTTAGCTAGATGAGTTATTATCTTAGAGTTTCATTCTCCGAAGTCGTTTTCATGGGAGCATCGGTCCTCTTTGTGGAGAAGAAGGACGGTAGCATATGATTATGTATACATTTTTATAAGTTAAACAAGGTCACTACCCGGATCAAGTATCTACTACTGAGGATTTATGACTTGTTCAACTAGCTGCAGAGAGTGAAGCATTTTTTTAGGATTAACCTCTGTTTTGGTTATCATCAGTTGCGGGTTCAGGAGATGGATATTCCTAAGACCGCCTTTTTAACTCGTTATAGGTCCTTCGAGTTTCACGTCATGCTATTTGGGCTGACCAATGCACCCGTGTTATTCATGGATATGATGAACCGGGTTTTTCGTCCATACTTGGACCAGTTTGTGATAATGTTTATTGATGATATTCTTATTTATTCGAGATCAGAGGTAGAGCATGAGCAGCATCTTCGTCTTGCTTTGCAGACTTTACGAGATCACCAGTTATACGCCAAGTTTAGCAAGTGTGAATTTTGGCTATCTGAGGTTAGATTTCTTGGCCATGTCATTAGCAGAGAGGGGATTGCAGTGGATCCCGCTAAGATTGTGGTAATACTTTATTAGGAGTAGCTGACTACAGTTACAGAGATTCGTAGTTTCTTGGGCTTGGTTGGTTATTACAGGAAGTTTATTCAAGATCTCTCGAAGATTGCGACGCCAATTACACGCCTTACGAAGAAGGGTGTACAGTTTATTTGGGGCACGGAGTGCCGGGAGGCCTTTCAGACATTAAAGTTCAAGTTAACTACATCGTCGGTATTCACTATTCTAAGTAGTGATAGGACATTCGTTGTCTTTACAGATGCATCATTAGCGAGTCTAGGATGCGTTTTGATGCAGACCCAGAGGGTAGTGGCATATATCTCACGGCAGTTAAGGACATATGAGCAAAACTACCCCACGCACGAGTTGGAGTTAATAGTATAGGATCTGATCCAATCACACTAAAACACTAGGGGGGTGAATAGTGTTCTATTAAAAATTAATGCAAAGAAGATTATAATTTGCAAAGAAATAGCACAATCACAGAAAATAACAAACACAAACACAGAATTTTATACTGGTTCCACCTTCTAGGTGTACATCTAGTCCCCAAGCAAATCTCGCTTGAGAGTTCCACTATGATTTTGAAAAACTTACAAACTCAAAACATCAAACCTTACCAATTTGCAAGTCCCTACAAATTGCACCCAATCTCTTCACCAAGAGATTACACCTCTCACACCCGAGAACCAATTTGCAAGTCCCTACAAATTGCACCCAATCTCTTCACCAAGAGATTACACCTCTCACACCCGAGAGAACACTTGTCTTGATACAACTTGATTCCTATAAGCCTTGATAGTATTGTGATGTGTAACAATGGCTAGGAATGTTTTGAATCTCTAAAAATTGCTTATCTTGATTGTATATTGAATGAGGATCAAAGGCAAAATCAGAACATGATTTTTCTCAACACTTAGTAAAAATCTGGAAAATTTTCTTTTGAAAGATGCACGACACTTAAATCTTATGTATAGGAATTCGTGACCCAAAATTCTGAACATATAACATATTTATAGCAATGAAAAGATAGGTTTGCAAACCCTCAAAACGTACACAAAATGGCTATAAACTGTTATAAATTTGAATTCTAATATGTCAGAAAACTGTAAGGACCATGAATTTTTTGATACTAGTTAAAATAATTTTCTAGTATTTTAAAATATTTAATTATTATTTTTAAAAAAGAGTATTTGTATTTTTTTGATTTTCTTTGACTTATTGTATTGCGATCTATTTCAGACTCAGAGATATTTTTATTCTATTTTAGTTGGGCTCATTTATTGATATACTTTTTCTGTGCATATCTGATTTTGTACTACTTCTATTATTTGTCTGTTTTGTACCTTCACTTATTTGTTGATTCAACTAAAGATATAGTGACAGTGATGATGGTGAAACATGTCGTAGCATGATATTTGGTTTTTGGCAGGTTTGACAATCCGGGTTTTACCTTGGACTGTAGCCCTACGTAAACCCTGGGGCGTCACACTTAGGATCTTCCTGTGTCGAGTCGTGGAACTAGGATAGACTTTCCTTGGAATCATGTATATGAAATTACCCTAGAGAGGGGGTGAATAGGGTATTTGCTAAACTAATCCGATAATAATGCTAAATTAAAAACTTATTAACAAATATCCTAGCAAGTATGATATTCAACAACTTATATGTGTAAGGATATGTAATTAACAAAAGGGTGAAATAGACATGATACAAAATAAACAAGATAGTGGACAAATAACCAATGCAAACACAAAAAAATGATCATGGAGTTAAGTCCTTCTGACCTACATCTCCTCTCCCCACTCTCGAAGAGAACTCCACTCTCTCAATCAACTTTCAACGTTAATCGAAAACGTTTACACCTCACAATCTAAATTTTCCAGCTCACTGAAAACTTTCACAACTCACGCTCTTGAAATCACACTCTACATCCTCTAAGTGTTGGTCTAGCCCGTGTCGCCTTCCTCAAGTACTCAGAATTACCACCTCTCTCTAGGCTTTACCACCGACCTCACTCCTCTTAGAACCGACCTCGTCTCTCATCATACACTTCTCTCGGTATACAAGTATATTACAAAGTGTATCTCATAATTAAGCATAATAACAAATGATTTGTTCTCTAAACAAGATGAGAACACAATTAAGCCCAACTCAATATTACACTCTCACAACCCCAATATACTATGTATGAAATACTTAAGCTCAAGTAGGTGTGTGTAAACAATAAGCAATATCAAAACTAAACTCAATGTAAATTCTAGCTAAATAAAATAAATAATAAATAAATGTATGAAGCTAGAAATTAAGTTTAGAGGAATCTTCTCTAAAAAACAAGAGAGGGAGATGGACGAAATTGAAGCTCAAAAATAGAATTAATCTCCTCTTCTTCTTGTGAAATTTTCTTCACAAAACACTTGTGAAAACACACTTAAATAAATTTTAAAACACCCTTAAACATATTTTAAAACTTTCTTAGTTGTTAGAAATAGCCCAAAGGTAAAGAATAAGATAAAACACCCATAAAAAATTAGGTCTAGAAAACTAGTCGTTGGAAGTAATGGTCACAAAGTCGGTCGACCAGTTAACAATGGTCGATCAACCGAAAGGTGTCCATTGGCCGACCAAAATGATATTGTCGATCGACTGAGGAACACTGAGAAACAAAAAACCTAAAAAACCTAACTGTGGTAGGTTGACCGGAGCCGTGTGTTCGGTCGACCGAAAACTTATACATGGGATTTTCAGTAACTGTTTTGCAGAAAATGATTTTTGAAGTGCCTTTAAAAATAGTAAATAAAATCTAAAAAATATAAAAATTTGAAAAATAATTTTTAACATAAAAATAAACATGTTATAAAAAGAAATTTTCAAATTACATCTCCCATTTGTGAAAAATCATCATTTTATAAAATAGTCCAAAACAAGAAAACACAACACACTAGTTTTTGTCATTTTGACTTAAACTAAAGTTCGAAATCTTTTGTATGGCTTTATAGACTTAGGAAAATATATAAAGTAGTATTAACAAGTCCATAAACCAAGAACACAATGTTTTATCAAAAATACACATATGTTATGCAATAAACATGATTTCATTGAATTCAAACATGTTAATTAATGAAAGCACATATAAACATGAAACAATATGTGTATATATGATTATATTCATTTGTTTCATATTTATGTGACTAAACTAGAAAGCATAAAAACGATAAAAACTTAATTTTTATAAAAGCTATTTCAAGCACACTTTGAAAAACTTTCTAATGGATAGATAGACTTTTAGGAAAGGTGTAAAATATTGTTATTTTATCTATAATCCAAAAACATAATATATTAAATAAAATGTGCGTGAGTATGAATACTTTGAGCTTTAAGTATAACCACACAAAGTATAACACTAAAACATTATACCCAAGGAATAGATCTTCAATAAAGCTTGTCTTGGTTGCGGATGAAGGTTGATCTTGAATTTGACTTGAATTCCAAATGACTTCATTTCGGTATTCCTTCCAACCTCCTTTGAATGTGATCGTGAATGCGCAATTCCAACCAACTGCCAACAGTGGATCCTTGTGTAGAATACCTAATAATCTAAACATTGTTAGGAATTGTTTGTAATCATCAAAATAATATTAGGGAGTAGTCTCATAAACATAAGACCTAACAATCTCCCCCTTTTTTATGATGATAAATAATCTACACAAAGAGTATATAAAATATGCATGAACCATTATGAATATGTAAAAGTATAATCTTCATACATAAACCAAAGCAAGATATACTCACAATATACTTGTTTCTCCCCTTTTGTCAATATCAAAATGGGGAAAACAATAAAAGATAAGAGAGCATAAGCTCCCCTACAAATTAGCATAGGTGAGTATGAAACAAATATAGGGAAAAAGCTCTTCGTATTAAAATGCCACATAGAATGTAAGAAATGAATACTAAGGCATTCATATGTGAGTAAAATGTGTATATAGAAACATGCTAATATCAACTCACATACAAAAGATACCAAGTGAACACTTACATATGTATCATTAAGACAAAGTGTTACAATGATCTTAAAAAAATAAAAAATATTCCAAAATGAAAATAAAATATTCAAAAATCAAAAAATTCAAATGTTTGATCAAAAGTTCACAAATCATTAAACATAAATCATGATTAATTGAGCACACTTATAAATATATTATCATGAAAATTATGTCTCAATACATAAACATATATAGATTTATGAAATCAAAAGAATAGAAAAAACATGAGAATCATGAAAAAATATTTTCAATTGAAAACACATCATGAGAGCCATGAGAATCATGACAATCATGAAATTTCAAATGAAAATCAAATCAATCAAATAAAATCATAAATAAAAATGTAAACCATAATAACATAAAAAACGTGCTTAATTTGTAAATCATCATATTTAAAGAACAAGTGATTAAACAACTAATAATGTCAAAACATTTATATGTTTTATCCATAAAGGATTAAAAAGTGGTATGCTTTGGATAAAACAAACGAATATCAATAATATCATTTTTGACAATAAAAACTAGATAAACAATCATATCAAACTTGTTTCAATCCATATTTGCATCACAAAAAAATGTAAGCATGATAATCATGTGAGCAAACATAAAACACTAGTCACATAAAGGTACATTATAAATCACAAATGATGATCCATAAGCTCAATGACATAAATATCATCATAAAAGTGTTTTACAATAATCTCATAAGTACAAACCAAATTATACCAAAAACTACATAGTTCAAACCGAGATTACAAACCATATAAGAATCATGAACTATGGTTTTGTTTAAAAATCCACAAATACATAAATTTAAAATTTTCAACAATGTAAATGTATATATTTGAAAATACTTTCTTTTAAAGAGAAAATATGAGTGGTTTTAAAATTCTTATCAATTTACATTGTTATAAAAATATGAAACCCAAAAATTCAAAAAATACAAAATAAATACAATCAAATTTATTTTGGCACCCACACATTTTTGGTGCTGGCAAATTTAGGGACATGACCTCTATCAATAAAGTTCAAAGTCCTAGGGTTATGATCTCATTTGGGCGTATTTTGTGCATGGACACGGTCAAAACAATATATGGGCATATGACCTTTACGATTGGAATATGTGCAATAAAAGGGTTTAAAAGATTTGCGTTGACCTAGTGGTTGAGCACGGGAATCATTTGAAAAAATAGATGGTTCTTTGAAATTATTTTGCAAATGAGAAACTCTTTTCAAATCAAAAGAAAATTTGGCCAAATGAATAAAACGACCACAAAAATCACATTGATACACATGAGCATGTTTATGATGACCTTTGTGAGTGTGTGCATGTGTATGATGTGATGAAGCTAGATGGAATGCACAAGTGTCAATATTATTAGATTTTGAGGGTTTTTGTGCATAATAAGAAAATTTAGCAAGATGGCCTTTACGGCCACAAATAGAGCATTTATAAATTTTGTTATACATGTGTACATAGTGTGTTGGTTTCTTAGAAGAATTTACATAGGACTTTTAGCCTCTTTGTTTTGACAATGTTTAACAAACAATTTACCACTAATATTGTTTATCTAGTGTTTGTGTATTTCTATTTATTGTAAACAAACAACATGTTGGAGGATGGATGGAATTGCACCTACACGATCATATCCAATGGAGGTTGGAAGAATAGTGGGTGAAGCCTATGCAATTCAAATTGAAGATCCAAGTTCAAGCTTCATCCGCTAGTGTACCAAGTTGAGCTACATCAAAAATTTCAAGCTTGAGAATATTTAGTTTAGGTTTTATATTATGTGTATTGATATACATATATGTTTCTATGTATATATATAGTTATATATATATACATACATTGTTTTAAGTTTTCATGCTTAAAAATATGAGATTATATATTTATTATTGTGTTTTGGTTTAACTATATAGATATAAAATAAATTTATATTCATATATATAATCATATGTTTCATACTCTATTTTGTTTAAGAATATATTGCGTAGAATATGTAAATTTGAGAAAATATTGTTTTCTTGGTTTATGGACTTAACAATTATCATATACATCTTTTATTAAGTCTACAAAATCATTTTGTAATATTTCAAAACATGGTTAAGCTAAAGTGTCAAAACTCATGTGTTTACATTTTTATGTTTTGGACTATTTTGCAAAATGATGATATTTTTCACATGGGAGGTCCTTTATAAAAACCAATTTTTGTAGCATGTTTATTTGATATTTTCCCAAACTTTTATATTTTTTGGAATTTATTTGATATTTTTAAACAGTGTTTTAAAATCAGAAAACTGTTTATATACCTGGAATTTCATATGTCAGTTTGCGGTCGACCGCCCTTGAGTCCAGAGACTCAGGAAGTTTTCAGAGGCTCGCGGTCGATCGTCACGGTTGACCGTCTGTTGTCCAGAGCCAAACCCTTGCCTTTTTTTGCTCGCGGTCGACCGCGAGTTTTCCACGGTCGACTGCCGAACTGACCGTTGGGTTCCAACAGCTAGTTCCTCAGTTGTTTCTCTATAGGCTTTTCTATCATTTCCTTTGGGGTTTTGGCTGAGATTTTAGGAGGCTATATATACCCCCTTGCTCTCATCTTTCATGACTAACCCAATGGAAAGTTTTAAAGAAGTTTAAAAGAGTTTTCACAAGGGTTTTAGTTGGGTTTAAAGTTTGTTTAAGGGTTTGGTTTGTGAAGAATTCCACAAGAGGAAGTGGAGATCAATTCATTGATATTTGAGCTTCAATCCATCTCTCTCTCTCTCTTGTCATTTATTAGAGAAGTTTTATAAATTCTATCTAGCTTTACATTTTGTATTGTTTGATTATCGTTCTATTAAGCTAGTATTTATATTCGAGTTTAGTTTGATTTGATTTGATTTCACTCATTGTTTACACACACCCACTTGAGCTTATTGTATTTTCATACATAGTAGATTTGGGTTGATGAGAGTTGTAATAATTGAGTGTGAGCTTTAATTGAGTTCTCGCCTTGTATTAGAGAACAAATCATTTGTTGTTATTATGAAGTGTAGAGTGTAGACGTTGATCAGTGAACGTTGAAAACCGACATTGTGAGTGTTTATGAACGTTGATCGGTGAGCGTTGAAAACCGACATTGTGAGGTGTAAACATTATTCGGGTGAGCGTAGAAAACCCGGTTGTGATAGTGGTTTTCTACCTGGGAGTGGGGAGCAGAGACGTATGACGGAAGGTCCGAACTCTGTGATCATATCGTGTGTTTGAGTTTGCTTTGGCGCACTTCTCTTATGTTTATATTTCTTGTCACCATTGTCCATTGCTCAATATTTATATCATCCACTATCTTGTTTATTTTGTTTACCCTTGTGTATATCACTTATCCTAGCTCACATATCTTGTTGTATTTTATACTTGCTAGGATAACTTGTTAATTAGTTTTAATTGGCATAAAATCGGATTAGATTAGCATAAAACCCTAATCACGCCCCCAGGGTCTAACACTTTGCACATAAGTCCATAAGCTTGTTATTATTTAAAACGTATATTTTAAGGGCTGAATCTAAAGATGATATGCGGTCCTTAACATGATTTAACTCATTTGCTTCCACAAATGCATTGTTATTATAATTAGAATATATATAAGTGATAGCAAATATGCAACTTATTGTAGGCATGCATTAATCTATCATATGCACATGCAAGTTCATCAATGATCAATTCACTTTTGGATTCCGAATCGCATACCATACTAGGGCTATCGCCTAGTGGTCGTGTGCATGATGATGATGCTCCATCCTCTTTTGAATTCGATTCCGCTAAAACGTGACGAATCTCCTCCAGTTCCCTTGACGTGCTTCTATAAATTTTCATAATTTGTAAGCACTATCAAAATGAGCAAGCTTGTTAGAAATTGATGAATTAAAAGTATTAAGCATAAATTCTAACACAATCTTGTTCATTATAAAGATCATTTTATCATTTTTTTCTCTACTTGGATTTCTCCAAGGTGAGTACAACATAAACTTGATCAATGACTTCCCACAATTAAATATTTTTAGATCTAATAAATATTTTAAATCAAAAACACCATTAAGCATAGAGGGAATTATTGAATGAATGAGCAAAATTAATATCATAGCCTAAACTAGGTACACTATGCATATCCATGATATATATATATATATATACAAAAGTAGATTAGAAAAAAATACAAAGCTAGGATTTTTAACTCAATGCGGTTAAGCCACAAATCAAAGAGCACCAAGCTCTGATACTAAATCAAATTACCCTAGAGGAGGTTGAATAGGGTATTTGCTAATCTAATCCGATATTAATACCAAATTAAAAACTTATTAACAAATATCCTAGCAAGTATGATATTCAACAACTTATATGTGCAAGGATATGTAATTAATACGGACATGAAACAAAATAAACAAGAAGTGGGAAAATAACCAATGCAAACACAAGAAAATAATCATGGAGTTCGGTCCTTCCGACCTACGTTTTCTCTCCCCACTCTCAAGGAGAACTCCACTATTTCAACCAGTTTTCAATACTAACCAAAAACGTTTACACCTCATAATCTCGGTTTTCTAGTTCACCGAAAATTTTTACAACTCACACTCTTACAATCACACTCTACACCCTCTAAGTATTAGGCTAACCCATGTCGCCTTCCTCAAGTGCTCAAAATTACCACCTTTCGCTTGAGGCTTTATCACCGAAATTACTCGTCTTGGAATCAACCTCGTCTCTCACCACACACTTCTATCGGTGTACAAGTATATTACAAAGTGTATCTCACAATTAAGCACAATAACAAATGGTTTATTCTCTAAACAAGATGAAAACAGAATTATGCCCGCACTCAATGTTACACTCTCACAACCCCAATATACTATGTATGAAATACTTAAGCTCAAGTGGGTGTGTGTAAACAATGAGTAATATCCAAACTAACTCAATGTAAATTCTAGCTAAATAAAATGAATAAATAATAAAGAAATGTATGAAGCTAGAAATTGAGTATAAAGGAATCTTCTTTAAAAAACAAGAGAGGGATATGGATGAAATTGAAGCTCAAATAATAGAATTAATCTCCTCTTCTTCTTGTGAAACTTTCCTTACAAAACACTTGTGAAAACACACTTAAACAAACTTTAAAATACACTTAAATTTCTTTTAAAACTTTCTTGGTTGTTAAAAATAGTCATGACAAAGGGGTATTTATATGAGCTCAACACAACAACCCAAAGCCCAAAGAAAAAGACAAAAAACCCATAAAAATCAGATCTGGAAAACTAGTCATTGGAAGCAACGGTCACAAAGTCGGTCGACCGGTTGACACTAGTTGGTCGACCGAAGGGTTTCCATCAGTTGACTAAAATGATATTGTCGGTCAACTGAGGAACTCTAAGAAACAAAAAACTAAAAAATCTAACTCTGGTTGGTTGACCGGAGCCGTGTGTTCAGTCGACTGAAAACTAACACATGGGATTTTCAAAAACTGTTCTGTAGAAAATGATATTTTAAGTACCTTTAAAAATAGAAAATAAAATAAAAAAAGTGTAAAACTTTGGGAAATATTTATTAACATGAAAATGAATATGATACAAAAAGAATTTTTAAAATGTATTTCCCATTTGTGAAAAATCATTATTTTGCAAAATAGTCCAAAACATGAAAACATAACACACTTGTTTTTGTTATTTTGGCTTAAACTAAAGTTTGAAAACTTTTGTATGGCTTTATACACTTAGGAAAAGAGATAAAGGGGTATTAATAAGTCTATAAACTAAGAACACAAAGTTTTATAAAAATACACATATGTTATGCAATAAACATGATTTTATTGAATTCAAACATGTTAATTAATGAAAGCACATATAAACATGAAACAATATGTCGATATATGATTATATTCATTTGTGTCATATTTATGTGGCTAAAGTAGAATGCATGAAAATGATAAAAGCTTAATTTTTATAAAAGCTATTTCAAGCACACTATGAAAAACTTTCTAATGGATTGATAGAATTTTAGGAAAGATGTAAAACATTGTTATTTTGTCTATAACCCAAAAACACAATATATTAAACAATATGTGTGTGTGTATGAATACTTTGAGCTTTAAGTATAACCACACAAAGTATAACACTAAAACATTATTACCCAAGGAATAGATCTTCAATAAAGCTTGTCTTGGTTGCGGATGAAGCTTGATTTTGAATTTAACTTGAATTGCAAATGGCTTTATTCAGATATTCCTTCCAACCTCCTTTGAATGTGATCGCAAATGCGCAATTCCAACTAACCTCCAATAGAGGATCATTGTGTAGAATACCTAACAATCAAATATAAACACTCGAGAAACATTATTAGGAATTGTTTGTAATCATCAAAACTACATTAGGGAGTGGGCTCATAAACATGAGATCTAACAGTATAAAGTCCGTTGTGCTACTATTTTCCTATTGTTATATATTTTGTTATTTATGCATGAGATCTCATTTACTGTGTCTAACAAGCACTATTCCTGAAATAAAAAATGCCCGGAAGAGGACGTGGTCGTAGAGGTACCCGTGCTCAGGAAGCTGGACAAGCAGATGCAGAGCCCGAGCCGTAGCAGGCTATGCAGTACTTGATCAATCTCATAGCACCACTTACAGCTCGGTTAGCGGCAATAGAGGAGAAGATGGTGAATTAAACCTAGCAAGAGATAACCATTAAAGAAGAAACACCAGAAGCAACATCGATAGCTACTCCACTACCACCAGTTGTTGATAGGGCCGCTGAACAGGAGACTGAGATGACTAACAGGAGACTGAGATGACTATGTTTCAGAAAGGGAAGGAAGGAAATGATAAATTAGGAGATAAGGGCAAAGGAAAGAGGTCATTTTCAAGACATGGAGCATCCCAGCAGTAGAGTAAGGGTTTGCAGCAGTAAGGCCCTCATAAGAAGGGACCTCAGCATGTTCAGAGAGAACCTCAACAACAGCATAAATTCAAGGGTTCTTGTTACAACTGTCATAAATTTGGATACAGAGCAGCAGAGTGTTAGCAGGAGGCCAACAAGGTAAGAATCAGAATCAGCAACAACAAAACCGAGCATATGGCCGAGCTCAGAGCCAGCAGTTGAGGCTTTAGGCACTTCTAGTAGTTTTGAGGATTGAAGGGTAGGTGCGAGCTAATCAAGAGGTGCCAAAGGGATAGATAGTCCCATAAATTCCAGACACTTAGACGCAGTAGACCCCAGCTTAAGGTAGAGTTTATGCAATCATACCGAGTGATCATGGTGCGAGTGGGGCCGTTGTGGAAGGTACGTTCCTTTTAAACTCCATCACAGCCCATATTCTTTTCGATTCAGGAGTTTCGCATTCTTTCATATCATATGATTTCATGACTAGACTTCAGCTTGTAGCATAGCCTCTAGATATTCCATTGTCAGTTTCCACCCTTATAGGTAATGTGTCGCTTCTAGAGAGCATTTGTAGGAGATGCATTAACAGCTTAGCTAAGTCTGAGTTCGTGGTCGATTTGATTGTCCTATGTATGTCCGAGTTGGATGTGATTCATGGTATGGATTAGTTATCTTACTACCATGTTAGTATCGACTATTTCATAAAAACAGTTAGTTTGCAAGCATTCAATGGGTCTGAGTTGATTGTAGCGACCTCACGGGGCAACCAGTTTGCGGAATTATTTTTGGCATGCATCAAGGAGGTGGTGATGCGTGATCAGGGTGCCGATTTGAGCGAGACACAAGTAGTCTCAGAGTATCAGGATGTCTTTCAAGACATACCTAGATTACCTCTAGTAAGAGAGGTTGAGTTTTGCATTGAGTTATAGCCGAGCACAACACCGATATCCCGAGTACCTTATCGTATGGTGCCTACAGAGATGAGGGAGCTACAGATTAAGTTAGATGAACTTTTATCTTAGGGCTTTATTTGCAGGAGTCATTCTCCATAAGGAGCAACAGTCCTCTTCGTGAAGAAGAAGGATGGTAGTATGCATTTGTGTCTAAGTTATCATGCATTAAATAAGGTCACCATCCGGAACAGGTATCCACTAACGAGGATTGATGACTTATTCGACCAGTTATAGGGGGCATAATGTTTCTCAAAGATTGATCTTTGTTCTAGCTATCATCAATTGCAGATTTAGGAGATAGATACTCCCAAGACTACCTTTCTAACTCGATATAGCTCTTTCGAGTTTCTTGTCATGATATTTGGGCTGACCAATGCACCTGCGGTATTCATGGATTTGATGAACCAGGTTTTTTATCCATACTTAGACCAGTTCGTGATCGTGTTTATCGACGACATCCTCATTTATTTGAGATCGGAGACCGAGCATGAGCAGCATCTTTGATTAGCATTGTAGACTTTGTGGGAGCACTAGTTGTTTGCTAAGTTCAGTAAGTGTGAGTTTTGGCTATCTGAGATCAGATTTTTTAGGCCACGTTATCAGCAAGGAGGGCATTGCAGTTGATCCAGCTAAAGTGGAGACAGTTCTTGATTAGGATCCATCAAAGACTATTATGGAGATTCGTAGCTTTTTCGTTTTGGCTAGCTATTACTAGAAGTTCATTCAGGACTTTTCTAAGGTTGCTACCCCGTTGACACTCCTTACAAAGAAGGGTGTACAGTTTGTTTGGGGACCGGAGTGTTAGGAGGCATTTAAGACATTAAAGACTAAGTTGACTACAACCCCAATGTTGATCATCCCGACCAGTGATATTATCTTTGTTGTTTATACGGATGCAATGTTATCGGGTCTAGGAGGCGTTTTAATGCATACCCAGATAGTAGTGGCTTACATCTTGTGACAACTGAGGAATCATGAGCGAAACTATCCCACACATGATTTAGAGTTAGCAGCAGTGGTCTTCGCACTTAAGACGTGGAGGCATTATCTTTATGGAGTTTTGTTTGAGTTATTCACCAACCATTAAAGCTTGAAGTATCTTTTCTCCTAGAAGGAACTCAATCAGAGGTAGCGGTTATGGGTAGAGTTTATCAAGGATTATGAGTTCGCACTTCAGTATCATCTGGGAAAGGCGAACGTTGTAGTAGATGCTTTGAGTAGGAAGCATCGTCATGGGCTTGCAGCTTTGCGGTGTTCATTATATCGAGATCTTCTTACCCTCAGCCAGTTCGATTTCAGGCCTGAGATAGGTAGGAGTAGTGTATTTTTAGGAGCTTTAGTCATGCAACCATTATGGACTGATGTAGTGGTTAGCGCTCAGATAGGAGACTATTTGATTTAAACCTGAAAGGGGGAGATTTCTAAAAATCCTAAGGCTGATTAGACCATTGGAGCAGATAGTGCCCTTCGAATGAAAGGCCGGTTAGTGGTGCCAGATATTCCGTAGTTGAAGAAGGATCTTTTTGATGAGGCACATCGCACCAGGTACACAGTGCATCCAAGCACTACCAAAATATAAAAGGACCTGAAGAGGCATTTTGGATGGAGCGGCAGGTGTAGGGATAATGCAGAGTATGTAGCTAAGTGCTTTACAAGTCAGCAAGTGAAAGGTAGAACATCAGAGACCCGCAGGATACCTAAAGCTTTTACCCATTTCAGAGTGAAAGTGGGCAGATATCTCGATGGATTTTATTATAGGTTTGTCGAGATCTAATAAAGGGAACAATTTGATTTGAGTGATTGTAGATCGATTAATGAAGTCAGTGCATTTCTTACCGGTGAGGACGACTTATACGACGGATACTTATGTGAGGATTTTTATCTGGGAGATTGAACGATTGTATGGAGTTCTAGAAACGATTTGTATCGGATCGTGGCTTAGTTTTCACATCGCATTTCTAGTAGAGCTTCCAGAATTCGTTCGATAGCCAGCTATCATATAGAAGTGTTTTTCACCTTCAGACAGATGGTCAAATGGAGAGAGTTAACCAAGTGTTGGAGGACATGTTATAGGCATGTGTTATAGGTATAGCCATATTTACATTTAACACTAAAATATGGGTATTAACACTTAGCTCCTAATCATTCGGAATATATATTATATACATGAGGGGTTCATTGTTTGGATTTTTCGCCCGACGTACTAGTTCTGTATAATTAGGGGTTAAGTAGGAGTACTTGCATTCTAGATCGTTAAGTGTAAATATTACTGATACATATCTTGGGATTAATGATACGAGATATGTATATAAGGGTTTCCTTTTCTAGATTATTCCCTCAACGTACTTTTCTCGTATTATTAATCTCTAAAGATACGTTTGCAGAATTTCGAGGATGAAACTTTTTTAAGGGGAATGAATGTAAAACCCCATAAATTTTTTTTAAAAATATTAGGGTAAATAATATTAAATGAGATTTATTATGATAAATATCATAAATGAGCATGATAGTAATTGATTTGAGACCAATTAAGAGTATATATGCATTATATACTGATGCAATTCGAATCTAGAAAAATGGCCAATTAAGAGTATATATGCATTACACACTGTTAAAATTTGAATATGAAAAAACTCAAAAGATAAAAGTTGTAGTTCTCTTCAATATATTTCTAACGCATCTTAAATCACCTCATTCCAATGTTAGAAGAAAGCGTTACATCTAAAATACTAAAGACTATGTTCTAAGTCTGACTGGGTTTCCGGTTTCGGGTCAGATTAGTTTGTTTCAGGTTTACCTATATATATAGTAAACACACCGAAAAATTCTCTTTTACATAAGATTTGTGAACCCTAGTAGCCACCCTCTCCCCTGAAAAGCCCTAGAGTGTATTTGTGGTGAATTTTGAGAGATTTGTGAAGCAAATAACGAGGGAGAACTTGTTTTCTTGCATCCTTGGATTTTTAATTGATTTTTATTGAGTTTTATTTGGTTTTTATAAACCTAGTTTAAGTATGAATATTGTTCTCGTAAGGTATGTGATATAAAGATTAGATCTTTTTGCTTTAAAAAGTTATAAATGAATTCTCTAATATGAATTTGGGATTTGAAATAAAATTTAATATGAGTTTTTATTGAGTTTTATTTGTTTCCATGATTATTTTGATGAATATGAACATGTTAGGGTTTTGACAACTTAACAAGATATCATGTTTGTGTTTCATGTAGATAACTAAACCCTAATCACATTAAATAAGACTTATTTTATGTGTCTTAAAGAAAAATAAGGAATTTGTAGCATTGTAGTTCAAAAAATAAAAACTGATACATGTATTCTTTTTGTGCTCGCGTCGGTCGACCGAAGTGAAGGAGACGGTCGACCGATCCCTATTAATTTGCATGTGCATGTTTGTGTACATATTTCAATCGACCGAAGAGTTATTTTCGGTCGACTGATCTGTATTGCATTAGGTTTGTTGTTTGATTGACACATGAGTTAATCATGAATACAAAGTATGGGTCCGCACATCGAGATATGTGTTTCAACACTAAAGTATACGTTTTGGGTTTGTGTTCACACGAATGATAGAGGTAACATATATTCCCGAAATTTGTCATAAAAGATAGTGACAAATATATTGCATTTCATGATAGGCGGATGCTTGAGCGCGTTAGTTGGTATATTACAATGAGACCACATTAGACTACGCTCAGGGTGGTTAATTGGATCGCGCATCGAAGCTAGGCCCGTCATCAGCGTGGCTAGATCCGCGTCGTCGTCGTCGTTGTCATCTTTGGTCAAAGATCACAGCGTGAGTTTGGATCTGAGTTTGTAGCTAGTTATAATGACGTGTAGTCGATCTCAATTAAGTTGAGAAGAGTACTTTGTTTACATTGTTAATTTCTTCCTTAATTTCTTTCATATTCTTATAATTGAGGAGTATTATTGCGGTTTTATTGCATTAATGGATAATGTGGAGTTGGCCCATTGATGTTTGGAGATTAGAGAATTGCGAACACGGACATTATACCTTCGATTATTAGAGAAATGTGCTTTCACTGTAGAATCGGCGGAATGTTTCCTATCTAAAATAATATAAATAATGTGGATTTTTTTATTACTAGTAATTTTATTTATAGATTTTCACTATAAAAGCGTGTTTTTTGCTTGAATTATCATTCAGTGATTCAATATTTTCTCATTCTGATTTCTCTTTATATTTTGAATTTAATGGCAATTCTTAAAAAAATTGCATTATGCATAGTTATTTGCATTCATGATTCGGATTCATATTTTTTATTGCATGCACATTTTCTTAAGATTCAAAGACTCGGAAATTAAAAAAGTAATTTGGGTAGAGATAGTGATCTTGAGACTACATCTAGTTATTTTTTCAGGCAAGGAATTAAGTTAGGTAAATTTTAACATATTAACTTGCATAATGGGCATCATTAATAGATACACTAACGTTATGGTTATATACGAGAATTTGGTGAGAAAATAGTTTATAGAACTAAAGAAGAGTGAGGGTTCTTCCAACTGCGGGTTTTTTTTTGAGCTGATTAAGTAGTCATGACGTGAAATCAAGAATAATCTATGTCTTAAGTTTGAAACATAAATTTTGTTTTTTATTTTCCTTAGGCATGCTTTTAACTTTCTTCTGATGTTTCATTAAATTCTTATTAATGAAACACCAAGGGTTTGTCAAAAATCACTAGCGGTATGTGCTTATTCACAAGTACACATATGACATGGTTTAGTTTTTATTTTATTTTATGACATGGTTTAGTTTTTATTTAATTGCCTATTCATATTTCTAGTGAACTTTTTATGTGTGCGTGTGTGTAGGCTGGCAATGGATGTTCTCTCAACTGCCGATGTGCAGGCTGTCAGAATTCATATGGCAAAAGACAAGGTAAAAGAATTCTATTTAGAAATTCATCAATTGGCAGGAAACAAATTTGTTAGTATTTAGTAGTAATAGAACTGCTAACGTTACTCGCAATATGAGATGGGTGAATACTGCAATAATGTACTGATATTATTTGATGTTGTAAGACAAGCCTCGTATTAATGTATGGTACTTCAGTGCACGACAAATAAATGTAGGATGTATCTAAATACTTTAAGTCAAAAGGTGAACACATTTTATGAGACTAATGGATTTTTGTTTGCTAGTTGATTGACTCTACAATAAAGAAACTGATATTATTTGAGCTACATTCATCATTTAATGTGAATTTAAGATAATGGATTTCTTTTTTGGCATAAATTGGTAGGGTGATACATATTTTCTATTACTTGCATCCTTTTTCTTCAGGAACCGAGCTGGTTATCCAATCGGTAAGTAGGAGGGGCAGGAAGCCTAAGAATTCAACTGATGGGAGGATATTGATTGGGAATTCAAAAACAATCGACCATAAACCTATTCAAAGCTCAATGTAAGAGTCTGAAATTTTGCGCTTGTGCGTCCAGATGTTCATTTATTTTTCAATTTATTTTACCGAATCATGTCATTGGATTCACAAGAAAAATGGTCAGATTATTTTAAATCATGATAATCAATTACCAAGCATTGTACCAGGTAATTTATTCAAATTATGAAGTTCTTTCAGTTATCTCATCTCATTTGAGTAGTAAACTTCTGCTTTTGTTGTTTCAGAAACCAGAGGACGTCAAACTTCACAGGAAACTTTGATTCTTAGTAGAGTTATGCCTGAAGCTAATCCTAAAGATAATGAGAATGTGAGTTTATCGGAGGCTCAAAATGTTGTTGGCGCTTGTTCTGTACAATCGGAGTTAATCCAAGGATCATCAGATCACAGTGATGAGTATATGCATGCATCGAAGCCCAATACACCTAACTAGAGGCTCTCTTGTTCTCTGACAATCTAATCTCCTAAGTATAGAGATAGGCATATAATTTAGAATTCAAGCAGACTTTTATTACTGTCAACAACAATTTTGACAGTGTCTCTTTTGGTATTTAAGGTATTAGGATAGTGATGTTGCTTTGCTGATGTTCTCTTCTACGACATTGTTATCTGCTGTAATATAATCTGGTACGAAACCCATTAAATGTTTATATATTCTTAGACAGAAAATTGATGAAGTTGCATAACCTACTCCAATTCAGTTGGATAATTAGAGTACAAAACAAGTACGTAAATATCATAGGTGGATGCTGCAGTCAAGGAAGCTGAACCAAAGAAGATTTTGCAAAAAAAAAAAACTAATGTAGCATAGCATTCTAGACGGAAATTCCATCTAGGATGCTCAAAATTCCGTCTAGGATGCTTATTTTTTAAAAAAAACTTTAAAAAACATCCTAGACGGAATTTCCGTCCAGGATACTCATCCTAGACGGAAATTCCGTCTAGGATGTTTTGGAAATCTTAGACCAAATTTCCGTCTAGGATACCCCATCCTAGACAAAACATTTTTCCATCTAGGATAGGTATCCTAGACGAAAATTTCATCTAGGATAATCCGTCTAGGATGTATTCTAGACGGTTTTGAATTCCGTCTAGAATAATCCGTCTAGGATGTATTCTAGACGGAACTTTCATCTAGAATACTACATCCTAGACGGAAACTTTCTAGACGCGTATCCTAGACGGAATTCCATCTAAGATACTCATCCTAGATGGAATTTTGATTTTCCTAGACGGAATTTTTCATCTAGGATGCCTCATTTTTTACTTTTAGTACTAATTCTCGTGTTGTGGATTTCTAAATCTCAATCTCCTTTTAGTTTAGGATAGATGGTTTTATATTTATATGTACTAACTTATTTTTATATATACTCCTAACCCCCCTCCCCATGGGGGCAGTGGAGATGATCTCGTTGGTGCATTGACGCTCGTTGTTTCCCCACTTTTTAGGTAGCAAGTCATGTGCATGAAGAGTCACAGGTTGATGGAGTTTTGGCTTCATCTCCATCTTTATTTACATTAGTAGTTATTTATGCTCCACGGTAGTTTATTATTTATTTTCAAACATTTAGAGTTGCGTTATATTTTTGGAAAGGCAGAGTGCCATAGTTGCATTTCCATTGGCTCTATGTATTGAGATATTTTATATTTGTTCCAGTATCAGTTGTATTTCATTTATTTTAGTTGGGAACATGATTATTGACTATTTCTAGATATCTCTTCTTTATATATCATGTTGATTACATTGTTACCTTCATTTGCCTATTTTGTACCTACACCTATTGTTTGATTTCACTAGAGAGATATTACTATGATGGTTGTTATGGTGTTCACTCACCCAAGATATAAACATTTACAAAATAATACAATAAGAGTCCTAGCAAAATAACCTCAAACCCACTTAAGTGGCTAAAACCAAACAGAGGTCTCGACCCTGTCGACTCATCAACTCGACCTTCTTTCATGCCGACATGAAAGGTAGGATCAGTCGACCCCGGCCTCAAGCCTCACCCCCAGAGCATATGTCAACATTTCAGTCTACATCGCACAAACCTTATCTAGATTTTGGCCTAATGGTCTCCATGACTTGTCAGCTACCTATGTGTCTCCATGACTTGTCTATCACTTCCCAAAAAATATAGAGACACCCCCTCCCATGAGAAGTGACTTCCCCTCTAGTCGCTAGCCGACACCTGTAAAGCGAGGGATGATTCAGTATGCCCATGTGTCTTCTGCCACGCTCTTAATTATTTCCCAAAAAACACGGAGACACCCTCTCCCATGAGAAGTGACTTCCCCTCCAGTCGCCAGCTGATACATGTAGAGCAAAAGATGACTCACCTTCTAGCTCACACTTTATCACCGCCATTTACATGGCCAAAGTTAACAATCTGCCATTAACGTCCTCTTTATATATAGATGCTATTCACCGTAGCTAAAGATTGGCAATCTAAAACCCCCTAAATCATACATGGCACAAAAACAAGAACACAAATCTTCCTCTAGACAGAGGAGATCACCTAGATCCTCTGGGCAGAGACATTGCCATTTTAAGAACCACATTGGTTCCTGACCTTCCCCTTCCCCACTCGAGTTTCACTAACTTGACCATCGGGGAAATTACGGGGGAACCGGTCCTCACCCTCTCGTGGGTTCTTCTTGTTTGTGCAGCATGGACATTAATCCCCCATTCAAGAACTAGGCATAAAGTCAAAGAAGTAAGCGGCCCCTCCATCACTCTCCCCTACCACGTCCTGGTGAGGACTCATGGGGGACCGATTCACTTTCGGACCAGAATCAATCCCAGCCTAGATCCAATCGGTTGTGTGATATGTGAACATTAACAATTTGGCGCCCATCGTGGGGCCCCTTTTCTTTTTCAAGAAAACATGCCAAGTTCTGAACAAGTGTCTGATTCTACCTACCCTAAAGAACAACATTGGAGTTACATCATCCAAGCTAAATAAAGTCATAAGTTGTATCATTCAAGCTAAGGAAGGTTAGATTTGGCTAAGAGGAACCAACATAGTTGTAGTCCTCGAAAGCCTCAGTGACTTATCTAGGGAGTGTTTGCCAAGTACACAATGTGCTAGATGGAAGAATGACCTTTAGCCCCTCTGAAAACCCTCCAGAAGAAGACACACGATAAAGGTGATTATCTTTCTTGAAAAGTAACTCTGGCATCTAATCATCATCACACAATAACTTTAGCCAGAACATAGGACCTGATCAGGCTAAATATCACTTAAGCTCCAACTAACAATAGTTCATATGAGCATAGGAGCAGTGATTAAGTCTGTGATAGGCACCTTGGACCATGAGGACTTTTTCAAGGGAATTCCCATATATCAAGGATGAGATTACGGGAAAAACTTATGGCCTATCAGCTGATTGTCTTCTTAAGAAGAATGACCTTAGCCCTTCAATTGACGCTTGCACCACTAAAGTTGCCTAAGCTCTGGTGATTGAAACATGTGACCCGCATGATCCCCCATAAGGGAGAGTTCTCCATTCACAACATGGTCCAGTCCCCAGTGCTCCCAAAGCTCATTCGAGGAAACCACTATGGTTTGTTATTTTCAGGAAGTACAATACTGATTGGTGGATTCTATCTCCAAGAGAATTTCTACCAAAAAAGGTACCATGTAGCTTTTGGTCGTGCCCCCAACCCTCGTGAACCCGACTTGGAAAACGCCATTCAACATGATTTGTGGTGTCTGGGCAGTTTCTTTTGCTAAAGCCGGTATGACAACCATCTGTCTTTAAGGCCTTACTAAAGATTCAGACTCAAAAGGACGATTGGCTGATGAGATGGAAAATAGAGTTTCGAATCATCTTCATCTATCATTGAACAGTCTGCTATAAAATAAAAGAAGCAAGCAAAATCAACTAAAGATATTCTATACTGGCAGCCTCATCCGTTACAAAACTGCCTTTGTAAACAGAGACAAAGCAAGATCACAAGTGGTTCAACCCCCTTTGAGCAACACATACCTATTATGGATATTTTTCATGATAATGTAAATTTTAGAACTGGTGAAATCTTATTAAATATGAATTAACTCATATCTCGCAGGGATCAAGGCTTCACTATTGCTGAAGACCTAAGGACTCCCAACAAGTCCTTGGTATCTTATCAGGAATAAACCCAAGGCACAGCCCTTTGGCCGACTCCCACAGTCGTCTCTCGGTCTTAGGGAAAAGAAAGACCTAGTCGACTCTCTCGGGCCTAGGCGTTCAACTTCCGAGTCAGATTTTCAAGCCCTTGGTACCTTATCAGGAATAAACCTAAGGCACAAGCCGACTCTCGCAGTCGTCTTTCGGCCCTTGTGGAAGGAAAGACTTAGTCAACTCCCTTAAGCCTAGGCGTTCGACTTCCGAGTCGGATTCTAAGCCCTTGGTACCTTATCAGGAATAAACCCAAAGCACAACCCTTCGGCCGACTCCCATAGTCGTCTCTCGATCTTAGGGGAAGGAAAACCCGAGTCGACTCTCTTGAGCCTAGGTGTTTAACTTCCGAGTTAGATTCTAAACTCTTGGTACCTTATCAAGAATAAACTTGAGGCATAACCCTTTGGCCGACTCCCACAGTCGTCTCTCGGCCTTAGGGGAAGGAAAGACCTAGTCGACTCTCTCGAGCCTAGTCATTCGACTTTCAAGTCAGATTTTTAAGCCCTTGGTACCTTATTAGGAATAAACCCAATGAACAACCCTTTGGTCGACTCTCGCAGTCCTCCCTCAGCCTTAGGGGAAGGAAAGACCTAGTCGACTCTCTTGAGCCTAAGCGTTTGACTTCCGAGTCAGATTTTCAAGCCCTTGGTACCTTATCAGGAATAAACCCAAGGCACAACTCTTTGGCTGACTCCTACAGTCGTCTCTCGACCTTATGGGAAGGAAAGACCTAATCGACTCTCTCGAGCCTAGGCATTTGACTTCCAAGTTGGATTTTTAAGCCTTTGGTACATTATAAGGAATAAACCCAAGGCACAACCCTTTGGCTGACTCCCACAGTCATTTCTCTGCCTTCGTGAAAAGAAAGCCCTAGTCAACTCTCTTAAGCCTAGGCGTTTGACTTCCGACTCAGATTCTAAGCCCTTAGAACCTTATTAGGAATAAACCTAAGGCACAACCCTTTGGCCGACTCCCACAGTCGTCTCTCGGCCTTAGGTGAAGGAAAGACCTAGTCGACTCTCTCAAGCCTAGGCGTTCAACTTCCGAGTCGAATTTTCAAGCCCTTGGTACCTTATTAGGAATAAACCTAATGCACAACCTTTTCACTGACTCCCGTAGTCGTCTCCTGGCCTTAGGGGAAGGAGAGCCCTAGTTCACTATCTTGAGCCTAGGCGTTCGACTTCCGAGTTGGATTCTAAGCCCTTGGTACCTTATCAAGAAAAAACTCAAGGCATAACCCTTTGGTCGACTCCCACAGTCATCTCTCGTCCTTAGGGGAAGGAAAGACCTAGTCAACTCACTCGAGCCTAGGTGTTTGACATTCGAGTCGGATTATTAAGCCCTTTGTACCTTAACAGGAGTAAACACAAGGCATAACCCTATGGTCAACTCCTACAGTCGTCATTAGACCATACGGGGATTATGAAGACCTAGGCACCTACGTAAGACCTAGGGACCCAACCTCAGGGTTGACATTCTGCTAAAAAAGGTATTCATAAGCCTAAGGTATGAATATTAAGTGTATGGCCAATACTTAATTGATCTAAAAACTTAAGCAGTCATCTATTAAGTTCTGGTCAATTAAGCGCTCGACCAAATTAAGCTATTAGGTGAACTAGTTGTCATAAGTCCCCAGCATGGGTTGACACGTTATAACTAACTCACTTCAGCCAACATTTCATACAAGAACAAAGTTACAAAGCTTAAAGAATATAAACAATGAAGGCAAGCTCAAGAATGGAGACAAAAGTTAATTTTCATTCAATAAGAGTAAACTTTATTACAAACTTCTCTACAAAAAAAAGAGATATGTAGGTCTTCAAAGCACTGGACCATATTCGGGAGTTGGTAAGCCAACATTTCAGACAAGAACAAAGTTACAAAGCTAAAAGAATATAAACAATGAAGGCAAGCTCAAGAATGGAGACAAAAGTTAATTTTCATTCAATAAGAGTAAACTTCATTACAAACTTCTCAAAAAAAAAAGAGATATGTAGGTCTTGAAAGCACTCGACCAGATTCTGGAGTTGTACATGGCAGTCTCCTGGTGGTAACAGTTGTAGAAGATTCCCCAGGGGCCCCAACAACAGGCTTGACGTCATCGTCACTCGCTAATAAATCCAACCCACCTCTACATTTCTCGACATCTTTCAACAAATCAAGACAACAGGACACGCAGGGAGGATAAAAGAAATCTGGAGTAGGATGAGAGTTAAGAGGCAATAGAGAAGCGAAGTAGTCGACCCCGGCCTTACATGCTAAGGCCACCTCGGCTTTCCTTATAGTACCAAGATGATAGTTGTCGACCACTTTCTTTTTATGCTGCTCCGAATCCATATGAACGAGTTTGTTCTCCAGTTTCTAGACAAGGGCCATGGATAGGTGACTTGATCAAGCCTCTATCTCAGACGTCGTCCTGCGATGCTTCTCGGACTATACCTCTGCCTGTAGATGAACCATGTCCCTTTGAAGGTCCTTGATGGTCCCCACCTACTTGGAGAACTAGATTCAAAATCTCTTGAGGAGCACTTCCTTCTCATCCAGACTCCGACGCCAAATGCCTTCTTTGTGATCCTCTTCTCTGCCTCTTTGTTAGCTGACTTCTCTTTAGCCAGCCCTGATTGGCATTCCAGAGAACGCTCAAGTTGATTGAATAGGGCGTGCTCTAGCAAAGTCCCCCGAGCCAAACAAGCATGGAGAGCTTGGTGTATGCCAACACTTGGCATATCCTCCAAAAACCTCCTGTCAGCACCATTCTCCAACTGGTCCGACAGAGTTTTTGCTCTCCCCTCGACACTGTCGTCCACCCTAATAGGCTCCTTGTTAGGACAACGAGACACCTCGGGAATAGTACTGGGGCTGACGACATCCTCCTCGACCACTAGAGCTGTGTCTCCCTGCTAGGAGAAGACTCGTCTATCAACTTTATATTTTCCAAGCGGTTAAGATAATTTACCAGCGGACCTATCCCATGTGGTTAGGGATCCACAACTGGTCTGATTGGGTGCCATCTCTCGACTCTTGTCCACCCCCTCAATTCAGAGATAATTTAGCTACTTGAGGCATCAAGACAGCCACCTCCTCAACGCTGAAGTAACCCCTCAGCTTTTTATGGTGCTTAGCAGTGGAACTCAACTCCTCGGTCCCTACATTCCTCTTGTGACTTTTCGCCAATAGAGGACCGGGGCTCGTCCTTGCTTGGAAGCCAGTGGAAGAAAAGATTATGGATATGCCCGTCGTTTGGAGAGACACATCATCAAATAGAGCATCGCTCTATCATGGCCTGGCATAAAAATGGATCTTTTCCAGATCCTTCATCTCAGAATCACTAAGAGTGACTAGCCTCAAAGCGTCTTCATTCCTCATCCAATTGCAAAGAATCTGAGACAATCTAGAACTCACCACGAAAGTGGAAGGAGTAATGTGGGTCCTTCTCAACCGACCCCACAGTGATCAAATGCCCAAATAGTCTCAAGTTTTGTTAGACTCCAACACGGTGACAAATGATGATGAAAGCCACCAGAATCCCCACTACATTCGGATAGAACCGGGAAGGAAAAACTCCAAAAGTAGCATGCACCTCCTTGATTAAAGGGTGCAAGGGCAGCCATAAGCCATGCTCCAAGTGGGCTAGGTACAGCGGCACTCGACCCTCACCATGGCAATATATTGGCTCGTTCATTTCTGGCCCCGCTAATGTGAGAATCCGAGGGATATTGTATTGATCATACAACCCAACCAGATTATCCATATGGACCTTCAGGTGGATAAGTAGAAGAATAGCGAGTCTCCCCTCGCTACGGCTAGAGTTTGAAACTTAAGAGGCCATGGAAGACTTTTTCTTTAAAAATCTTGGAGGAATATCAGGAATTTGTCAGAGCGAAGGTTAGTAAAACAATTATCTTAACATTAAGAGGCTATTTATAAGCTTTCAAGGAAGAGTATAGAGGAATTTTAAAGGACGTGGCGATTTTCGAGGCAAGCACACTTGATCCATTTTGGAATCTGAAGCGGTTCACTTGAAACATGAAACACCACCCTCATTTAATGCCCCACGTCCCAATACTCAAAAAAAGGAAGATCCTCCGTTATGTCCATGACACTTCATCTCCCAAAAAGACAGTTCAGATTTTTGATAATGTCTGCCTTGAGAAACAGAGTCAACAATGGATGCCCAAAAAGAATCCTCATTTTTTCATCCCCAATAGGGTCATATTGACCAGAGCATATCTAATTTCTCTCGGAGCCGATTAAAAGTCGACTCCAAGCGAAAGGGGCCAAGTGTTATGGTATTCACCTAAGATACAGACATTTACAAAATAATACAATAAGAGTCCAAACAAAATAACATTAAACACACTTAAGTGGCCCAAGCCCAACGGAAGCCTCGACCCCACCGACTCATCAAGTCGACCTTCTTTCATACCGCAACGAAAGGCGGGATTAGTCGACCCTATCGCTGAGGACGACCTACTTAGGGCACTTGACCACTCACTTGGTAATTCTCGGAGATGACTTGAGGGACATTCCCTGCTATCGGCTAAGTTGAGGACTCGACCCTAGCCTCAAACCTCTCCCCCAGAGCATATGTTAACATTTCAGTCCACATCTGATAAACCTTATCAAGATTTTAGCCAAATGGTCTCCATGACTTTTCAGTTGCTCACGTGCCTCCATAACTTGTTAATCACTTCCCAGAAAATATGGAGACACCCTCTTCCATGGGAAGTGACTTCCCCTCCAGTCGCCAGTCGGCACCTGTAAGGGAGGGATGATTCAGTATGCACACGTGCCTTCTGCCACACTCTCAATCACTTCTCAGAAAATGCAGAGACACAATCTCCAATACGAAGTGACTTCCCCTCTAGTCGCCAACCAACACATGTAGAGCAAAGGATGACTCACCTTCTAGTTCACATTTTGTCACCGCCATTTACATGGCTGAAGTGACCACTCTACCATTAACGTCCTATTTATATACAGATGCTATTCACCATAGCTAAAGGTTGGCAATCTAAAACCCCTTAAAGGATACATAGCATAAAAACAAGAACACAGAATTCTTCGTCTAAACATAGGAGCTCACATAGATCCTCTGGGCAGAGACATTGCCATTTTAAGAACCATATTAGTTCCTGACCTTCCCTTTCCCCACTCAAGTTTTACTAAGTTGACCGTCAAAGGAACCACGGGAGAATCGGTCCCCGCCCTCTGACGGGTTCTTCTTGTTTGTGTAGCATGGATATCAATCCCCATTCAA
>NC_033801.1:53764139-53783143 GCF_001876935.1 Asparagus officinalis
GTGCATGGTAGGTTTAACATCTCTGGGTTCACCTTGGACTATAGCCATGTGTGAAAACATGGGCGTCACAGTTGGTATCAGAGCTCTAGTTCCAGAATCCTTAGGATCATTATATGTCGAGTCGTAGAACTAGAATAGAGTTTCTTAGGATTCATGTATAGAGTCTGCTAGGAATTCCTAGAATGGGTGAGGACATATTACGTATATCTCAAAAAATTTGAAATTTTTTTATGACAACTATTTTACTTTGATTATAAAATATTTGTGTGAAATATATGTGATATGTATTTCTTATTGTTATGAGTTATATTTATGCCTTTTGCTAGAGGTCTTATTACTGTGTCTTATAAACTCTTTTCCTAAAGTGTATAGATGGCCGGACGGGGATTTGGATGGAGAGGATCCCGTACACAGAGAGTTAGGCAGGATGAGCCTGAGTTTGAGCAGCAACAGGCTCCACCAGAGCAGCAGCAGGCTCCACCTGAGCCGTAGCAGGATCCGCATAATATGTTTGACCTCATGTCCCGTATAGAAGCTAGGCTATTAGCGCTCAAGGAGAGAGTGGCAAACTAGATCCCACCAGTAGCACCACCACCTGTAGTGCCACAGCTAGTGACTCCAGCTATACCTATCGTAGAGGAGTCCCCAGAGGGTACACCAGGAGTTACGCCACCACCAGTTGCTGTCAGAGCCACAGAGTAGGAGAATTGGCTCCGTCTAGTTGAGCGATATCAGAAGATGAGGGCACCAGAATTTCAGGGATCATCAGATTCACTAGTAGCCCACAAGTGGAAGGAAGATGTGGAGAATTTTCTCGATCTACTTGGCGTTGATTAAGTGCAGAAGCACAGATTGGTAGCTTTCCAGACTGAAGCAGGGAGACATGACTGTAGCAGACTATGAGAGCTGATTTATGAGTTTACATCATTTTCTGAGCATATGGCAGATCGGAGAGCACCAGGCTCAGATGTTTCTTATGAGGCTTTGTCCAAGCCTTCACCGTTACATCGTTTCTAGATGATTCCACTCAGTTCGAGAGGTAGCTAATGCTGCTATTTCACAGGAAACAGAAACTGTGATATTTCAGATGACCAAGGAAGGTAGTACTAAGACAGGACAACATGGCAGGACCTAGAGGATCCTAGCAGAGGGGTAAGGATTTTCATCACTAGTAGCAAGGACCTTCTAAGAAAGGGTCACATCATGATTCTAGAACGCCATAGCATCACAAGATTCAAGGTGCATATTACAACTGCAACAATATTGTAGGTGTCAAAAATTACCTATAGGTCCTCGTACACGGCTCGAGATGGAGAGGAGACGATGAATGTCGCAATTTGAGTCACAGAAGCTCATTTGACAATGACAAACACATGTAGTGAGTCGACGGACCATGCGAAGCAACAGAATTTCAGAATAACCTAAATACGAATGAACCGGGAGCTGCACGTCACTTACAAAAGACGAAGCGCCCCTCATGTCCCATTTACTCCACACATGATTCAATTATGAGAGCTTGTAGATCTCCTCGTCACCTTTCCGACGCATTCTGAATTGCATGATTCTGAGTTCGGATGATGAAAATACGGCGAAAACGGACGGAGCGCGTGAGACCAAGCCCTGAGCCAAACCAAGACACCACATGGTTTTCTCGGCCAAGCCGAGACACCCATTGTTAGACCCTATAGGGGGGGTGATTAGGGTCTTATGCTAATCTAATCTGATTTTATGCCAATTAAAACTTATTAATAAATTATTCTTCTTGCAATATAGATATATAATATATTATAAGCAAGAATAAGCAATATGAACAAATGAATATATCCTAGCAATGAGATATACTATGAAATATATGCAAGGATATATAAATGATATACTTTGAAATATATGCAAGGATATATAAACTAACACAAGGGTGAAATAAACAATCTACAAATGTGATAGGGTAATTGACAATGGCGACAAGAATGAAATGAACACTAAGCACAAATGAAACGCCAAAGCAAACTCTAACACAAGCAAATGATCACGGAGTTTGGACCTTCCGTCCAACGTCTCCATTCTCCACTCCCGGGGAGAAATCCACTATCACAACCGAGTTTTCTATACTCACCCGAATAACGTTTACACCTCACAATTTCATTCATGGAGTTCGGTCCCCACGACCTATGTCTCCGCTCCTCACCTCGAGGATATCTCCACTTTACACTCAGTTTTCTAGCTAATCGAAAACTTTATAATCTCATAATATAACAAATGATTTGTTCTCTACAATAGATGAGAACTCAATGTAAGTTCACACTCAATTGTTACAAATCTCACAAACCCAAATATACTATATATGAAAATACAATAAGCTCAAGTGGGTGTGTGTAAACAATGAGTGAAAAAAAATCAAACGCAATTAAAGTCTAGCAAATATAAATATGACAATGTAAATGTAAAAAAGCTAGATAATTGAGTGAGAAAACTTCTCTAGAACAAGAGAGATGGAGATGTGAAGTGGAAAGCTCAAACCAAAGATGATCTCCTCTTCTTGTGAAATAATCTTCACAAACTTAAAACTTTTAACCCACACTTAAACAAAACTTAAACTCTTGTAAAATCTTGTTTAAAATATCCCTTGGTTGTTGAAAATAGTTATGGCAAAGGGGTATATATAGGGAAGAAGAAAACAACCCAAAAACCCACTAAAAAACAAAAATCAGCAAGTTACCATTACTGTGCAACAGTAACTTCGGCGGTCGACCGTGGTGGTCGACCGTGAGAAATAAAACTACAAAACTACTCTCTGGATTGTAGATTTCGGCGGTCGACCGTGGTGGTCGACCGTGAGAAATAAAACTACAAAACTACTCTCTGGATTGTAGATAGTCGACCCATGATGGTTGACTGTACTGTAGCATGGTCGACTGTAACAGTCGACCGCACTGTTCATGGACAGTTTCTGATTTTGATAGATTCTGGAATTTTATGTATCTGACTTTGTAAAATCAATTAAAAATAGTAAATCAACTCCAAAAATCATTAAATTTTGAGAGAAGGTTATAGACATATAGATAAACACGTTAGAGAAAGAAGTTCTAAAATATCACTTTCCAGTTAAGAGAAATAAATACTTTAACACAGATATATAGTTTCTAAAAAAACTGCAGAAAACTCGGTTTTGTAAATTCAATTGAAAATAACAAAACAACTCCAAAATTAGTAAAACTTGGGAAAATATTTGTATATATGATGATAAACATGTAAACGAAGAAATATTTTAAATCGCATTTCCCAATTGTGAAAACACATCAGTTTTGCAAAAACATGCACGAACATGTGCACGAACATGAACTTATTAAAAACTTAATTTTTGTAAATTCAAATAAACATAACAAATTAATTTGAAAATTGATAAAAATTTGGAAAACATTTATAAACATGAAATTGAATATGTTAGAAAAAGAATTTCTCAAATTTAGTTTCCCATTTGTGAAAACTCATGTATTTTGCAAGTGTGTCCAAAACATAAAAATGTGATATACATGAAATTTGATGTTTTGACATAAACAATGTTTTGAAACCCTATGAAATAATTTTATAGACTTAATAAAATATATATACAATGATTGTTAAGTCCATAAACCAAAACTTGTGTATATATATAATTATATATATAAAAATCAAATATGTGCGTGTATATATGATTGAGCTTAAAGTACTAACACACATAATATAAAACATAAACTAAATATACCCAAACTTGATAGGTCTTCGTTGTATCTCAACTTGGTACACTTGCAGATAAAGCTAGAATTTGGATCTTCAATTTGAATTGCATAGGCTTCACTCCATAATTCCGCCAACATCCATTGGATATGATCGTGAATGCGCAATTCCATCCATCCTCCAACTCGTTGTTTGCCTAGAATAAATACAAAAACACAAATACTAGACAAATAATATTAGGAGTAAATTGTTTGTTAAACATCATCAAAACAAGAAGGCCAACATCCATGAGTGTCTCGGCTTGGCCGAGACACTCACAAGTGTCTCGACCACGCCGAGACACCCGCGGGTGTCTACAACCCAAAAAAAATCAGATTTGGCAGTTTTGAAGCCGTTTTTCGATGTTAACCACCTGGATTTGTTCCAACTGATCTGATATCATCTAAGAATGTGGTTAAGTTGTTACAACTAAGGATAAGAGGGAATCAACTGTTCTTATCCGAAAACAGAGGTCCCGAAGCCTATAAATACAGCCTCAGGGCCTTCATTTTTTGAAAGCTGGAATTCTCGAGCGTTGGAGAAGTCCTGCTAAACTGAAGACTGAAGGAGCACGAATTTTAGAGGAGAGGAGGAGATAATCAAGTTCTTTGGCGTAGGAAAGAAGAGTTCATCAAATCTGCAGTTCCCGTGTTCTTCCCTTGAGATTACCCTATTGCGGTAATCTTAAGAAGAGTAATTATCTCGCTATTGCCGAGATAATTGCTTCGGCCTCTTAATTCCTTCGCCAATCGACAAAGCTTTGGATCTGATCTTATCATCTGGTGGTCCATGGATATTGACGTCCCCGTCACCGGCCAAGAACTCACGCAAGCAAGAGTTGATAAACAAATCTTGTGTTTATTTTTGAGAGAATTGTATTTTTTTTATTTTTTTTATTTGAATTTGTTGTAAACGACTAAAGTTATAATGAAATCAATCACAAAGGTGACTTTCGAAGGAAACAAACTGGCGACCACAGTTGGAGCCAACAGCCTCTCTGCAGAGGCTGTCGTAATGCAACCGGCAATCAAGATCCCGGTGAACGAAGAGGTCGAATACGAATTAAACCAGCAGAAGTTTGAAGAGTATCTCTCTTCCTCCTCTTCCAGATCCCCCTCTCCCCATAGGTGCAGGAAGGCCTCCTCTTCCAAGAACGCTCACTGGACTTTAGGCTCAAAGATCCAAGATCCTCTAACCGTCACCCCACTTACACCTCACGATGCCCCTCCAACGTCCAACGAGGTCCAAGCTGTAGATATGGGCATCCCCTCCTGCAAAATCTTAGCTGGTGAAGACGTGCTAACTCTGTCGAAAAGAGGGCACCAAAGACGACGCTAACGCCTTGCGCGTCAACTGGCCAAGGCTTTGGAGTCAATGGACGAGACCTCTATGATGTGGATCTAAAATCTAGGTAGCGCCGAGAACAACAACGGCGACCAAACAACCCCTCCTCCAAAGCAGATAAGAAGGAATGGGTCTATGTCAAAAGGGCCCGCTCTACCCTTGAGGAGCGAATCTGGAAGGGCCACGCATTGCTCGTGCATGCCCAAGTCCATTTGCAAAAAGCAAATGAAATGCAGAAGGAAGAGGCGGTTAAAAAGTCGCCCAAGCACAAATGGGTGTGGGTGCCGAAGGCAAAGTCAGCGCCTAAGGCAAAAGTTGACGAAGTTACCATTCGGTCTTCGTCAACTTCAGATCTCGTTTCCCCTATCCACATACTTCCGACGGAGCCATGCGGTAGTATGGATCTCACCAAATTCAGAGTTTCTCTGAAAGACCGCCTTGGTCCTCTCCCCGAAGATCGAGGTAAATCACCTGTGAAGGAGCGATTGGGGCCGTTGAAAGGTTCCCAAACAACAATTCAAGCTGGGGGTCGTACTAATCCCCCTAATAACACGATTGGGGCCGTTGAAAGGTTCCCAAACAACAATTCAAGCTGGGGGTCGTACTAATCCCCCTAATAACAACAAAGGGAAAGCCCCTATGACCGACCACAACAATTCAAGCTGGGGGTCGTACTAATCCCCCTAATAACAACAAAGGGAAAGCCCCTATGACCGACCGCATAGGATTGCGAGTCGAAGTGCAAGAGCTCGTTAGAGTTTCATGCTCACAAAGGCATAAGTCTGAACGCGTGAGTCTTGGAGATGCCAATGAAGCGTCATATCCCCAGAGGGAAACAAGTTTGTCCGATGACGATGTTATACCTGGGAAGTCATGCCAACACATGATGGGTTACTCTGGTCATCAGACCGATGAGTTGTACTATCGGGCTGGGGGTGCGAATAAATCTTGAAAAAGAAATACTCGAGACAAGGACTCGCACTTTCCGTGTGCTAAGATAATCAATACGGTATTGTCATAATGCTGCTGCCATAAGGCCCCACAAAGGGTTTCGGTGTTTGAAAGAATCTCCACCAGAACATCTGAGGCTAAGCCGAGGTGTTTCCGTAGAAGAAGGTAAACTGGCACAAGTAATGAGCTCTCGTGAGTTACTATTAACATGGTTGACAAAGGCAAATCCGTGTGACGCTTCAGTCCTGAACCTTTTGCAGAAGTATCTCAACGCATGACTTGGCTATGATCTGGAACTGTCAGACCTAGACCTCAGATGACGAAATCTCAGATGCTTGCTTAGCGTTGGCTTCTGATGATACGACATCCAGTGTAGGACAATCTTATGAATCCTTCATTATTAATGCCGAACAAATGGCTAAAATTCTCGAGGAGGCTTTAACCAAGCAGAAGGAGAATTTTAAATTTGAAATGGAGATGGCTATGTAGGAAATAAGAGATATGCACAGCCAACAAATTGCGGCGCTAACAAATCAGCAGGGAGAGTCCAGTCGTCGTATTATTCCTAATCAGGTTGACACTGATCAGGAAGCAAACGAGAACGCCAATGTGGAAACCTCTCCCGTTGATAACAATGCTGGGGGTGGATCATCAGATGTCAACAATACAAAGGAAGACCACGTCACTTCTCCCCGTAATTGCTCAAAGAAAGATATGAGCGAGGATAAGAAGATGAGGGTCAAAGAAAGATATAAGCGAGGATAAGAAGATGAGGGACTTAGAGAGCAAAATCAACGCGTTGATGAGTGCTCAGGAGGTAAAGAAGTCCGGAATACCATGTCCATACCCGACTCAGGAGGTAAAGAAGTCCGGAATACCATGTCCATACCCGAGGGAATGGGAGTCAATCCCATACCCAGCAAAGTTTAATCTGATTAACTCCATGTCCATACCCGAGGGAATGGGAGTCAATCCCATACCCAGCAAAGTTTAATCTGATTAACTTCACGCCATTCGACAGAAAAGGTTCCCCCACCCATCATTTGATATATTTCAAGTTCCATTTGGGAATAATCTCCGGTAATGAACCTTTAATGGTACGATCATTCGTGGGTACTCTTCGTGGAGCGGCCTTCGATTGGTATTTTCGCCTCAAGCCGGGGTGTAACAATAGTTAGGACGACATGGAAGATATGTTTCTTATGAATTTCTTCGATGATGATACCAAAGTTTCAATCCGAACGTTGTTCGATGAGAAACAGAAGGATGGAGAGTTGGTGGAGATCTTTGTTAAAAGATTCCGGAACAAGGCGATGAATTGTCAAGATCTGATCAGTGAAGATTTTATCCTTGAGACTTGTCACAACAACCATTCACTAGATATCTTGGAAGCTATGGGAATGGCACCATCCAAGACTTGGAAGGACTTGAAAGTGCGAGGAGAACGAGCCGAACGTTTCCTCAAAAGGAAGAAGGCCGAAAGAGGTCAAACGGCGGCTAATACCCCGAAGCAGAATTTTGTTCCTCAAGGTAAAGGGAAAGCCCAAGAAAATGCCGTGGATGCAAACCAGACGTTCGATTTGCAACCGCAACAGCAATAGCAACCACAAAAGGGGCCTTAACAATCGCAATGGCAACAGAGGTCACAAAAGCCAAAGACTATCGAACCAAAATTTCCGAAAGTTTATTCTTTCAGGGAGGACGAAGTTCCTGGTCTCTTCAAACACCTTGTGGAGAATAACAAAATCAAGTTACCTCTAATCTAGGATCAGGAAGACGCTAAGAAGGTTAACGACCCAAAATACTACGCATTCCACATAGCGGTGCATCATCCTACCAAATCATGCTACGCCCTCAAGTATAAGATCCAAACATTGATCGATGTTGGAGTTCTTATGGTGAAATCGGCCAAGGAGAAGAAGGTGGGTGTGAATGACGTATCAATTAGCTTGAGATCTATTCCTTTGAACTGGTTCCAGCCTGAGACTGTGATAAATGTAGCGGTGAAGACCGTCAACAATGATCCTCACAAACAACGCCCAAAAGGACTTGTGCCACATACAATCCTAAATGACGAGATTCTCTGGATCCATCCTGATCTGATCGAAGATGAACAATGGGTTGGGTCGTCATCTAAGAAGAAATCAAAGGGGAAAGGAAAATCCTGATCTGATCGAAGATGAACAATGGGTTGGGTCGTCATCTAAGAAGAAATCAAAGGGGAAAGGAAAGTCCTGTTATGGAGTTGCAGCTATTCCAAGAAATCAAAGGGGAAAGGAAAGTCCTGTTATGGAGTTGCAGCTATTCCAGAAGAAAATGATGAAGGATTTCCATCTTTCCCACTCTCCGAAGATGAGCAAGAGGACTTTTGCTACCAGGGGTGGAAATGAGTACCATTTCAAGTATCCGAGTGCTTCTGATCAATTGGCTAAACATGGGGTAACTAAAACCATTCCCTCCAAGACATTAGCGGAAATGGGGGTGGTCACAACTCCCCTAGCACCAGTTGAAAAGACTCAGCAAAAGCTAAAGGAGAAAGAGCTGTTATACCATGAGGGTCAGAACCCGAGGCAGTCTCGATTCAATCAACAGATTGGGAGAGACAAACTGAGAAACTCAAACACTCCACAGCGCTTCGATATTATGGTGTAGTTAGCTAATATACGGACTAGAATAACTCTTTATGAGCTACTACATCTTTCGAAGGACACAAGGGAAGCACTACAAGAAGCCTTTGCCAACTCTGACATTTTTCTGACTCAGATAAAACCATCCCCTGAAGAACCAGAGCCTTCAGTGCAGCATTGCAACCTCGTGGCACAACACATTCCCTGCATTTCTTTCACTAAGGAGGACACGCAAACAAAGAATTCAAAGCATGATCGGCCCTTGTATTTCACCGGGTACATAGGCTCTAGCGTTGTCAACCGGATCCAAGTCGATCCGGGTTCCGCTGTTAGCATCATGCCGCTCCGATTGATATATAATCTCAGAATACTAGCCAGTAAGTTGGCCTCCACGGGTACTACGATCTATGGATTCAACACGAGTGGGTCCAGACCATTGTGTAAAATCCGGGTAAAGTGCTAAATTGGAGATTTGAAGTCGGAAGTCACATGCTATGTGATTGACGCAGAGACTTCTTATAACTTACTGTTGGGTAGACCTTGGATCCACAGTAATGTTATAGTCCCTTCTACCCTCCATCAGTGTCTTAAGTATGTAGACACTAATAATGAGGTCAAGACGGTGGTCGTGGATAAGAAACCGTTTAAAGGGTTATAGAATTATTTTACTGACTCTCTTCTCTACAGTGTTGAATCCGTTACTAAACCATCGGCCCAAGGAACGGACAGCGAAGAAGAAGCTGATACCAAAGCTGGGTTTGGTTACGATGGTGGTTTTGTACTTAATAACATTGTACCCATTGTAATCAATCTTGACGATAGAGAGTCATCGAATAGTAGTTGTAATTGGCAACTTGCTGAAGAAGTAGCAATAAATGATGATTTAGAGTACTCGTTGTGTCTCGATAATATCATGAAGGGATTATACAATGACCCTAACTTGTATGTACCACTTCAATTTTCTTGCATGACGAAGAAATATGTTCAGGATTCATTCGAAAAAATGCTCGTCATTCCTGCAAAGACAGGGGGTGAAAAAGAAGTCATCTACGATAAGGGGAAGGAATTTTCAATACCAAATCAATTCTTCGAAGAAGATGATGATGACGATAAACCAGCCCCTCATTTATTCAGATACAACACAAAAGCACGTAATCTCATGGAGAGATACGGATATGACTTCGCACTCGGAGAGGGTCTTTGATTTGGTCGAGGTCCGCGAGTTCCACCTCGTATGGCCTATGTACCGAAAGGAAAACCTGATAACTATTATAGCCACAGAAGAGGTTTAGGCTATGTCTCCTTGTCCGACGATGAGTGTTGTTGGCAGGTTATTGATCAGATTGCTAATAAGGGTAAAGACGGATATTCTTCTGACTCTTCAGCCTGGGACTTCGACGCTAGTCTTAGAGAAATGTTCAAAAGGCTAATGTTGAACATGGCTACGTTCGACCCTGCCACAATAGAGGAAGACGACCAAATGCCGACTTAGGAAGACCCTTAGGTTCATCACCTGAATATGCAGTACGGTGACAGGTTTGAACAAAGGGAGCCCCCCTACCGAGGATCAAGTAATCTAGGTGAATATGGGTGACGAGGATAATCCAAAACCGATATTCATTAGCTAATTACCCTCATTAGGGAATATATCAATGTTTTCGCTTGGAATTATGAGGATATGCAAGGGCTCGATCCAAATGTGGCAATGCATCGCCTTAATATTAAGCCGGATGCCAAACCTGTCAAACAGTAATAAAGACGGTTTCGTCCACAAATTATGGAGGCAATCGAGTCCAAAGTTAAAAAGCTTATTGACTCGGGTTTTATCAGGGAGGTGCAACATCCTGAATGGCTTGCCAATATTATCCCGATCCTTAAGAAGAACAAGAAAATCAAAATTTGTATCGACTTTAGAGACCTTAACACTGCCTGCCCGAAAGACGATTTCCCTCTTCCCATCACAGATGTTATCATCAACAATACGTGTGGATTCGAGAGAATGTACTTCATGGATGGATTTTTCGGTTATAATCAGATAAAGATGCATCCAGATGATGAAAAGCATACCATGTTTAGAACACCCCTCGGTGTTTTCTGTTACATAGGTATGCCCTTCGGCTTAAAGAACGCAGGTGCCACATATTAGAGAGCCATGTCAAAGATTTTCCAGGAGCATCTCCGGAAAACTATCGAATGCTACGTGGACGATATAGTTGTGAAAAGTCGTGACAAGAATGATCACATCAAAGACTTGAAAATGATGTTTGACCGGATGCGGACTCACCAATTAAAGATGAATCCTACCAAATATTTCCTCGGAATGACCAGCGGCAAATTCCTAAGATTTGTCATTACCACCATGGGTATTCACATCGACCCTGATAAAGTAAAGGCAATTAACGATATGCAACCCCCCAAAAACCTTAAGGAACTCAGAGGATTACAAGGACGGCTGGCTTTTATCCGTCGGTTCATCTCGAACCTTTCGGGGAAATGTCAACCATTCTCCAGGCTTACAAAGAAGGGCATGTCATTTGTATGGGACGATGCTTGTCAAAAAGCATTCGATAATATTAAAGAATATCTCTCGAGAGCCCCTGTGCTCGTTGCACCAAAATCGGGCAAACCGTTCTTGACTTATGTCAAGGCGACGAGCCACTCGTTAAGTGTATTACTTGCACAAGATGACGATAACGGTCACGAACAGGCTGTATATTACTTGAGCCGGACCCTCGTGGGCACCGAATCTCGATATCCAATGATCGAAAGGGAGTGTCTCGCCTTGGTATTCGCTATTCAAAATATGCGATACTACTTAGTCAGACAGACTATTTATGTCATTTCCAATGTTAACCCAGTCCGAGTATTCATGACGCAGCCCGCTTTCATAAACTGACGGCTAGCGAAATGGGCCCTACTTTAATCCCAATACGACCAACACTTTAAGCAACAAAAGTTGGTCAAAAGCCAAGCTATTTGCAATCTCCTGGCAGCTAACCCAACTACGGATACTGCCGAGGTGTACGATGACCTGCCAAATGAAACCCATGAATCCAACGCAACTTCCCATCAACAGGTGTGGTGTTTGTACTTCGACGATGCTTCTCGAGCAACTAATGTAGCAAGTGCTCCTGGATGTTCTAAGATTTCTTCCGGAGTTGAAGTTGTCTTAGTTTCCCTGGCAAAACATGTGATGCCTCGAGCTTACTCACTGACCGAGCCGTGCTCGAATAACGTAGCCGAGTATAACGCGCTACTTATTAGACTCAGCTTTGCTAAAGAACTGGGGTCGAATAACTTGAAGCTTTCGGTGACTCTCAACTGGTAGTTAAACAGGTTCAAGGGGAGTATAAGGTCAGAAAACAGGATTTAATACCATACCATAGGATGACCGTTGAGATGGCGGAATTATTCGAAGGATTCTTTATTGAATACATTCTACGCTTACAGAACGCCTACGCGGATGCATTAGCAGCATTAGCAGTATCTTTTGCACAGCCTCCCGAAACGGAACAATTCGTTACGGTGAGAACTCACAAACTCTTCGTACCAATCTACGATGTAGACAACGGAGAAGATGATATTAAAGAAGTGTATTCAACTCAAGTTGAGTTTGAACCCCGAGATTGGCATTTCCCTATCATCGATTACGTCTTGCATGGAATTTTACCAGAAGACGTGAAGGAAAGGGACTCAATCTGACAAAGAGCACCGAGATTCTACTATAACACAGAGAGTCGAACGCTATATCGTTGGGGGTATGATGGTTTACTATTACGTTGCTTATCCACTAAAGAGGTAGAAGAAGTCCTTAGGGAGACACACGAAAGGGCTTATGGTGCGCACCAACCTGGCCCTAAACTCTATGACCGCATCAGAAGGATGGGATATTTCTGGCCCACCATGATAAAAGATGCAGTCGCATACGCCTGAAAATATTGTTGGCCTTCTTGTTTTGATGATGTTTAACAAATAATTTATTACTAATGTTGTTTGTCTAGTGTTTGTGCATTCCTATGTTTTGTAGACAAACAACGTTGTTGGAGGATGGATGGATTGCGCCATAACGATCATATCCAATGGAGGTTGGAGGAATTATGGAGTGAAGCAACATGCAATTTAAGTTAAAGATCAAGTTCAAGCTTCATCCGCAACGTGTACCAAGTTGAGCTCATTGAAGATCACGATCAAGCTTGGGTAACTTAGTTTAGGATTTATATTATGTGTGTTAAGTACGTTAAGCTCAATATCTATACACACACATTATGTTGGTTTTCATATATATATATAGTGATATATATATATATATATATACATATGTTTTTGGTTTTATAGTTTTCGGGCTTATATATGAAACTAATGCATAGAATTGGAAAATACTATTTTGTTTCATGCTTATATGTATATATATGATTTCATCTTTAACAAGAGCTTATATTTAATGAAATCATATTTAGTGTTTTGAATATATTGCATAGAATATGCAAATTTATGAAAATATTGTATTTCTAGATTATAGACTTGAATAATCAGTTTATAATGTTTTACTAAGTCTATAACAACATTTCACAAAGTTTCAAAAGTTGGTTATAGTCAAAACATCAAAATTCAAGTATCTATTCATGTTTTGGACTAGTTTGTAAAATAATGATATTTTTCATTTGGGAAGTTCTTTTTGATAACCAGTCATTGTAGCATGTTTATTTATCATGTCTACAATCATTTCCAAAGTTTTACATTTTTTGGAATTATTTTGATATTTTTTAACAGGGTTTAAAATCAGCAAAACAGTTTTCTGAAATGTCAGATTTCGTCGACCGCACCGGTCGACCGCTCTTGTTTCCTTTGCTTAGTGTCCGACAGAGAGTTATGTCGTCGACCGGTCGACCGAAAGCTCCATCGGTCGACCGCACCGGTCGACCGACGATGGTCCAGAATTGATTCTTCGTGTTTTGCTCTCCGTCGGTCGACCGCCAAAATTTTCGGTCGACCGACAATGTGACCGTTGAACTTCCAACGGCTATTTCTGAGCTGACTTTTCTGGGGCATTTTGGCCTTTCTGTTTTGGGGTTTTTGCTGATATTTCCTCTTCCTATATATACCCTCATTGCATTCAATTCTAAAATTAATGAGAATGTTTTAAAAGAGTTTTTAAAAGAATTTAAAACTTGTTTAAGTATTGTTTAAGTTTGTTTAAAAAGCTTTTTAAGCATTTGAGAGTTTGGGTTTGTGAAATCAACTTCACAAGAGCAAAGAGGAGATCATCCTTTGGTGTTTGGGCATTCAACTCATCTCTCTCTCACTCTTGATCTATAGAGAAGTTTTCCTTAAACTCAATTCTAGCTATTTATTATTATGATCTTAATTTCCATAAGCTAGATTTTTATATTGAGTTTAATTGTTTTATTGATACTCTTTGCTTACTGTAAAACCCCGTAAATTTGAATATTTTATGATAAATAATGATAAATATGTTATATGGTGAAAAATATTATATTTTGATATTTGGATATGATAAGAATTGATTTGAGATCATTGGAGATTGCCAAAGAGCCTAAGCCAGATTGGACCATTGGAGCAGACGGAGGTCTACGGATAAAGGGTAGATTGGTTATGCCAGCAAATGCAGAGCTAAAGAGGGAGTTATTTGATGAGGCTCACCGTACTCGATACACAGTACATCCAGGGACTGCCAAGAGGTACAAGGATCTGAAGAGACATTTCCGGTGGAGTGGTATGCGAAGGGAGATTTCAGAATATGTGGCTAAGTGTTATACCTGTCAGCAAGTGAAGGCAGAGCATCAGAGACCGGCAGGAACACTTAAGCCTTTACCCATTCCGGAGTGGAAGTGGGCAGACATTTCTATGGACTTCATTGTAGGGTTGCCGAAGTCGAAGAAGGGGAATGATTCAGTTTGGGTGATTGTGGACCGGTTGACGAAGTCGGCACATTTCATTCCAGTAAGGACTACTTATACAGCCGAGGCGTATGCAAGGATATTCATTCGAGAGATAGTTCGACTTCACGGAGTTCCGGACACGATCGTGTCGGATCGAGGATCAATATTCACTTCACATTTTTGGAGGAGTTTTCAGGAATCGTTTGGAAGCAGACTATCTTATAGCAGTGTATTCCACCCACAGACAGATGGTCAGACGGAGAGGGTGAATCAGGTGTTGGAAGACATGTTACGGGCATGTGTCATTGACTTCCAAGGCAGCTGGGAGGATCACATTCCATTGATAGAGTTCGCTTATAACAACAGTTATCAAGCGACGATCGGTATGGCTCCGTATGAGGCATTATACGGGAGACCGTGTAGATCACCGATATGTTGGGCAGAGCCGGAGGATAGCTTGATGCTTGGACCGGAGCTTGTGAGGCAGACTACTGAGAAGGTAGCATTGATCAGGGAGCGGATTTCAGCCGCTCCGAGTCGGCAGAAGAGTTATGCAGATAAGAGGCGAAGACCCCTAGAGTTTCAGATTGGAGATTTGGTTATGCTAAAGGTATCGCCTATGAAAGGCGTGCAGCGATTCGGGAGGCGAGGGAAGCTTGCCCCGAGATATATTGGACCTTTCAGGATTTTGGAGCGGATTGGAGCTGTGTCATACAGACTAGATCTTCCAGCTTCTATGTCTAGTATACACAATGTATTCCATGTTTCTATGCTCAAAAAGCACTTGCATGATGAGGAACAGCAACGAGTGTTGGATGCACCGGAGATTGAGCTTCGAGATGATTTGACTACTATTGAGATTCCAGTGTCTATACTTACTAGAGAAGACAAGAGACTCAGGAACAAGGTGATTCCATTGGTGAAAGTTCAATGGAACCGAAGTGGAGTTGAGGAAGCTTCTTGGGAGCGCGAGGAAGACATGCGACGCGACTACCCACACTTGTTTGAGCAGGTAAATTAATTAAATTATTTATGATGTGAGTTCTTACTTGTGTTTTTATATATATCTTGATATTTATATTTAACACTAGAATGAGGGTATTTTCACTTAATTCTTAATCTTTCGGAACACATGGTATATACATGGGGGGTTCCTTGTTTGGATTTTTCGCCCGACGTACTAGTTCCGTTAGATTAGGGGTCGAGTAAGAATATTACCATTTTAGATCGTTAAGTATGAATATTATTATACTCTTATTTAACGGTTAATATTGCGAGATGTGTATGTGTGCGGGTTGGGTTATACCCTTGTCGTGCTTTTCAAGTATCATTATGACTTGGATATGATTTCTGAATTTCGAGGACGAAATTCTTTTAAGGGGGAAAGAATATAAAACCCCGTAAATTTGAATATTTTATGATAAATAATGATAAATATGTTATATGGTGAAAAATAATATATTTTGATATTTGGATATGATAAGAATTGATTTGAGATCAATTCAATGTATATTTGTGAAAATATGAGTGCAAATGCACAAAACATGCACAAAGGCCAAAAAGTGAAAATCTGGGAATAATGACCAGTTATGAGTTTTTATATTTTTCACACCGATGCAGTTAGAATTTGGAAAAGTGTAAGATCAAAGTTGTAGGTCTCTTCAGCAGCTTTCCAACAAGTCTTAGATCACCTCATTCCGAGTTCGGATGAGAAAGTTATAACCAAAATACCGAAGGGGTATTTTCCTAGTCAGACTAGGTTTCCTGGTTCGGGTCTAACAGGTTTGTTTCGGGTTTGTCTCTATAAATACCTATATTTTTTTATGAAAATTCCTTTCTTTTATCATATCTATTGAATTCTTGGAGAGGATTGGAGGCTTTCAAGTTGGGTTTTTGTTGTTTTTTTTTTTGGCTTTTGGAGTGGAGATCTCCTTCGACGTTGCTTCTAACAAGTTTTTCCTTCAACCCCAGGTGAGTATCATCTCTACTAATCCCCCTCCCAGTTTTTAAAATATTTTTAAAGAGTTTTTAATGAGTTTTATAGAGCCTAATCAATTAATTTGGGTATAAAAATCGGATCCTTTTGTATATATGTATAAAGACTAGGTCTTTTCTTGTTAAAGATATTAAGCACGAATTTACAGAAGTATTTTAAGATTTGAAAATAATTTAAAATATTGTTTATCTGAATTTAGATGTCTTATTCTTTATTTTAAAGTTTCGTGCATGATTGAAGGTTTACATATGATTTTTTGTGCAAATAATCATGCTTGTTATGTTCTGCTGAAAATCTGCTGCACATATATACTATTGAACTAGAAATTTGAAATAACAAATGAAATCCAAATTGAACCAAACTAATGACAATTGAAATATATGTGAATCTAGTTTTCAAAACAGAAAACCATACCTAAAGATAGTTTTCCTAGAAAAAGATATGCTCAATTTACTGATGATATGTTCTGCAGAAAATCTGCTGCACAAATAAAATGTTTGACTGGAAATTTGAAATATCATATGAACTCCAAACTGAGCCAAATCAGTGTCAAATGATAGATATATGAGTCTAGTTTCCAAAACAAAAACCAATTCTTAAAAAGAGTTTGTCCAGAGAAAGATATTCTCAATTTACTAATGATATGTTCTGCAGAAAACTGCAGATGTGCTGATTTGAGTCGACTCATCGGAGTTTTTCCTTTTTCGTTTGTATTTCTGCTTGATCAACTACTATGCTTATACTTTCATACAGTGTTCATATATGATCGAGGGTTCTATTGAACTTTTGTTGAACATGAGTATGTGCTTTGTTTATCGAGTATTAAATTGTAGTATTCATGTTTTCATCTACACATATGAGATGACTTTTCTGACACAAGCTTAGATCTGTACCGCGAGGCATGCACAAGAGTAGAATATGTATACCTTTACTTCTAGTATTCCATGGTTTATATATACAGTCCTCGTGTTGGACTATAATCCATTAAAGTCCTCGTGTTGGACTATAATCCATTGAAGTCCTCGTGTTGGACTATAATCCATTGAAGTCCTCGTGTTGGACTATAATCCACTAAAGTCCTCGTGTTGGACTATAATCCATTTCAGTAATCCATTACAGTGTTATGTTGGATATTTGCTAAACCTTGAGTATGTTTATTAACCAAGTTTGGAACACGACACATTATATGAGGCTGGGACATGATAGTTACCTAGGTTGGTCATGACATCTATTGTAGATTTGACAAGTTTACATTTTATCGGTAGAGATGGGCTTGTATTCTTTTTCTTTATTGTTTCTTGTATAAAAACCTTGGGTTTGGTGTTTAGGGATTTACAATTTGAGATACAAGGTATATACATGAGGGTTTCCTTGTTTGGATTATTTCGCTCGACGTACCTATGCTCGTGTTACCTAAGCTCGTGTTGTAAATTTCTAAATACTAAAATCCTCTTTAGTAAGATCAATGATTTTAGATCTATTATATATTATCTGTATTTTCTTATACAACGAGCCCTGTTCCCTTGGGATTGGTTGTGATGTTACTCGCTAGCGCTTTGACGCTCGTTGTCCCTCCCCCTTTCAGGTAACGAGCCAGGAGCCCAGAGAGTCGCAGGTTGATGGCGACACACTTTAGTGTTCAGCTGTCTATTTTAGCTATGTTTTATTTTGGAGTTCCACAGTAGATTTGTGTTTAGACATTTGAGAGTCTTGTTCTAGAAGTTGTAAAGGCTGTGTGCCTTATTTCCTTTTTGTCAGATATTTGTATTTGAGACTTGATGAGTATTCCAGTTTATCTACTCAGATCTTGACTATGTATTTCTGTATGGTTGGATGATGAGATATTTAAGTGACTATTATCATTTCATCAGTATTCCTTGTATTATCTTTTACCTGTTTTGTACCTACACCAGTTGTTGACTCTACTAGATAGATGTTAATTGTGATGGTGAAACATGTTATTGCACGGTGTGGTGCATAGCAGGTTTGACATTCTTGGTTTCACCTTGGACTGCAGCCTTGTGTGAACCCAGGGGCGTCACAGTTGGTATCAGAGCTCTAGTTCCAGTATCCTTAGGATCATCCTGTGTCGAGTCGTGGAGCTAGGATAGAGTTTCCTAGGATTCATGTATAGAGTCCGTAAGGATTTCCTAGTATGAGTGAGGACGATATATGCGTATATCTCAAAAAATTTGAGAAATTTTTTTTATGACAACTATTTTTATATAAGTTTAAAGTATTAGTGCAATACTATATGTTGTGAAAATCTTATTGTGATACGCTATTTATAGAAGTCTATTTTGACTCATAAACTCTTATTTTCTTATGAGAGTGAGATGGCAGGACGTGGTAGGCCTCGTACTCGGAGAGCTGGGCAGACAGAGTCACAGCAGACTCCATCTGAGCAGCAGCCAGCTCAATCCGAGCCTCAGC
>NC_033801.1:53784464-53815952 GCF_001876935.1 Asparagus officinalis
TGCACACATGTATAGCAAAACTTATAAGTGTTCTATTTGCGGCCGTCAAGGTCATTTAGCTAAGTTTTGTTATGATGCACAAAAACATAAGAATATTAATCCTTCTTGTGCATCTCATCAAGTTTCTTCATCACATACACATGCACATACTCATCATGTTCATCATAAGCATGCTCATGTGTTTAAATGTGATCATTGTGGTCGATTTGGTCATTTGGCTAAATTTTGTTTTGATTTAGAGAGAGTTTCACATTTGCAAAATAATTTTAAAAGATCATCCATGTTTGCAAATGTTTCTAATGTTTCTCGTGCACATGTTTATGGTCAACAAAATCAAATGGGCCTCTTTCATTGCACTAATTACAATCGGAAAGGTCATTTACACAATTTTTGTTTTGACCGTGTTCGTGCACCATATATGCCCAAGAGGGTTCATAACCCTAGGGCTTTGAGCTTAAATGATAGGGGTCATGTCCCTAAATCTTTTGGTACCAAGAGTTCTTGGGTACCAAAACAAAAGAATTCTTGGGTGCCAAAATGATTTTATAAACCAAGATTTCTCATATTTTTATCTTTCTGTTTCTTGGTTTTGAAAATTATGTTTTAAAATCTTTTTGTTATGAAAATAATTTTTCCTTTTGTTTTCATAATTATTAGTCTTGATTTTGATGAGAGGTTTGTGTTTATATAACCCTCCGGGTTTATTGGGTGTTTATTCCCAAATCAAGTTTACCGGATGCTAAAATGATTATATGGGTTGGAACAAGCTCAAGAGCTTGATATAATTGTTGCCTCTCTTACAAATTGTGTTTTGATTTGTTGCTTTTGAATTCATTATAATTCACTTATATGATGATATTTATGTGTTTGTGCTAATGGATCATCTATTCGTGCTTTATAATGTATTCTATGAGTGGATTGATCAAGTTATGTAAAGAAATTTTTTTTTTTGATCAAACATTGTTTTTGGTTTAAATGGTTGATTTATGATTTCATTTGGTTGATTTGTTTTCATTCGAAAACTCTTTTTGCATGATTCTCATGTCTTCTCTCTTTTGATTTCATAAATCTATTTTTTTTATACATGGTTTTTAGGCCTGTATTTTGAGACACCTTTTTATCGTGACATATTATTATGTGTTCTCATTATCTTGTTTGTATGTGAGTGATATCTAGCATATCTTTCATTTATGCTTGCTCACATTTGTTTGCCGTGTTCATAATTGCACATCTTTCATATGGCTTTTTGATAGGGGGAGCAAGCCCTATATCTTTTTATATTTTATACTCACCTATGCTTATTGATAGGGGGAGCTTTCGCTCTCTTAATTCTTTTGTCCCCTTTTTGATGTTGTCAAAGGGGGAGAAATTTTGTGAGTATATCTATCTTGTTTGTTTATATGCATGTGAGTTATTATCTTGTATATGTTTATTTCCTTCGTGCATATATTCCTTTTTGTAAATTGTTTGTCATCATCAAAAAGGGGAAGATTGTTGGCCTTCTTGTTTTGATGATGTTTAACAAACAATTTATTACTAATGTTGTTTGTCTAGTGTTTGTGCATTCCTATGTTTTGTAGACAAATAACGTTGTTGGAGGATGGATGGATTGCGCCTTCAACGATGATATCAAAAGAGGTTGGCGGAATGTCGGTGAAGCCTTGCACAAGCTTCATCCGCAACGTGTACCAAGTTGAGCTCATTGAAGATCATGATCAAGCTTGGGTAACTTAGTTTAGGATTTATATTATGTGTGTTAAGTACGTTAAGCTCAATATCTATACACACACATTATGTTGGTTTTCATATATATATATATAGTGATATATATATATATATATACATATGTTTTTGGTTTTATAGTTTTCGGGCTTATATATGAAACTAATGCATAGAATTGGAAAATACTATTTTGTTTCATGCTTATATGTATATATATGATTTCATCTTTAACAAGCTTATATTTAATGAAATCATATTTAGTGTTTTGAATATATTGCATAGAATATGCAATTTTATGAAAAAACATTGTATTTCTAGGTTATAGACTTCATAACAACATATTATATCTTTTATCAAGTCTATAAAATCATTTCATAAGGTTTCAAAATGTTGTTTAAGTCAAAATATCAAAATATCAATTTTCAGGTTTTCATGTTTTTAAACATATTGTATTTCTAGGTTATAGACTTCATAACAACATGTTATATCTTTTATCAAGTCTATACAATCATTTCATAAGGTTTCAAAATGTTGTTTAAGTCAAAATATCAAAATATCAATTTTCAGGTTTTCATGTTTTGGACTATTTTGTAAAATGATGATATTTTTCATTTGGGAAGTCCTTTTTCGAAACCAGTCGTTGTAGCATGTTTATTATCATGTCTACAATCATTCCCCAAAGTTTTACATTTTTCTGAATTTATTTGATATTTTTAAACAGGGTTTTAAAATCAGCTCTAAAACCGATTTTTCTGGAATGTTAGTTTTCGGTCGACCGGTACGGTCGACCGGTCAATTGACCATTCGTCAGTATTTTTCCAGAGAGTCATCGGTCGACCGGTCCGGTCGACCGAGAGCTCAAATCGGTCGACCGACAGAATTTCCGGTCGACCGACAATCTAGCCGTTGTCTTCTAACGGCTATTTTCCTGAGTTGTTTGCTGGGGCTGTTTTGTCATTTGGCTTGGGGGTTTTGGCTGAGCTTTGAGTGGGTATATATACCCCATTGCTGATGTCTTTTCAAGTGAGCCAAGAGAGTTTAAAAACAAGTTTAAGAGAGTTTTAATCAAGGGTTTATGTTTGGTTTAAGTGTGTTTATAAGCTTTTAAGCATTTGAGTGTTTTGGTTTTGTGAATCACTTCCACAAGAGCTTGAGGAGATCATCTATTGGTGTTTGAGCATCCAACTCTTCTCCTTCCACTCTTGATCTATTGAGAAGTTTTCTAAACTCAATCTAGCTTCATATTTTATATTGTTTGATTATCTTTTTATTAAGCTAGTGTTCATATTGAGTTTAGTTGATTTTATTATCTCTTTGTTCACACACAACCTATTGAGCTTATTGTATTTACATTCATAGTATAATTTGGGTGTGGGATAGTGTGACATAGAGTTGTGCTTAATTGAGTTCTCACCTTGTTTAGAGAACAATCAAATTGATTTATATTGTGCTTAATTGTGAGGATTCACTTGTAATACACTTGTACACCGAGAGAAGTGTGTGGTGAGAGACGGGGTTGAATCCAAGAGGAGTGGCGTCGGTTGACGTGCCTAGGGAGAGGTTGTAACTGAGCACTTGAGGAGGAGGACACGGGCTAGGACCAACACTTAGTGTGTGAGGTGTGATTGCATAGTGATTGTATTGTGAGGTGTAAACGTTGTTCGGGTGAACGTAGAAAACCCGGTTGTGATAGTGGAGATCTCCTCGAGGTGAGGAGCGGGGACGTAGGTCGTGGGGACCGAACCTCGTAAACATATCCTTTGTTTGTGATTGCATTGGCGCACTTGTTTTCATATTCATATCTTACATCGCCATTGTGTATTGCTTGTTGATCTTTTTGCCCTATCACATTTGTAGTTATTTTGTTTACCCCTCTTGTTAGTTTTATATCCTTGCACATACATTGTCTATATCTCTTTGTTAGGATATATCTTATTGTTTATATATCCTTGCATATATTTCTATCATATAGGATATATCACCTTTTGTATATTACATATTCTTGCACATAACTCTTTGTATATCTATCTTGCAAGAATATATTTGTTAATTAGTTTTAATTGGCATTTAATCGGATTAGATTAGCATAAGACCCTAATCACCCCCCCTCTAGGGTCTAACAAATATCATGCGTGTTATGTACATGCAAATTATATGCACCAACCCCCGGAGCGTCTACATCCTTCGGCTACCTCATCGCCTTTTGAGACTTGGGGAACAGATGTTGTTGGTCCTATAAATCCTCCGTCAGTCAAAGGCGATAGATTCATTCTGACAATTACCGATTACTTCTCCAAGTGGGATGAAGCCATTCCGCTCAAAGAAGTAAAGATGAGGAACGTGATTGCGTTCATCAAGCACCATATTATCTACCGATATGGTGTCCCAAAACAAATCATACATGACAATGGGCCCCAGTTTGTCAGTAACGCCTTCATCAAATTTTGCGAGAGGTTCAAAGTTCAAGACGTCTCGTCGACAGCTTACAATCCCACTGCGAATGGATTGTCAAAAGCTTTTAACTAGACTATCATAAAATTTTTATCAAAACTCGTGAAAACTAATAAACGAGATTGGGATGATAAGCTTGGCGCAGCCTTATAGGCCTATCGTACCACGGTCCGAACGCCGACGGGATCGACCCCATATTCTCTGGTGTAATGACCGTAAATTTCTAATACGGGTTTAAATAATTTTCTAGTATTTAAATATTAAATATTATTTTTCTAATAGAGTATTTGTATTTTTTACAATTTTTCTAGAATTTCCTATGATTTAAAAATTTTATTTTTATATTTATTTAATGATTTTTCTAATTATGAAATAAATTGTTATGATGAAAACTTTTTTTTATAAATATTAATTATTTATTATTGTTATTATTATTATTATTATTTGTATTATTAATTTTCTTGTATCAATATTTTTAGCTTGCACCCTTTATTCCCTATCGTTATTTGACAGTCAGGTGATCAGCACGACAGTCAATTTTGTTATCTTTTTTTTTTTATTTCATCCCCAATCAGTCTCTCTCTCATTATCTCTCACCTCAAACCCCTACCCCACCTCCCCTAAAACCCTCCCCATGTTTCCCGCATTTCTTTCTTCACCTCGTGATTCCCCCACTCCTCAAAAGTCCCCCTCTCTCACCCTCACTCACACATCCTCTCTCTCTTTCTCATTCTCATTCACCCTCTCTCCTCTATTAATTATCTCTCAATCAGCTCTCTCTCTCTCACTCTCATTTTCTCTCTCTCTCACACTCAGATCACATCTCTCTCCGTACTCTCTCTCTCTCTCACTTCGTTCTCCTTCTCTCTCAGCCCATCCCCGACCAACTCGCCCAGCTCGACCTCCGCTCCAAGCTGCCGCCACCTCCCTGAGCTCCACGAGCTCCGACGCCATCGCCGCCAACCTCCAGCTCCCCCTGAGCTCGACCGCCCTCCATGACCCCAACCCGCTGACCTCCGCTCCAAGCCCGACACCGCTGCCCTCTAGCTCCACCACCGAGCTTCGACCTCGCCAAGCCGCTGCTCCGCCGACCGTCGCCGTGCCCAGCTCCGCGTCCACGAGCTCCGACGCCATCACCGACCAACATCTCCTCCTTAACAACGAGCTCTAGCCAGCGCCGCCGAGCTCCTCCCCGGCAGCTCCGAACAGCGAAGATAAGCCCGAATCAGTGAGCTTCGTTGCGGAAAACTGCAATTCAGAGCCGACTTCGCGCTCGTTTTCCGGCCAACTCCGACCTCCGTTCCCGTCGATTCCTTCGCCGGTGCGTAGCCCTTCATGTTGTCTATCATACGGCATATTTCTTTCACTTAGGCTCCCTATCTACACATCGTTATACTTGTTTGAATATCACATGTCGCATTAACACTCAAATTGTAATTTTAGCTGTCGATTCCGTGAAACTCGTCGTAACGCTGTGCAATCACCCCGATGGCCCCCATTACAGTCCACGATATACCCAAGGCAAGATCCCACTTGCTCATATCTGAATTTTTATATTTATTACGAATTATCTGTAATTTTATATCTACTAATAATTATCTGCGTGAGATTGTTTGATGAATGATATGAGATATATTATAGTAATATGATAAATAACATTTTCAGAATAATTATAATAAATTAAAAGAATTTATTTCGGTAGCTGAATCATTTTTGGATAATTATAATAAATAAATAGAATTTATTTGAGAAAAAGAATCATTTTAGAATAATTATAAAAAATTTTAGAAATTATCTTGTGGAAGAAATTATTTTAGAATGATAAATATTTTTAAAAAGAAATTATTTTAGGAAAATAGGCTATTTTGAATTAATGGGAATTTATCTTATAAAAAGATTATTTTTGAATTTATGAATTTATTATTTAGAAGATTATTTTTAGAATTATTATAATGAGAAAAGAATTTATTTTAGAAAAAAAGAATTATTTTGAAGTGAATAAATTATTATTTCAAAAGATTATTTTAGAACAATTTTATGATTTCTGATTCTTAATTATGTGATATGCCTTGATATTACCATACATGATCAATCGTATTCTTTATTTCTAGCAGTGTTTGAGAACCGTTAGTAGTCATGACCGTAGTAGCCTTGAGTGACTTAGAGACGTGTTGTGTTGACTTAGCAAAACGAGAACAGTTGGGATGGGAAAGTCCGCGTTCATATGATCGGATAAGACTGTTGATGTATCTTCCAGGCTTGCCCCATGATCTTGCGTAGCATTGGGGTTCGTTTGTTGGGTCAAAGTGAAGCTTGTGTAGTCACTTTGGTTCGTGATTTTGACATTCACCCGAGTTTATCTTGAGTTCGGACCAGGCTGAAATCGAATTGCGTGTAGCCCTCTGACCGATCATGTGTAGCGGCGTATTAGGTGCACGTAGGGGATTTGTGAACAATCAGTTATCCGTTGATATGAGCGTGGACTTTGTGTGAGATGTGAACCAAGAACCTGTTATAGGATGGCTAGTTACATGACCTCGTTTCTTAACTATGTATGAATTCTTGTGAGATACGGACCAGTTATGTTTCTTTTCATACATAGATCGGGATTAATATTTAATTATCTATAATTCGAGACATATGGTATATATGAGGGTTTCCTTGTTTGGATTATTTCGCTCGACGTACTACGTCTCGAGTTATAGATTTTTAAATATTAATTCCATCTAGTGTATGACTCTGTACTTGGATGATTATTCTGATCGCTAGCTGCATGATCTCGTTACCCGATTGATTTTGGATTATTCTGATTATTTTATTCTAGTAGTAAATTATATTTAGATTATTAGTATTTAAGTTGCATGTTTCTATTTTTATTACCATTATTGCATTGGTCGTCCGACCGTTTCTATTCTTCCTTTTGGGATCTTGTCGTGCGCCATGCACGCTGACGTACTCCTTTCCTCTTGGGATGTACGTCAGATTTAGAGGACGGACAGCTACAGTTCAGAGTAGTACATGAGCCAGAGGATCCTCCGCAGGAAGGCTTTGAAGGTGGAGCAGAAGAACAAGTCGAAGCTTAGTTACCTCTTTAGTTAGCTGATGATCCTAATTTATTTTCCAGTACCTTTATTTCTGTTGGTCGATGTACTATTTTTTTTATATTCCCTAGTATTCAGATAGCTTTGTATAAGGGCATGTTTGGCCCGAATATTATGTCTGGATGATCATTTTAGTTGTGATATGTATCTTTTAGTTCTGAGTTGTTTATTATATTCTCGTCACTGTGATCGGGGACCTGTGCCTTCGCTTTATATTTGCTTGACGCTTAGCGTACTAGATTGAGCAGAAGAGGTGTAGTACTTATTTCTACTCAACCTAATACGTCGCGGGCTTGTTCACGTTTTGATTCCCTGGTATTTTGGGAAGCGGGGCGTGACAGGTTTTTCTGGTGGCCCATGCAAGTCACGGTCCCGAGTTCTTACCAGTGAGAATATAATGAATAGTTTAGACGCATATCATATTTCATCCGTAAGACTATACTTAGCCTTATCCTAGTATTTTGAAAAAAAAATTATTTTAGTCCCTACCTTACTCAATTTTGATTTTGATTTTGACCTTGATTTTCTTATTCTTCCTACAATGATTTTGATCCTCGTTCTTCTCTTTCTTCGCTTTTGATTTTGACCTTGATTTTCTTATTCTTCCTACAATGATTTTGATCCTCGTTCTTCTCTTTCTTCGCCTTCCCTTCAGAACCATGGTGGGTAATTCTTCCTACAATGATTTTGATCCTCGTTCTTCTCTTTCTTCGCCTTCCCTTCAGAACCATGGTGGGTATACGTAACAATGGTAACCAGTCCGGTAGTGGTGGCCCGTCGTCCGAAGTGGACCCTCGCCAACTTCTGGCAATGATTTAGGGACTGGCGACGAATCAGCAGCATCTGGCCGGGCAATTACAGCGGGAGCCTTACCAGCATCCTCCTCGCTCAGAACCTAGTGTTAGGGAGTTTTGGTATATGCGACCTCGTTCTTTCTCCGGTGCCAAAGGACATCAAGCAGCAGAGGAGTTCTTGAAGGTCACTGAGACCATTCTCACGGTGACCCGTATTGCTCTTGTAGAATGGGTGGACCTTATGGATATTCAGCTCACCGACACCGTTCGGATCTGGTGAGCAGCTGAGAAGACCCACCTTGAGAGACAAATCCTATGGGAGATGTTCACCGAGTGCTTCAACTGGAAATATTTTCCTCAGTCAGCTCGGGACGAGCTCCTGCGTAGATTTGTTGAGCTCAAGCAAGGAGGGCGAACAGTTGATGAGTACGAGGCTGAGTTTTCTTCATTGGGCCGATATGCTCCCCACTTGGTTACAGACCCTGCTATTAGGAGGCATCACTTTCAGAAGGGTCTAGACAAGTACATTAGGATGGCTCTGGCAGGTAGAGCTTTAGCGACCCATGATGCGGTACTGGATGCAGTACGCGAGATTAAGAGTGTGCATAAGGAACCCGATGACTCACACGTGACTCAGAGCAAGACACTAGCAGCTCCAGCCCGGAATGTCGAGCGTCCCCCTCCGAAGCAGCAGCAGCAGGCCCCGCAGAGGCAGCAGCATTCTCAACATCAGCCATTTCATCAGGCTCACCCCTATCAGCGTCCTGGAGTGCAGACTTGTGGCCAGCCTTCGCTGAAATGTTCCTATTGTGGCTACACTGGGCATACCCAGCAGGAGTGCCGCAGGCGTCTTCGTCTGTGCTACACATGTAGATCGGACTATCCACAGCGACAACAGGCCCGCTTGCCCCCACCTTCAGTTCGGGCAGCTCTTACAGCTCCACCTCAACTTTCCCCAGTAGCACCGGCTTAGTAGGGACCCTATCCCCGAGTAGGGCCTCTTCTTCCTCAAAGCAGTTTTATCAGGAATCGCAACGGCAACAACCACAGCGACAAACGTTTATGATGTCAGCTGTGGAAGCTGAAGCGAACGACCAGGTTATTACTGTTAAGAATTGTTCATCTTAGTTTTATTTTCATATGAACTTCTTTATTTAGCATTACTTGATGATATTATAATAGGATTTGTTATGAGTGCTAAGTTTAGTTGCATTATCTCCTCCTGTAATAGGCAAGGTTCTTGTTTCTTCCGTTCCTGCTTTATCACTCTTCGATTCTGGAGCCTCCCATTGTTTCTTGTCTCGTCGCTTTGCGAATACCCACTCTCTTCCTATAGCTCCTTATCAACACTGGTAGTGGTATTTTAGTAGCATCCAGTGGTTATGAAGCATGCCCGGTGGTCATCAGCGGAAGAGAACTCTTTGCAGACTTTCTGGTGATTGATTTGCCGAGCTTTGATGCAGTATTTAGGATGGATTGGTTGGGGTCATTCTTTGCCACCATTGATTATTGTCATTGAAGTGTCGTATTTGAGATACCGGATCACCCGAGGTTTGAGTTCCTCAGTGGCAACACATCGGCCGGACCTGTAGAGTACAGAGCTAGACCGAAGAAGGCGACGTTTGCTGCCATGCAGGTGGAACCCGAGAAGCTAATTGTAGTTCGGGAATTTGAAGATGTATTTCCTGATGATATTTACGGGTTGCCACCCGACTGAGCAATTGAGTTTTCCATAGAATTGAAGCCTAGAACTGCTCCGATCTCCAAGACTCCTTATCGTATGCCTCCGGCTGAGTTGACCGAGATTCGGACTCAGTTGGATGATCTTATGCAGAGAGGCTTTTTATTACCTAGTGTATCGGCCTGGGGAGCACCTGTGTTGCTTGTGGGTAAGAAGGATGGATCCAAGCGAATGTGCATCAACTCCTGGGAGTTGAATACTGTGACAGTGAAGAATAAGTATCCACTTCCCCGTATTGATGATATCTTCAACCAATTAGGAGGATCGAGAGTATTTTCTAAGCTGGATCTGCGGAGTGGATATCACCAAGTGAAGGTCAAGGACTCTGATGTTCCCAAGACTGCGTTCCGAACGAGATATGGACATTATGATTTCTTAGTGATGCCGCTTGGTGTGACTAATGCGCCAGCGACATTCATGAACCTGATGAATCTGGTATTCTATGATGTGCTGGACAAGTTTGTAGAAATCTTTATTGATGATATCCTGGTATACTCCAAGAGTGAAGCGGAGCATGCAGACCACTTGCGGTACGTGTTGCAGACCCTGAGAGAGCATCGGTTGTTCGCCAAGTATAGCAAGTGCCAGTTCTGGCTAGATCGCATCGCGTTTCTAGGACACGTTGTGTCAAGAGACGACATATCTGTGGACCTGGAGAAGGTATTTGCTGTTAGGGATTGGCCTACCACCAGGACAATATCTGACATTAAGAGCTTCCTGGGATTAGTTGGATATTACAGGCGCTTCATCAAGGATTTCTCGAAGATCGCGGAGCCGATGACGCGACTTACAAGGAAGGATATTAGATTTGTCTGGTCTGACGCTTGTTAGCATGCGTTTGAGGAGTTAAAGTCTCGATTGATTTTGGCCCTAGTCTTAACGATACCAGATAAGAGTGGAAACTTTGAAGTGTTTTGCGACATATCAGGTAGAGGATTGGGATGCGTTCTTCAGTAGGATGGTCATGTGGTAGCATATGCTTCTCGTCAGTTGAAGAAGCATGAGCAGAATTATCCTACCCACGACTTGGAGTTGGAAGCTGTGATTTTTGCCCTTAAGCTTTGGAGGCATTATTTGTTAGGAGAGCAAGTGAAGGTGTTCACTGATCACAAGAGCTTGAAGTACATCTTCACTTAGAAGGAGCTTAACATGAGACAACGCAGATGGTTAGAGCTGATGGCAGATTACGACATCGATCTTCAATACCATCCTGGTAAGGTTAATGTAGTACCAGATGCTTTGAGCCGTTTGCCGACAATCATGACCCTCAGAGCTCAGTGGAGACTTCAGCATGAAGTGAGGGATATGAGTATAGAAGTTCTTCTTCCAGGAGTCACCGCTTCTTTGATGAATCTCCAGATTCAATCGACATTGGTCGAGCGAATCAAGGTTGCACAAGCAGGTGTCTCATTTCTTCAGAAGTGTAGAGAGTTAGTAGTGGCTGGCCTTCGGCCGGAATTTGTTGTTCATGAGGACGGATCCTTATGATTTGGGAGTCGTATCTGTGTACCAGAAGGAGATGTTCGAGAGGAGATATTATGGGAAGCTCATAGCTCACCGTATTCTATTCATCCTGGAGGCACGAAGATGTACAAGGATCTGAAGCTAAACTTTTGGTGGCGTGGTATGAAGAGAAGTGTGGCTCGTAGTGTGGCTAAGTTCCTTGTATGTCAGCAGGTCTTTTGGTGGCGTGGTATGAAGAGAAGTGTGGCTCGTAGTGTGGCTAAGTTCCTTGTATGTCAGCAGGTGAAGGCAGCGCATCAACGTATCGCAGGTCTTTTGCAGTCATTGCCTATTCCGGAATGGAAGTGGCAGCATGTCACCATGGACTTTGTTACTGGCTTACCTCGGAGCACTAGACAGAATGAAGCTGTTTGGGTGATCGTAGATCGATTAACCAAATCGGCTCACTTCATTCCATTTTGAGTGGGACAATCAACGGAGCATCTTGCTCAAGGATACATGGAGGTAAAATATTTATCTCTATATATTTCAATGAGTTCCTTTCCCAAGAGTGTTAGTAAATCTCTAGTATTGCAGGAGATCGTACGATTGCACAGAGTTCCAGTGTGCATCGTTTCGGATCGCGATACCCGATTTACTTCAGAGTTCTGGAAAAGTTTGCAGGCGAGTCTTGGGACCAGTCTTAGTTTCAGCACAACTTATCATCCACAGACCGATGGGCAGTCGGAGAGGACCATTCAGATTTTGGAGGATATGCTTAGAACTTGTATGCTTGATTTTCACGGATCGTGGGAAGATCATTTGCATTTGGTGCAGTTTGCATACAACAATAGTTTCCAGGCTAGTATTGGAATGGCCCCTTTTGCAGCACTATATGGCAGGAAGTGTCGTTCTCTGTTGAGTTGGGACGACATTGGTGAACGAGAGATTTTTGGGCCAGAGTTGATTGAGAGATCAATTGATGCAGTCAGGATCATTCAGGAGCGACTTCACATAGCGTAGGACATATTCAAGCATTGGGCAAATGCGAAGCATCGACACTTAGAGTTTCAGCAAGGAGATCATGTGTTCCTGAAGATTTCCCCCAACCGAGGCACCATTCGCTTTGGAAGGCGTAGGAAGTTGAGTTATTATTGTTATTATTATTATTATTATTATTTGTATTATTAATTTTCTTGTATCAATATTTTTAGGTTGCACCCTTTATTCCCTATCGTTATTTGACTGTCAGGTGATCAGCACGACAGTCAATTTTGTTATCTTTTTTCCTGTATTTCCTCCCCAATCAGTCTCTCTCTCTCATTATCTCTCACCTCAAACCCTTACCCCACCTCCTCTAAAACCCTCCCCATGTTTCCCGCATCTATTTCTTCACCTCGTGATTCCCCCACTCCTCAAAAGTCCACCTCTCTCACCCTCACTCACGCGTCCTCTCTCTCTTTCTCATTTTCATTCACCCTCTCTCCTTTATTAATTATCTCTCAATCAGCTCTCTCTCTCACTCTCATTTTCTCTCTCACACACACTCAGATCACATCTCTCTCTCTCTCCGTACTCTCTCTCTTACTTCGTTCTCCTTCTCTCTCAGCCCCCAACCCCCTGACCTCGCTCCAAGCCCGACACGCGCTGCCCTCTAGCTCCGCCGCCGTGCCCAGCTCCGCCTCCCCCTCATCTCTCCAACCCGACACCGCACGCCCACGCCCTCGAGCTTAACACCGCGAGCTCAGCCCAGCCTTGAGCTCCGTCGCAACCTCCTCCACTTCAGCCGCGCGACCTCCATCTCCTAAGCCCGCGCCCCGACCGAACCCCACCAGCGAGCTCCGCCTCGCCCAGCTGCGACACCCGCATCCCGCTGCCAGTTGCCGCTGCCTCGATTGGTGGCGCGCGAGACCAAGCTCCCTCATCACCGGTGCCGCTGACCTCCGCGCCAAGCTGCTACACCAATAGTGACGCCGGTCAACGGCGCCGCGGAGCACACCGCTCCAGCCCACCTGCGCCGGTAGGGTCACGAGCTGTTCAAAACGCTAGCAGCCGGCCGCACGCCTCCGAGACCCCCTGTTACACGCTGGTGATAGTGTCGGCACGCCCGATGAGGCGCAGCCCCAAGTTTTCCTCCGACCCGCGCCCACTGCCGCTGCCGCAGAACCTCCCTCACCACCGGAGGACCGCTCATCCAAGCCTTCTTCGCCTGCTTCCCCTGTCCGACGAACGTAGCGGAGCTCCTCCCCGGCAGCTCCGAACAGTGAAGACGAGCCCGAATCAGAGAGATTCGCTACGGAAAACTGCAGTTCGGAGCCGACTTCGCGCTCGTTTTCCGGCCAACTCCGACCTCCGTTCCCGTCGATTCCTTCGCCGGTGCGTAGCCCTTCGTGTTGTCTATCATACAGTTTATTTCTTTCACTTGGGCTCCCTATCTGCACCTTGTTATACTCGTTTGAATATCGCACGTCGCATTAACACTCAAATTGTAATTTTAGCCGTCGATTCCGCGAAACTCGTCGTAACGCTGTGCAATCACCCCGACGACCCCCATTACAGTCCACGATATACCCAAGGCAAGATCTCACTTGCTCATATCTGAATTTTTATATTTATTATGAATTATCTATAATTTTATATCTGCTAATAATTATCTACGTGGGATTGTTTGATGAATGATATTATATATATTATAGTAATATGATAAATAACATTTTTAGAATAATTATAATGAATTAAAAGAATTTATTTCGGCAGCAGAATCATTTTTGGATAATTATAATAAATAAAAAGAATTTATTTGAGAAAAAGAATCATTTTAGAATAATTATAAAAATTTTTAGAAATTATCTTGTGGAAGAAATTATTTTAGAATGATAAATATTTTTAAAAAGAAATTATTTTGGGAAAATAGGCTATTTTGAATTAATGGAAATTTATCTCATAAAAAGATTATTTTTGAATTTATGAATTTATTATTTAAAAGATTATTTTAGAACTATTATAATGAGAAAAGAATTTATTTCAGAAAAAAAAGAATTATTTTGAAGTGAATAAATTATTATTTCAAAAGATTATTTTAGAACAATTTTATGATTTCTAATTCTTAATTATGTGATATGCCTTGATATTACCATACATGATCAATCGTATTCTTTATTTCTGGCTATGTTTGAGAACCGCTAGTTGTCATGACCGTAGTAGCCTTGCGTGACTTAGAGACGTGTTGTGTTGACTTATTAGCAAAACGAGAAGAGTTGAGATGGGAAAGTCCGTGTTCATATGATCGGATAAGACTGTTGATGTATCTTCCAGGCTTGCCCCATGATCTTGTGTAGCATTGGGGTTGGATTGTTGGGTCAAAGTGAAGCTTGTGTAGTCACTTTGGTCCGTGATTTTGACATTCACCCGAGTTTAGCTTGAGTTCGGACCAGGCTGAAATCGGATTGCGTGTAGCCCTCTGACCGATCTTGTGTAGCGGCGTATTGGGTGCACGTAGGGGATTTGTGAACAGTCAGTTATCCGTTGATATGAGCGTGGAATCTGTGTGAGATGTGAACCAGCGACCTGTTATAGGATGGCTAGTTACATGACCTTGTTTCTTAACTATGTATGAATTCTTGTGAGATACAGACCAGTTATGTTTCTTTTCATACATAGATCGAGATTAATATTTAATTATCTATAATTCGAGACATATGGTATATACATGAGGGTTTCCTTGTTTGGATTATTTCGCTCGACGTACTACGTCTCGAGTTGTAGATTTTTAAATATTAATTCCATCTAGTGTATGACTCTGTACTTGGATGATTATTCTGATCGCTAGTTGCATGATCTCGTTACCCGATTGAGTTTGGATTATTCTGATTATTTTATTCTAGTAGTATATTATATTTAGATTATTAGTATTTTAGTTGCATGTTTCTATTTTTATTACCATTATTGCATTGATCGTCCGACCGTTTCTATTCTTCCTTTTGGGATCTTGTCGTGCGCCATGCACGCTGACGTACTCCTTTCCTCTTGGGATGTACGTCAGATTTAGAGGACGGACAGCTACAGTTCAGAGTAGTACATGAGCCAGAGGATCCTCCGCAGGAAGGCTTTGCAGGTGGAGCAGAAGAACAAGTCGAAGCTTAGTTACCTCTTTAGTTAGCTGATGATCCTAATTTACTTTCCAGTACCTTTATTTCTGTTGGTCGATGTACTATTTTTTTTTATATTCCCTAGTATTCAGATAGCTTTGTATAAGGGCATGTTTGGCCCGAATATTATGTCTGGATGATCATTTCAGTTGTGATATGTATCTTTTAGTTCTGAGTTGTTTATTATATTCTCGTCACTATGATCAGGGACATGTGCCTTCGCTTTATATTTGTTTGACGCTTAGCGTATTAGATTGAGCAGAAGGGGTCTAGTACTTATTTCTACTCAACCTAATAAGTCGTGGGCTTGTTCACGTTCCGATTCCCTAGTATTTTGGGAAGCGGGGCGTGACATCTGGTATACGGGTGTGAAGCCGTTCTTCCGTTGGAAATCCAAATTACATTGCTCCAGATCGCTCTTGCAACATAGTTAATAACCGAAGAACAGTATCAGAAACATCTCGAAGAACTCAAGATGCTCGACGAGAAGCTCTTGGAGGCTCACAGCACATTGAGTTCTACTAAGCCAGAATTTCTCGAGCTTTTGATAAAAAAGTTCGACAATGGAGTTTTAAAAAAGGAGACTTGGTCTTAGCTGTTCGACGGCCCATGATCCTTAATTTTAAGAAGAAAGACAAATTTGAACCCAAATAGGAGGGGCCATTCGTAGTAGAGACAGTCTACTCGAATGGCGCTTATCGCCTTATTACTAAGGAAGACGATCGGCTGATGATGCCGATAAACGGATAGCAGCAGTAGAACCATGGACAGGGTCAGCATTCACAAGGATGTGGTTACGGCCAGTAGCAAAGGATCGAGGCACCACCTAACATTCCGAGGATTGAGGAGCCAACATGCCAGATACATGCTATCCAGAAGATTCCTTAGGGACAGATAGTCCCATATGTTCCATCACCTTCAGCACCGTAGTCTTCAACCACTGGTAGGGTTTATGCAGTTGTACCACGCGACCACGGTATGAATGGAGCCATAGTGGAATGTACTTTCTTAGTGAACTCCTTCCCAGATCGAATCTTGTTCGATTCAGGAGCTTTGCATTCCTTTATTCTTATAGCTTCATGGATAGGCTTCAGCTTGTAGCACATCCCTTAGACGTACCATTATCAGTCTCTACTCCTTTAGGTGAGGTGTCCCTATTAGAGAGTATTTGTAGGAGAAGTGTCATCAGTCTAGATGAGTCTGAGTTTATTATTGATTTGATCATTTTGTGGATGTCGGATTTTGATGTCATTCTTAGTATGTATTGGCTATCATCCTACTATATCAGTATCGACTGTTTTGCTAAAACAGTCAGCTTACGAGTGTCCGATGGGTCTGAGTTGATTGTAGCAACCTCATAGGGCAACCAGTTTGCGGAGTCATTCTAGGCGTACATCAAGGAGGTGATGTTGAGGGATCAGAGTACCGATTTATGTGATACTAGAGTCATCTTAGAGTATCAGGATGTATTTTAAGGCATACCTAGGTTACCTCCTATGAGAGAGGTTGAGTTTTGCATTAAGTTGTAGCTAGGCACATCACTGATATCCCAAGCAACCTATCGTATAGCACCTGCTGAGATGAGAGAGCTACAGACTCAGTTGGATGAGCTTTTATCTCAGGATTTTATTCCCCAGAGTCATTCTTCATGGGGAGCACCGGTCTTCTTCATGAAGAAGAAGGACGGTAGTAAGCACTTATGTATAGATTATTGTGAGTTGAATAAGGTCAACATCTAGAATAGTTATCCACTACCGAGGATTAATGATTTATTCGACCAGTTGTAGGGAGCATAGTATTTCTTGAAGATTGTTCTTCGTTCTAGCTATCATCAGTTGCATGTTTGGGAGATGGATATTTTCAAAACTATCTTTCTTACTCGATATGGGTCATTCAAGTTCCTTATGATGCCATTTGGGCTGACCAATACACCCGTAGTATTCATGGATTCGATGAACCGGGATTTTCGTCCATATTTGGACCAGTTCATGATCGTATTCATTGATGACATCCTTATCTATTCAAGATCGGAGGCAGAGCATGAGCAGCATTTTCGATTAGCATTGTAGACTTTGTGGGAGCATCAATTGTACATTAAGTTCAGGAAGTGCGAGTTTTGGCTATCTGAGGTTAAATTTTTGGGCCACATCATCAGCAAGGAGGGCATTGTAGTAGATCTAGTGAAGGTTGAGATAGTAATTGATTAGGAGCCGTCGAAGACCGTTACAGGATTCGTAGCTTCTTAGGTTTGGCCGTCTATTATAGAAAATTCATTCAGGACTTCTTAATGATTGCGACACCACTTACACGCCTTAGGAAGAATAGTGTATAGTTTGTTTGGAGCATAGAGTGTCAAGAAGCTTTTGAGACCTTGAAGGCTAAGTTTACTATAGTATCGGTATTGATTATCCCAAGCAGTGATAAGACCTTTGTCGTCTACACGAATACATTATTATGGGGTCTACGAGGTGTTTTGATGCAAACCCAGAGAGTTGTGGCTGAAATTTCACGACAATTAAGAATGCATGTGCAGAATTATCCCACACATGACTTGGAGCTAGCAGCAGTGGTCTTCGTACTGAAGACATGGAGACACTATCTTTATGGAGTGCAGTTTGAGCTATTCATGGATCACCCAAGCCTAAAGTATCTCTTTTCTCATAAGGAAGTAAACTAGAGATACCGGTGATGGGTCGAGTTTATTAAAGAATACAAGTTCGCAATTTAGTACCATCCGGGAAAGGTGAACATTGTAGCAGACGCATTGAGTAGAAAGCATCGCCATCAGATTTCAACTTTGAGATGTTCATTATATCAAGATCTTCGCACCCTTAGCCAATTCGATTTGATGCTAAAGATAGGCGGTAGTAGCACATTTTTGGGAACTTTAGCTGTGTAACCATCTTGGACTGATAGAATGGTCAGAGCTTAGCTGGAGGACTCTTGGCTTCAAACCCAAAAGGAGGAGATTTTCAAAGAGCCTAAGGCTGATTGGACCATTAGAGCAGATGAAGGACTTTGAATAAAGGGCCGATTAGTGATGCGAAGTAATCCATAGCTGAAGAAAGACTTATTTTATTAGGCGCATCGTACCAGGTGCACAGCAAGGCACCACTAAAATGTACAAGGACATAAAGAGACACTTTTGGTGGAGCGGCATGCGTAGGGATATTGCAAAATATGTGGCTAAGTTCTTTACCTGCCAGCAAGTGAAGGCAGAATATCAGAGGGTCTTTACCCATTCTGGAGTGGAAGTGGGCCGATATTTCTATGGATTTTATTGTAGGACTGCCGAGGTCAAAGAAGGGGTAAGATTCTATTTGGGTGATAGTTAATCGGTTGACAAAGTAAGCACATTTCATACCAGTGAAGACGACATACATGACGGAGACTTATGCGAGGATATTCATCTAGGAGATCGTGAGACTACATGGAGTTCAAGAGATGATTGTATCAGATTGAGGCTTGATTTTCACTTCACATTTCTAGAGGAGCTTCCAGAACTCGTTTGACAACCAATTATCATATTCAAGTGTGTTCCACCCGCAAACAGATGGGCAGACAGAAAGAGTTAACCAACTGTTGGAGGACATACTGCGTGCATATATCATTGATTTCTAGGGGAGTTGGGAGGATCACATCCCTTTGATTGAGTTTACTTATAACAACAGCTGTCAAGTGACTATAGGTATGGCACCATATTAGACGTTATAGGAGAGGCCTTGTAGATCCTTAATTTGTTGGGCAGAACTGGAGGACAACTTGTTACTTGGACTGGAGCTTTTAAGATAGACTACAGAGAAGGTAGCACTATATCGAGAGCGTATTCTTTTAGCGCAGAGTCGCTAGAAGAGCTACACATATCATAGGCGACAACTGCTAGAGTTCCAAGTTAGTGACTATGTTTTATTAAAAGTATCACCGATGAAGAGAGTTTAGCGATTTGGAAGACGGGGAAAGCTTTCCCCATGGTATATTAGCCCGTTAAGGATTATTGAGCGTATTAGAGCCATTTCGTATCGGCTAGATCTTCTAACATCAATGTCGAGTATACACGACATTTTCCATGTTTCGATGCTCAAGAAGCATTTATGTGACGAGGAGCAGCAGCGAGTATTGGACGTACTGGAGATTGAGTTTCACGATGATTTAACCACCATTGAGATACCAGTTCGCATTCTTACCAAGGAGGTGAAAATACTTAGAAACAAAGTCATACCTTTAGTTAAAGTTCAATGGAATCGGAAATAAGCTGTGGAAGCTTGTTGGGAGCGCGAAGAGGATATGCGTCGTGACTACCCACACCTGTTTGAGCAGGTAAAATGATTGGTTATAAATTTCTTGTTTTTATGATTATTTTCTATATTTATATTTATATTTAATGCTAGAATGGGGTATTAATACTTAGCTCCTAATTATTCGAAACACATGGTATATATATGGGGGGTTCTTTGTTTGGATTTTTTCGCCTGACGTACTAGTTCCATTTAGTTAGGGGTTAAGTGGGAGTATTTACATTCTAGATTGTTAAGTATAAATATTGCTTATATTTCATATCTAGGGATTAATGGTACGAGATGTGTACGAGAAGGTTTCCTTGTCTGGATTATCCTCTCATCGTGCTTTTCTTGTATTATTAATCTCTAAGATACGATTGCAGAATTTCGAGGATGAAATTCCTTTAAGGGGGGGTGAATGTAAAACGCTGTGAATTTTGGAAAATTAAAATAAGATCTAATTATGATGAATATCATTTATGGATGAATGATTATGCTAACAATTGATTTGAGATCAATTAAGATTATATATGAGAGTATACAAATGTTAAACATGCACAAATATGAAATCTGGAAAAATAACCAGTTAAGAGTATATATACTTTATATATCGATACAATTTTGAATCTGGAAAAACTCAAAAAGATAAGTTGTAGGTATCTTCAATATCTTTCCAACACATCTTAAATTAACTCATTCCGAGGCCGTATGTGAATGTTACAGCCAAAATACAGAAGTAGTCTGACTAGGTTTCCTATTTTAGGTTTGGGCTATTTTGATTCGGGTTTGCAGTTATATACATACATATTTACATAAGAAAAACACATTTTTCATCAGCATTCAAAATCCTAGAAGCCCCTCTTCCTCTCTCTCAAACCTTAATCATAATTTGCGAGATTTGGGAGAGTTCATGAGGTGTTTGTCGAGAGGAAGGTGGGATTTTGCGACTTTGGTGAAGAGGGATTTTGCACACATGTGTTCAGGAGTTCAACACAACGTTTGAAGAAAGATCATCTTCCTCCAAGCTTCTCCCTGTAGTTAACTCAAGATTTAATATGTTTAATTGATAAATCTTAAGTTTAAGCTTAACCTGATGTTTTAAAATCTTAGTTTATGATGTTAATCTTTAAACCAATGTGAAAATCTATAGTTTTAGTTACTATTTATATTAGTTTGATGATAATGTTCATTAGGGTTGTTTTTATTTTTGTTTTAATTTATTAATCATGCTTAAATCATGTTTAAACCCTAGTTTAACAATTAATTGAGTTTTCTTGTTAATTTAAGATGTATAAACCCTAGGTTTATGATACCTAAGTGATGTTAACTTGTTTAAATTATTTTATATCTTATTCAATGATTAGTTCCAATCATGCATAGTTAATCATGTTCATAATTTATGTTTTATTTGAGAAATTTTGGTTAATTGAGATGCTAAACCCTAACTAGATTAATTCAAGAGTTTAAATCATGTTAAGTTAATCCCGGCCAAGTAAATATGAAAGTTGAAATCTTGTTATATGCCTCATGTTAATAAAATTAAGTTTTTAAATAAAGTTATAAAAATACAAAGGCCAAAATCTGATTTGTGAAGATATTTTCTGGCTGGTTAACCAACCAAGGCTAGCCGGTCGACCGGTGAGATCCTTAGAGTGCACTTTGTTCACGTTTGCGTTCGGTCGACCGATGCCATAGGGGCCATTGACCGACCTATGTTCTCTTTTATTTGAAGTGTTCTTTTTACACCTTTTATTTTCGATTGCAAGGTTTGAGGCCCTTGATTATAGACATACAATCATGAGTATACACGTATAGTATTGTAGCACACATATGGGTATCCCAAAGAGGATTAATACAGTTATTATTTCGATTACAAGGGAGATATGAGTTATTTAAACATTATATACATGTATGGATATCGTTGATGAGCACCGCTCAGTACTACTTGGGATAGTGAGTCGATATACTATTAGTACGTGCCATTGAGTCGAGTTTTAGGATGCTTGATCTAGTGGTCCGTCCCGCACGTAGATGCGATGAGGCTTGTGAGATGTATACCTAGGATGCCTGATATGGTAGTCCATCCGGTACGTTGATGTGATGAGACTAATGAGCCATGTACACTTTTAGGATGCCAATTTGGTAGTCCGTCCCACATGATAATGCGATGACATATAAACTTTTGAAGGATTTGCATTGTGATAATTATCTGATAGCCTAAGTCTTGGTGGACATCATCTATGAACATTACTCATCGCTGAGTTATATATGATCGACGTACTTTACTCTTGTAAGTACACAGGATTATATGTGGTTTTCTACATTATCTTCCAAAGGATAGTGGAAGATATTTTTGGTCTGATATTGCGATGATTTTACTTTCTTGTATTTCTATCTGATGCGGCATAAACATATACCCAAAAATTACAAGTGCACAATCAATCGAGTTATAGTATAAAGATATCGATCCCACGAGGAATGTGATTTTAAGAGATTATTAGAATTGGTGCTTATGTTGTGTGCGTAACAAAATAGGATTAAAGAATAAATGTGAGAGTGGAGAGTTATGATGAGTGTCTGTAATTGTTGTGAATATATGCAAGTAACAATAAATTGAATTTTAGAGAAGAGAAGTAAGAATCAAAGAATAGAATAACAAGCAAGAATAAAAAGAGAGAAAAAATAAGAAAATAAAAGATGAAGGATTCAATTAAAGATATGAGAAATCTAGAATTGAATCCACTAGCTAATCTCAATTACAAAATACAAATTATTCTCTTTTTATCAAATTTCACTTTAGATTTATTAAGTATAGACTATCAAACTATTTATGTAAAGTATAACCTATCAAATTATCATCTAAGAAAAATTAGATTCATGATAAGAACAACAACAAGATAGTAATCCTAGAACTCATAAGTATAACCTATTAAACCACTTAAGATAAGCATAGATTATCAAATTCTTCTTCTATCAATTAGTTCTCTAGTTGATTATCCTAAACATGATCATTTTAAGTGCAAGAGAATAATTTGCATAATATGAAGGAAATTAGACTAGTTTTATTCAATTCTAAGATTCTTATAAGAATTAATTTCTCATCTTAAGAAATAAAAGCAAGAAGAAAAAGAACTAATTACAAAAATAAAAAGAAAAATATAAACTATGAACAAGAAATAAATCTAACTACAAAGAATTAAAATCTAAATTACAAAATAAATTGAAAAAATTAAATGTAAGAAAATAAATCTACTCTACAAATTAAGGTGCAAAAAAAAAATAAAAAACAAGAAAATAAATCTACACTACAAGCATGAATGTAAATCTAACTAATAAGTAATAATAAAGAAATTACTAAAAAGAAATAAAAGAGAAAAATAAAAGAAAAACAAACCTTCAAACTTTTCTAGAAATTACTAAAAAGAAATAAAAGAGAAAAATAAAAGAAAAACAAACCTTCAAACTTTTCTTCATCTCAATCATCATCATCCAACAAAGAGAAGAAGATTTGAAGTGGAGAAATTTCTTTTTATTAATTGTAACAAAAGTTACAAATTTGAAAGGTCTTGTCAATTAAGAGTAACCCTTCTCTCCAAATAGAGTTATAAAATTTTTTACACCCTTAACCCCTCACTCTCTACCCCTATTTATAGAAACATCAGTGAATGTGAGCCCTTGGATCAAAATCTTATCCAAAACAATCAATTTTTAGCCTTTGATGCATAACAGAATGTCCCACATCGATACAGGCATCGATGCCCGCATCGATGCCCGCATCGATGCCTGCATCAATGCTCCAATAAAAACTTTGAGTTCACAGTTGGCTTTGTCTCGTCGAGATAGGGCATTTTTATATATTATATGTTAAATTCTGCCTTCCGGATTGGGAGATATCGTCGTTTCTTTGCGGCCAACCATATTGAATATATTTTTTCATATTTGATTTTTTTATTTTCTTCGGCTTCTACAAGCAACTCGGCTTGATTCTGGGCTTGGGCTTTTTGTGTCTTTCTTGTGTTCTTCATTTAAGTCATGGGTTTTTTAAGAGAAAAGATTTTGGGTTTTATTCTTGATTTAACCTGTAATTAAAGATAAAAACAATTATTTGTGGTATATTTATTCATGTAAAATAGATAATGAGGGTATAAAATTATAATAAAAATGTGATTATCAAATACCCCCGTATCTAAACTTTTGCTAGTCCTCTAGAAATGAAAGAAAAAGAAAAATTCTAACTCACTTTCGCTGGAATCGTGGTTGTATTTAGCGCATACAACAAGCCTCTAAACCCCTAGGTTAACCTAGTGGATGAGTTGTAGTCTCGTGAGGGTTTGCGGTGAATATACCCATAAAATTTGGTCAATTTGCCAAATTAAAGAAGTCAGTAAATAACTAAATTCACTTGATAACTTTAGACAATCTAATTAAAGCCAGTCATCACTCAAGAAAACATTTTTATATATAACTCTAAGGTATATTTTCAAGAAAATTTTCTCATTATAGCAATACAAAATCACGCCAAACTTAAAAATTTAATTTAAAAGTTTTGAAAAGAACATGCTAACTCTTTATTTTAAATAACTTTCAAGTCTCTTGATCAAAAATTATTTTTCAAGACCATATATACAAAATAACAATATATATAAAAAATGGTTAGTGTTATGTATATATATATTCTTTCTCACTCTTTAATTCTTGGTGATTTTTTCCTATTTAATTCGCCTTTCTAAGTGATTATTTAGCGAGTTTTGGGCCAATGAATCCCAACCCAATTAACCTTAGGTCATTAAGTATAAAAATACTCCTTAGACTTAATTACTCAGTTAACTTAGGCTTTATAAGATAGAATCACCTTGAATTTAAGAGTTTTTTTGTGCCTATTTTCCACACTCTTCTTTTTTTTATGCCCATTTTCCGTACTCTTCTTTTATAAGGTTAGTTTATTTTCTTTTTTTAATATATATATGTGTGTATGTATATATATAGTCTTAAAAATGTGTAAATCAAGATAACCGGAAAAAACATATTTTCAACGCTAAGTTAAGCAAGCAAAAATTTTATTATTTTTAATTAAAAGTATAAGTTAAGGCTTAAGTAAAGTATATTACTTTGAAAAATCATTTCATAAGAAATTTATTTGGAGTTATCATAAAAGGTGAACTTGAATATATTACTAACTAGCAATTAGAAGATTTAAAAGCTATCAATTAAATTAATTATTACTTAACTCTATTAATTTAGCAAGTGACAATATTTTTATATTTAAAAAAAAATGACAAAAATACAACTAAAAAGGTAAAATAAAGAGAAAAAATAACTAATTCTCACACCCACACCTAAATTTTATATTGTCATCAATGCAAATTATTGATGCACAAAGTAATACAGATAATATTTTAAGAACTAACATTTATTCTGTCGACCTAGAATAATGATGATAAAGTTCTGTAATTACTGTTAGTATGAGGATGAAGAAATCAAATAAGAAAAAAATTATAATTATTCTTTTATTATTATTATTATTATTTAAGAAAAGAGAAAAAAGAAATATTTTTTTTAAATGAGAAGAAAAAGGAAAAACCTAACTAAACAATTTTTTTAAGAGGAATAAAAGTTAGTTTTTTTTAACTAGGAAAAACCTAACTAAAACAAATCCTATATTTTTTTAGAAAAATAAGAGTTATTTTTTTATAAAAAGAAAAAGGAAAAACCTAACTAAAACAAGTAAAAATAATAATTACTTTGTAATCACTTTAACTCTTGGGTTAAACCTAACTCAGCTAGACCAGCTGCTAACCAAAAATTCCTTAAGTGAAAAGATAAAAGTTTAACTCAGTTAGTTAGCCAGGTAAGGATAGGAACAGAGGTTGATCAGAGATCGATTAAGTACCTCAACCCCTAAACCTTGCCGTAGACACCAACTAATCCAAGAAACTTAAACTGGTACACTTAGGAATTTCTTGTATTTTATTGAGCTCGAACCCTTAGGGGCCAACATCTAATGAGTTTTAAAGAGAATTGGGTTTATGTAGTGAGTAATTAGTGATTTGTGGGCTAAGAAAAGGGTGATAAAATCCCTCACCTTATCTTGATTAGGGATTTTGCCCTTGAATATTTTTAAGTGTGTACCAAGTCAAGTGCTACAATTACTTTGGTGAATTCCTACTAACTATATGCAATGCAACCTTATGAATTAAAAGCGACTGCAAAATGATGATAAAAAGAAAATATTTTTTTATGGTTAACAATTAAACAAAAGTGAAAATAGAGCTCTTGTTTGAATTTATTATCTTGTTAGAAATGTCAAAGTGGAGGGTGAATTTTATTATGGTTAATGAAAATAATTTTTTTAGATCCTAATCGTCGCTAATTGTGAAAAACTAGCTAAATGTGTGGAATTGAAAATATTAGGAAGATGACTTACCACAAGCGAATCTCCAAATCCTTAATCTCTAATCCTTGATCTTTAATCTCCAATGTGATGCCCCAGGATTCACACAAGGCTACAGTCCCAGGTGAAACCTGGATTGTCAAACCTGCCAAGCACCAACCACCATGCTATGATAAGTTTCACCATCACAATCACTATCTCTCTAGTGAAAACAATAAAAAGGTGAAGGTACAGACAGGCAAAAATAGAAATAGAACAACACTGGATAAACACAGAAGAAGCATAAAAATATCAATAATGAGCCTAACTAGAATAAGATAAACATATCTCTGAGTCTGAACAAAATCTCAAATACAATGTGTCAAAAAAAAACAAAGTCTTACAATAGCTCTTAACTCTATGAAATAAAATACTAATCTGGAGTCTGAAAGTAATCAACTACATGTGGAGTTCTGCGATAACTATAAAATTTAATAAATAGCTAAACAGACAACTAAATTATCCCATCAACCTGCAACTCTCTATGCACCTGACTCGCTGCCTGAAAAGGGGGAAAAGACAACGAGCGTCAAAGCGCTAGCGAGATTGATAATCACAATTTATTACAATTCTATACCCTCATTATCTATTTTATATGAATAAATATACCACTAATAATTATTTTTATTTTTAATTGCAGGTTAATGAAGAATAAATCTCAAACTCCCATCTCTCAACAAAGACCCTTGAGTAAATGAAGAAATAAGAGAAATTTAAGAAGCCAAAGGAAATATTTGAATTAAAAAAAACCCAAAACCCCAAATATCCCAAATGTCCATGAGAGTTCTTCTTTTTGTTTTCACAAGTGATGGATGTACTGCTGCAAACTTTGATGGCTCAAACTTTGATGGACCGGACATTGATGGACCGGACTTGGAATCAAAACCTTGATTTACAAATGCAGATGGAGATTTAAATAACCGGACTTTGAAAATCTCCATGGGCTGGACATCCTTTGCAAATTTCTTTTGGAAAATCACAAAAAGGCTGGACTTGATGCTTGAATGGGCCGGCCTGTTTTGTGAATTAAAATCTCATTTTGAAATTCCAGTGGGCTGGCTGCTAATGAAGACCGGATTGCTTGCTGGACCGGACTTTTTGAAATCAATTGAAGTGAATTAGTGCTGCAAAAATCAAAAATCAAATAAATCAAGCTTCAATTGGGCCGGTGCTTATTGACTTGGATGGACAAGCTGCTGCAGTCTTCAATTGGGCCGAAAAAAATCAAATGGGAAGGTTGAGGGCCGGAATTGATTTGGCTTTCATTTTTGAAAAAAAATGAAGAGGACTTGCTTTGGATTTGGAAATCATTATATGGGCCGGACTTTGGAAATGCATTTGAGCTGCTGAAAATGTGGAAAATCAAATGAATCAAATTAGGCCTCTTATGTTGGATTAGAGAAGAACAAAAAGCAAATTCAGAGGTGGAGATTGTTGCTTGGGGCTCAAGACAAATCCAATGGTTCATATTCATTGAAGATTACTATAAATAGGGGTAGAGAGTGAGGGGTTGGGAGTGTGAAAATTTTGTAAACTCCTTTTGGAGAGGAGGGCTACTCTTAATTGAGAAGGCCTTCCAAAAATTATAACTTTAGTTGCAATTAATAATAATAATTTTTTCACCACTTTAAATCTTTTTGCACTTTAATTTGTAGAGTAGATTTATTTTTCTTGCATTTAATTTCTGCAATTTATTTTGTAGTTTAGATTTTTATTTTCTTTGTAATTAGATTTATTTCTTGTTCATAGTTTAGATTTTTCTTTTCTTTTTAATTTTGTAATTAGTCTTCTTTTTCTTGTTTTTATTTCTTAAGATGTGAATTTAATTCTTGTAGGAATCTTAGAATTGTATGAAACTAGTCTAATTTCTTTTATATTGTATGAATTATTCTCTTGTACTTAAAATGTTCATGTTTAGGATAATCAACTAGAGAACTAATCGGTAGAAGAAGAATTTGATAATCTATGCTTATCTTAAATGGTTTGATAGGTTATGCTTATGAATTCTAGGATTATTATCATGTTGTTGTTCTTATCATGAATAGTAATTTTAGCTTAGATGATAATTTGATAGGTTACACTTTCCTTAAATGGTTTGATAATCTATGCTTAATAAATCTAAGTTGAAATATGATAAAAAGAGAATAGTTTATATTTTGTAATTGAAATTGGTTAGTGGATTATATTCTAGATTTCTTACCTCTTTTGAATCCTTCATCTTAACTTTCTTAAATTTTCTTTTCATTTTTGGTTTTATTTCTTGATTTTATTAATTCATATTTCTTGCCTTATGATTTCATTTATTCTTTAATTCTTCCTTCTCTCCTCTAAAATTCAATTTATTACCTCTTGCATATATTCACAACAATCACTCATCACATTCACACTTATTCTTTATTCCTAATTGTCACGCACAAAATATAAGAACCAAGTTTAATAATCTCTTAAAATCACCTTCCTCGTGGGATCGATATCTTTTTATACTATAACTTGATAAATTATGCACTTGCAATTTTTGGTACATAATTATGCCGCATCAAGTTTTTGGCGCTGTTACCGGGGAAGGTGCTAAAATAGGATTTTATTAACTTGATTCTTTAACTTGTGTATTTTTCTTGTGAAGGAACCGCTTGGAGCTTGAAAATCTTGGATTGAAGATCAAGAATTTGGAGCATTGCTTTCGGGTAAGTCTTCTTTCTAGTTTTCAATTCCACCCTCTTTAGCTAGCTTCACAATTAGAGACAATTAGGATTTAAAAAAAAAAAAGATTTCATTTTTGTTGACCATAATAAAATCCATCTTTCACTTAGATATTAACTAACAAGATAATAAACTCAAACAATTTTCCCCCTTTTCACTTTTGATTATTGTTGACCATAATTAAAAAAAAGATTTTCTTTTTATCATCCTTTTTAGTTGCTTTTAATTTCTAGGGTTGCATTTCATATAGTGTAGGAATTCACCAAAGTGATTGTAGCAATTGATTTGGCACACACTTAAAACATTCTTAAGGGCAAAACCCAATCAAGATAAGGTAAGGGATTTCATCACCCTTTTCTTAGCCCACAAATCACTAATTCCTACACTTCACAAACCCTAGCCTTCTAAAACTCATTAGACGTTGGCCCCTAAGGATTCGAGCTCAATAAGGAACAAGAAATCCTTAAGTGAACGGTTTAAGTTTTCTCAGAATAGTTGGTGTCTAAGGAAAGGTTTAGGGGTTGCGTAAAGCGCTCCGTAAGGAAAGATGTACTTAATTGATCTTTGATCACCCTCTAGTACTATCCTTACCTGGCTAACTACCTGGGTAAAACTTTGATCTTTTCACTGTAGGAATTTTTGGTTAGGAGCTGGTCTAGTGGAGTTAGGCTAAACCCTAGAGTTAGAATTGATTGAAAAGTGATTGCCTTGATTTGTTTTAGTTAGGATTTTTCTTTTTTTATCTTCTCATATAAAAAAAACTAATTTTCTTTCTTTCCTTAAAAAGAAAAAAAAAATTTGGTGTATGCAATTTTAGGTTCGGGATAATTTTCATCGCTTAATCCGTGTTGAACCAATTCAAGAAATAGCAAATCAACCAGTTCTTCAGGATATGTGTTACCCCACCAGAAATGCAATTCCATCTTGCATAAGACTCCCCGAAGTAAATGGAGCAAATTTCGAGCTTAGACCGCATTTCATTAACATGCTTCCCAAATTCCTAGGTAATGAAACAGAAGATGCATATATATTTATCTCGGAATTTGAGGAAGTATGTATTATGATAAAAATGAGAGAATTAACCGAAGATGCGATTAAGCTTAGATTTATTCCATTTGCTCTAAAGGACAAAGCTAAAAAATGGCTGTATAGCTTACCGACAAATTCCATCTCAACTTGGGAGGAATTTGTCACCGTTTTTCTCAAGAAATTTTTCCCTATTCACAAAACGGTAAAGCTTAGGAACAGCATTCAGAATTTCAAAATTGTCCCGGGAGAGCCATTCTGGAAATACTTTGACCGATTTAAAGATCTTTTAATCCAATGTCCTCATCACGGTCTAGAAAAATGGCGATTGTGCCAAGTCATATATGAAGGATTGGACTATTCTTCAAAAACATCTTTAGAATCGATGTGTCAGGGAGATTTTATGAGAAAAAATGCCGATGAAGCTTGGGAATTCCTAGAGAGTCTATCCGAGAAAACAATGCAGTGGGAAAACTGTGATGATAGGGTTTCATCTGTTTCCCAATCTAAGTCTAGTGGTTTTTCCTTAGAGTCAAACATTGCGTCTGAAGCGAAGATGGCGACAATTATGCGGAGGTTAGAAGCCTTAGAAGTTAAGGAACGAGCTCCGGCTCAAATCAATCATATTTCTGCCCCGGGATGTCATAACTGTCAGTCTCCTACCCACGTTTCAGAGGAATGTCCTCTTCTAGGAAACAACCACGCTTTAGAACAGATAAACGCTGCATTTCAGCGTCCTAGAAATGATCCATTTTCTCCAACCTACAATCCGATGAACGCTGCATTTCAGCGCCCTAGAAATGATCCATTTTCTCCAACCTACAATCCAGGTTGGAGAAATCATCCCAATTTTGCTTGGAACCAAGGAAATTCTCATGGAAACCAAAACTTTATTCCCGCGTCAAACCAACAATTTCCGAGGGGAAACACTGTCCCATTCAACGCACCGAACAATTTTTCTAACCCACCTTTTCCAAACCAACATCCTCATCCTCACCAGCCTACAAATCAATCAAATTCCGATCATGACAAACGTTTGAGTGTCTTAGAAAAGGGTTTAGAAGCTAATTCTGATCATGACAAACGTTTGAGTGTCTTAGAAAAGGGTTTAGAAGCTATGATCAAAGCTTCTACACAAACTACCAACATGTTGACCCAATCATCCACCACTCTAAATTCATTCATGCAAACCACCGGCCAAGTGCTCAACTCGAACACACAAGCCATAGCCCGGTTAGAAACCCAACTTGGGCAACTAGCCGCTGCCGTGAGTGAGAGAGAAAAAGGAAAATTTCCAAGTCAACCTGTTGCAAACCCTAAAGACACTGGATCCAGTTCCAACAACCCAGCTCAACTGAATGCAATTCACACTCTGAGATCAGGAAAACAAATAGACAATCAGGTTAGAATGCCACCGGATCAAACCCCTTCTCCTATTCAAAACACTCCTTCCGATGAATCAATTCCTTCTGATGACCAAAATGCTGAACTTGAGATTGAGCCTTGTCTAGATAGGTATAGGCCCGTTGCCTCCTTTCCAGATAGACTAAAACCTAGGAAAAACTCCCCGCAGGTTGAGAAAATCATAGAAACGTTTAAACAGGTCAAGATCAACATCCCTCTCCTAGATGCAATCGAACAAATCCCTTCTTATG
>NC_033801.1:53816952-53836706 GCF_001876935.1 Asparagus officinalis
GGTGTATGACTAACTGTGAAGTATCTCTCTATGCCCTCGTCTCGACATAGCTGCTGAAAGGGGTCAGAAGTATACTCACCACCGTTGTCGGATCGCAACGTCTTGATCTTTCTCCTAGTCTGCAGTTCCAATCTCTTCTTCTACTCCACAAACAAATCTAGGACTTCACTCTTCTTCGTCATGGTGTACACCCAACAACGCCTAGAATAGTCATCTACAAAAGTGACGAACCAATGTCGACCACCAAGTGATGCAGTCTTGGTAGGACCCCAAACATCTGTGTGCACGTAGTCCAGGATGCCCCTCGTCTGATGAATGGCAGTCCCGAACTTCACCTTCGTCTTCTTGCCAGCACGTAATCCAGGATGCCCCTCGTCTGATGAATGGCAGTCCCGAACTTCACCTTCGTCTTCTTGCCAAGAACACAGTGCTCACAGAACTCAATCTTCCCACTCTTCGCTCCCTTCAATAGCCCCTTCTTGCACAATGCCTGCAGTGACTTTTCACCTGTGTGCCCCAACCTATAATGCCAAAGTCTGCTCATGTCCGCTTCTGAAATAGCCGAAGCAACCTGGCCAATCTCGGTGCTTCCCTTCAGATAATACAAATTCCGATTGCGGACTCCCCTCATCACCACCAATGATCCCTTAGTAACATTCGCTACAACGTTTTCGAAAGTCACCTTGAATCCCTTCGCCTCCAAAGCTCCAACTGAGATAAGATTTTTCTTCAGTTGAGGAACAAATCTCACCTCCTTCAACTCACGGACTACTCCATCATGCATTCTAATCCGCACGGTACCTATGCCACAAACGCCACAGGATTGATCATTTCCCATGACAACAACGCCCCCGTCGACTTTCTCAAAAGATGCAAATCAATCTCGCCTAGGGGTCACATGAAAGGTAGCGCCGGAATCAAGCATCCAATCTGATGCATCCACATGGTTCACCTCCAGAGTAATCAGTAGAGAAAAGCACAAATCATCGGAATCATCGCCTTTCGCAATATTCACCTCATTGGCCTTCGGGCCCTTTTTCTTGCCATTCTCCTTCTCCTTGAGCTTCGGGCAGTCTCTCTTCCAATGTCCCTGCTCCTTGCAGAATGCACATTGGTTCTTTGTTAATTGGTGGCGGCCTCTAGACTTTGACCTCCCTCTGTTACCACCTTTCGGATATGGGCTTCTACCTCTCGTCGACAAGGCCTCGCCTGAAGTGCTAGCACGGGAAGTCTCCTTGTCCTTCCTCCTCAAATCATAGTTGGTCAATGCGTTAGTCACTTCACTATAGCTGATAGAAGATCTCCCGTTCAACAAAGTGAGCACGAAGGTATCATACTCCTCATCCGGTAAGGAGCCCAACAAAACATTCGCCAAGTCTGACAACAACTTCGTATAGTTGTTCACATGAGCCGCAAGCGAGGTGCCTCTGGACATCTGGAATCTGAATAACCTACGCAGCAAGTGCAATCGGTTCTCAACACTCTTCGTAAGGTACTTATTGTTGAGAATTTCCCACATCTTCATTGCAGACGTCACCCCAATCACATCATATTTCAGCTCCTGTTCCAAACAGGACCTGATCACCCCACAAGCGTTCCTATTCATTTTCTCCCATACCGCCTCTTCATATTTAGGTGGCCTCTCGTGGACCATGATGGTCTCTTCCAAATTCTGAGCATTGAGCGCATCCTGTACGTCGCTCATCCACAAACCAAAGTTGATTTTTCCGTCATATTTCACCACACTAATTTTGGTGTTTTGAAAACCAACTTGTATTGTACTCGCCATTGATTTGCTGCTTTCACCTTCTTCTCCCATTGCGAACTAACTCCAAATTGTAGAGAAAGAACAAATTTGATAGAATTAGGAACCACCCAACTGAACCCTAGATCGGATTCCAAATAGATCTAATCTGAAGCGGATATCTCAACCAAGTGAGATATCGGCTCTTCCTCTCATCAGTTCTAGGACTGACCTGTCGAGGGATCCTAAAAGCTATTACAAATCACACAAAAGCAGTACAATCAATTTTTACGTGGTTCGGCAAATTGCCTACGTCCACGGGGCAAGGAGGGGGGAGATTTACTAATAGAGAGAGAGAATACAAATAGGGTTTACACAAGAATCTCACAAATAAAACCCTCACACAAACTCTCAAATCCCTCACAAAGCTCTCTCTACAAAAGGATGCAAAAACCCAACTTTTCTTCTGTCTTTGCACTCCTATGGCCGCCACAAAATTCCGTGCTTGCTTCTGTTCTGCAGCCGAAAAGTTTGCAGCCGACAAACCTCCTCACGCTCTTGCTCCTGTAGCCGCACAAGTGCACAGCCGCAAAAGAAAGAAATCAAAACCTCCCCTGCTTAACCCTAATGACCGATTAATAACCTATTTATATAGTTGCACAAGAGCTAATCGGGTGGGCCTGTAGGATATCACGCGGTTTTGTTTTCCTCACGTGGGTTGTGGCCTCCACATCTTCACAATATCCAGGTGTTCTCACAAATTAGTCATTTTCATGTTTCAAAACAGAAAAAGTTACAACCAAAGTTACATCTTGCTCTCTGCAATAGAGTAAACTGCAAAAGATTTTGATCTAATTTTGTCAAAGTATGCTCCAACATCCTGTGCTCCAACAACCTGTGCCACAAGTATTCAAAATTTTGAACCAATAGAAGTAAGAATTGAGAAATTTATAGTTTGATACAGAAAAGCAAAAAAAAAAAGAGAACAAATCTTTTCATACGTACATGGACTGGGGTACCCAATGAACAAACCTCATCATCCATCACCCGTGCATATGTTTAGCTGCAAATTACATAACAAATTATTAGGAGTTAGTCAGAATTGGAAATGTAGCTAGATTGATGACAAAGTAGGGTGTTAATAAATCTTCTCGATGACTTCTAAACATTTAAAAAATTATTAATTATACCTTTGCAAGTTGACTTTACAGCTGGTTCTATAATGCTCGAGTTCACCACATCTGCTACATATGCGTTTCTTCCTTTTTTTTTTTCTTGTGCTTGTTCTAAACCTGACTGGATTCTAGTAGCATTGCGTGGACGACCTTTAGTCCTTGCAGGTCTATCAGGATCACGAACTATAATCTGAGGAATGTGCTCCATTGTATGTGAAATAGGTACGGAAATCTGAGGAATATCCACTATTTGATCTTGAGTTTCTCCAACTTCTTCTTCAAGTGATTCTATGAAATTTGATAGCACATCATCTAGTTTTTGCATCTTCTCTTCTGAATCAAATGCAAGCTCGAGCGCATTATTGAATTTTGCTCTTAACGCCCAAGATTTTAATAAGTTAGTCTTCTCTTCACAGCTGGTGATGTTTCTTCCAAATACAATATTGCCAACCCCAATGTAAGAAATAGATCTTACAAACAGATCTTACACAGTGTAAGAAATAGATGTAAACAAGCAGGCTACACCCTTTATCAGTTGCATTTCTCAACTAGATAGCATAATTAGGATACTCAACTAGATAGCATAAGAAATAGATCATGAACTGGCTGTCACTAATAATTCCCCAAAGTAGGATTAATATAATCAAACCCGTTCCAATCCACAATCATCATTTGATATACTATCACAAATAGAATTTCAACGCAATTAATTCAACAACAAATTCACAGCAAAGACTCAATTCTCAAAAACAAAGTTGAGAGCTTGCCAAATCAATACCTTGCCCTTAGCTATACGAATTTACAATTATCGCATGGAAATGATCAAAACTCAAAGAATTAGTAAAGGGAAAAGTAATTCTCCGGGGGACTCGTGTTTTTTTTTTCACCAAGAAAGAATTAAAGTTTTCTGTAGAATTTGGCATAATCGATGGATTAGGGTTAGGGTTTTGGAACGAAAAAAAGGTGAAGGGAAAGCGGTAAGCTTACCTCCGAATCGAGTTCCGGTGGTAGAATCGAAGCCTGATGCCAGAGTCGGATGTCTCGCGATATAAACAGCGGTGAAGAAAGAAATGATTTGGACTCGCGACGGCTCAGAGGGGATTCACGGCGGCTCAGAGGGGACTCGCGGCGAACAACTGGCAGCACATAGAGGGAACTCGCGGAGGCTCAGAGGGGACTCGCAGCGGCTCAGAGGAAAATGAAGAGGGCTTGGTCTGAGGGATCTCGCGGCGGCTTAGATTTGGGGCGAGGACGGGGGGACCGGAGATCTCCGATTTCATGCTCAGATTTGAGAGAGATTTGGGGAGAAGATAGAGATTTGATGAGAGAGAGAGATAAGGTCACGGAGGGGATTAAACGCGGGTGGTTTTTTTTCGAAAAAACCCCTGCAGCGCACGAAAACGGAGAGCTGGCAGTGCATACACAGTTTTCTCTCTCTCTCTCTCTCTCTCTCTCTATATATATATATATATATATATATATATATATATTAAAACATATTTGGATTAGTTGATTTATTTTATAAATTCTTTAACAAATGAGAGTGATTGTTAAAGATGAGAATGTGCGAATAATCTGAATTTAATTTCTAGGTGTTCTTGTGTTATGATTTGTTTTTAAAGATGAAGCTCAATGATGCAAATTTGTTGAGTGAATTGATGGGGGTCGCCAATTGATTGGGGTTGGATCCATAAGTGGGTCTAAACTATTCTTTAGGGGAACGCGGTTCCTAATCCGAAAGGGTTAGTGTTTTGTTCGTTACTTCTCTCTCTCTCTCGTATAGGTGATAGTATATATTTATATTTATAGTTATATAGTGAGTGACCTATATATATTATACTATAGTACTATATTATATAGTATAGTGTATAGTACGTATATAGGTATATAGTATATATATGAGCTGTAGTATAAAATACAGTACAGTACAGTCATACGAGTATATATAACGACTACATAGTAGGTATAGAGAAATAATGGGTGATGCTGTCGGGTAGCAATGCACAAGAAAGTGTTGTTGCTTGCGTAGTGCAGGTGCAAATCTCCTCCAGCTCATTCAAATGTGGAAACAAATTACATGGGTAGTGAGTGGATGAAGATGTGACACAGGTCACTACCAAGCTATACCCATATTTTGGTATTATGATATATATAGGTGCAGGATATATATATATTATATATATTATATATATATATATATATATATATTATGGTATAGTATAGTATATACTAGTATAGTATATATATATAAGAAAGACTGTGTAGTAACTTAAGTTGAATCCACCAAACTTCTGTAACCAGTTTAGATGTTTCCTAGGGATCCTCTGCGATGATGATGAAGTGATTGTTGGTAGTATATATGAATTATGGTGTGGATAGAAGAGTATTGGTGGAGCAGAGCTATGGTCCCGGGTATCCACTTAAGGTTGGATGGAAAGTCTATATATATATATATACGTATATATATTATATATATAGTATATATATATATATATAATATATATATATATATTACAAGTATATATAATATATATATACACTATATATATTATATAATATTATAATATATTATATATATATATATATATATTAGTATATATATATATATTACACAGTATATTATATATATATATATATATATATATAAATATAAAAATAGAGAACCTTGGTACCAAGTTGTTTAAAACAACTTGATAGTGATGTGGCCTAATCTTGCCCCTACGTCACACCTCAAAGATAGAGTCTCAACCACCCTTCACCAACTCTAATGTAGATGTAGGGACAAGATTAGGCAACATCACTACCAAGTTGCTTGGAGCAACTTGGTACCAAGTTTCTCCATTTTTCTCATATTAGAAATATGGGTATGCTTGGTACCAAGCACAAAAAGTTGTGCTTGGTAGTGAGGTGCCAAATCCCCCTCCACTCATTCAAATGTGGGAACAAATTCACATGGGTATTGAGTGGATGAAGATGTGACACATCACTACCAAGCACAAAATTTGTGCTTGGTACCAAACATCCTATTTTGTGCCAGGACCAACGTCCAGCGCAGTGCGGTAGTGCAGTACAGTTGTTTAATTCACCATCCGACCCCCAGTGAATTCGAGGGGGGAAGGAGTTGAGTATAGATATTAATTAGCTAGCGATGCCGTTATCATTATCGATCGATTGAGGCTTTGACGGACGTTCTTCTTTTGGTGTAGGCTATCCTGTCTCACTTCAATCCCTCTAAGGATGTAGTTATGCAGGGTGATGACCCTGAGAAGATCATCGGATCAGGCGATTAGAAGTCCGTTCTTTTTTATCCTCCGGCTGACTGTGTTATAAGTGGCACAGAACTCCTCGAGTATCAGATACGGACTTTCTCTTCGTAATTTAACGCCAGTTGAGGTACCTCGATTGCCAGAGAGTGAAACTTTGATGTGACACGTGAGTAGGGATGTCCCGGATTAGCGACGGCTGGTAGATGGTGCATGACCTGAGCGCGCTGGTAGTAGAGCGGTGAAGCTATCAGTAGTTCGATGAGCGTCCTAGTGGTACTATTGTGTACCATCTGTTGGTCATTCTCGGTATGCTGCCGAGTTGGTAGATGCTCTCTTATGTAAGACATGGCGCAGGTTACGGCTCGGATGGTTGCTGAGCTCGGAGGAATTCAGGTACTGCCAGCGGGACACGATAGATCGATGTGTTGTAGGGTATAATCTGAAGATTTCGGGCCAGGCTAGTCTTGACTACAAGTAGCTGGCGATTATGACGAATGCTCGAAGCACCAGGGTAGACAACTATCTCATATGACATAGAAGTACGAGCTAGTGAGGTCGCAGAGCAGGAGAGACGGATGACGTATGCCACGAGGGTGATATAATCCTGTAAACCTAGAGTGTAGAGTGGATGTGTAGTGGATCACTAGCGTTGGCGTCCTCATTATATATATATATATATATATATATATATATATATATATACACATATATACATATATACATATATATACACATATATACATATATATACACATATATATATATATATATATATACTAGTTTTTATCCACGTGTATTGCATGTGGTTAAATACCATAATTATTTATTTTTAGTTTATTTCCTTACTAAAATTTATTCTTCGATTTCAATTTGATAGTTTTTACTCACTTATGTCTCTAAAATTAATATTGTGCTTATATATCTTCTTTAATATTTGTTTGAATGGGCTACACCCAATTTTATGTTTCATATTGATAATTGAATTGACATGAAACTAACGTGAAGCCAATTTAAAAATTCATATTATTTGGATCGATATGAAAGAAAGTTTTACCTAGAGAAGTATAGTGTCGCCAAAGTAAAAAATACCTGAAAAATAGCATTATAATAGCAAGAGGAATAATTAAAGCCAATAAGCCTATACAATTGATTAAAAGTGGCTAAAATAGTACAAAAGAGAATATAGATTTTATTCCTATTCATTGATAGACTTCATTAAAAACCATAAACTAAATATTAATGTTAACTCTATTATAATTTTATATGATAAAACGTCCACAAAAATAATATATAAAAATACTTAAAATTTGTGAAAATCTCTTCCAAATATTCCTAAATTTACTCAAAAATTAGTCTATTCTATAAAATATTAAGAAAATATTATCTTTGATTTTTCTGTTTTACTTTTAATTGAGCTGAGATCAAGTTTTCTTCACTTTTATCTTTTTCTAGGATTATTTTGGAGTGGTGTCTTCATCATCTATGTCAATTGTGACATTAGGCTGAACCTGAATTTCTCGTGCTATTATCTTTCTCTAGGCTCATTTATCTTTAATCTTCTCATCTAACTTTACAAGTAATTTGAATGACAACAAATGTTGATAAGAATAAATGTTAATTTCATATATATGATAATTTTTTTGTGTTTCTAATTCATTATTTAAGTTAAGTTATGATTGACCTATTTTTTCTTTGCAATGAATTCTTGTGTTGTGCATCTAATAAGACTTTCTAGCGCGTTAAACAGTTTTACCTTTGTAATGTTCTAAATCATCAGAGATTCTACAATATTTATTATTTGGACACTCGTTATTAACATCTATATCCACCTTCTTATTGCGGCCTTTGCAAGCATAAAGTCACATCTCAAATCTACTATAACTGGTAGTTATTTTTACCTTAAATGTGCAATAGCGTATCTATACATTAGTAAATTTTAATTAGATTTAATTGTGTGAATTATAGAGTAGTTTTTTAAGATCACACCTCTTTCGAATGTTTTAATGCTTGCATAATATCACTAAGTTAATTTTTTTTTTGTATTTATAAAGAGCCTTGGTGGAGATGCTTTTGTCTTAATAACTTGTTCTGAATGAGCTCTACATAGCTTAAAAATATAATATTTATTGTTTACTGTGTTATATGGATTTTGCTTGGTTTACTTACCATTCTTTTATTTATTTAGTTAGTTGAATCATTGGGTTGATATATACGTGCACATGTCCCCATCAAATTTGAGATAGATATAAGGTGAACTTTATGTTTAGTGGTCTTTAATAAGATTTTTTGTAATGAAATATGTTACCTTTATATTTAAGGATCATGAAATCAGATAATGCTATTATAGGTTTATCTTTGATCATGTCATAAAGAATTGATCATTTTTTCATAACCATGTTCTTAAATAAAGTTACACGTAGAGGCATGCCACTATATAGTAAAAAGAAAAAATAACGATTTTTATTTTTTTCTTAAGCTATGATAAGTAAGTATCATGCGTATATATTTTATCCACTATAGTGATTTTCCACATTTTGTTTGGCTTCTTAAATAAGTATTATGTGGATACCTTTTGTCAATTATAATGATTTTCCTTCTCTTCTCTTGTTTGTTATATCTCGTAATATACTTGATCAATAACTTCACGTTAAATGCTATTGCAATGTCACCTATATCTAATTATATAATAATTTTATGGCTCCTTTAGTATTTGAAGAATAAAATATAAAATTTTATAAAACTTACTAATATTTCTAGTATCTTCTTTGAAAAATACTTTTTGATTAGAAAAAGTTGTTTAATATATTCTCCAATGGAAACCAGTTGGTGCTTCTTTGATAGATATGTCTCTTGTTAATATCAATTCAAGTGATTCATGTAAGTTTATGAATTTTGGGTTATATCGTTCACTTTTCTATTTTAAATGAAAACAGCTAGATCCTTTTGAAGGATATCTCTAATTTTTTTAATTGTCTCTCCATATGTATCTCATTATATTTTTTCACCCTGTGGATATTATTAACATCAAAGAATTTTTTTACCCTTTGAATATTACTAACATTAGAGAATAATGTTTATAAAATATAATCAATTAATGCTAAGCTATAATATTATAGTTTTTTATCAATTTTAAGTGATTTAGTCTTCTATCAATTAATGCTACCTCTGTATTTTCCATACTCTAACTTATGAGTAAAATTATATGCAATTACTTTCATTTAGACAATGAAAATAAATTTTAGTCTATCAAAATATTTTTTAAATTTCATGGTTTTTTATAATTTTAAAATTTTAAGAGTGTTTCTATAATTTTTAAAACTTTGAGGGTGTTAATTGCAAACTTTAAATTTTAGGGGGCTACTACTAATTTTTAGGTTAGTTTGGTTTCATTAAAAATCCAGATGAACCATGTGTGTATAAAAGGATAATTGGGAGTATTATATCGTTTCTTATTTTATATGTAGACGATATACTCTTAATCGGTAATGACATACCGTCATTACAAGCGGTTAAAATTTGGCTATCAAAAAGATTTTCCATGAAAGATTTAGGTGAAGCATCCTGTGTACTGGGTATTCAGATCTATAGAGATAGATCTAAAATGATGTTAGGATTATCGCAATCTAGATACATTGGCAAAGTGCTAAAACGGTTTAGTATGGAAAATTCCAAGAAAGGTTTTGTACCTGCATCTCCTGGAATCTCCCTCTAAAAAGATGTCTCCCCAGACTGATGAAGAGAGAAAACGCATGAGTCTAATTCCTTATGCCTCGGCAGTAGGATCGATCATGTATGTCATGTTATGTACTAGACCAGATATCACTTATTCACTCAGTTTGGTAAGTAGATACCAATCTGATCATGGAGAAGAGCACTGGAAAGCGGTCAAGAATATACTTAAGTACCTTAAAAGGACTAAGGAGTTATTTTTGATATACGGTAAAAGTGACTCCGAATAGAGGCTTTTTCCGACTCAAGCTTTCAGAGTGATATCGATGATAGTAAGTCTGTATCAGGATATGTTTTCACCCTCAATAGAGGGACTGTCAGCTGGAAAAGTTCCAAGCAGGATACAGTAGCAGACTCGACTATGGAAGCTGAATACATTGCAGCTAATGATGCAGCTAAAGAAGCTGTCTGGATGAGGAAGTTCCTTTTAGAGCTGGAAGTTGTTCCCACCATTAAAGATCCAGTACCTTTATACTGTGATAATAATGCTGCAATAGCTCTGACAAAGGAACCCCAATCTCACCATAAGTCCAGACACATTCTGAGGAAGTATCACTTGATCAGGGAGATAGTTGATCACCGGGAGATCAAGATTGAAAGAGTAGACACAAAAGATAATACAGCAGATCCATTCACAAAGGCAATTGCTCTTTCACAATTTGAGAAACTTGTTGAGCTATTGGGTATTAGATACTATAATAATTGGCCTTAGTGCAAATGGGAGTTTGTTAGATATAGGTGCCCTGTAGGAAATTATTGTATATTGTAATAGGACCTATATGTATATAACATCCTTGTTCAAAATGATAGTATGCTATTTTGGTCATATTTATCTGATGTTCTAAAAATACAGATAATGTCCTTAGAATAAATACTAGACTATCAGACATTTCGGATAGTGATCGTAATGAAGAGATCTGATTAGTCGGTAACGTATATTCTAAAATGTTCCTAGTTGATGAAGTGTTGAGATAGGACATCATCACTTTGGTTTAGACTAGTGTATGCTTTATTTCTCCTTTTGAAGGAGATGATCAATCTCTTAGATCATTGATGTGAGACATCAAGATACAGTATACAGGTGACTCATTAGTGAATGAGTTGACTGAACGACTCGCCGAGAACATCTAGTTGGTAATATACTTAACTGTCAAATAGAAGTTCTCAAGTGATATAGTACATAGTAGTCTCTTGACCTGAGGCATGAGTGCAATATCTTATATGTCAGTAAAGATGTATTTAGACTTTTACCTAACCACAGTTCTTATTGAATTGTGCATAACGGTTCTTGTTGGGTACATCCCGAGACATAAGTAGATATTGAGATGCCAAGAAGGGATTCGTCTCTCCCAGTATAGGGGTTGATGTCATAAGATTGTTTGATATAACTATAGCCTGGAAATCCTTGGCCAAGGTGAATAAGATAAACTGAGTGTCAGTTTGATCTTATAGGTTATGAGTTTAATATCAATAAACACTAATCAAGCTATTAGGGTTTGACAGTTTGCCATACCCTAGGCTCAATAGTTTGACATGGTTTGACGAAGAGACCGGACTGTACGGTATTATCATTGAGTGGTCCTGATAAAATTGGATAAGCATCTTGCAGACCTTTATCACAACTTATACCCGGGTGGTCTTCATGTGTAGCTAGCACCTCTGTTGTACTTATGGATATGATCCACTACCGAGTTTTTTAAGTTGGGCCCTAGAGTCACACCAAGCGCGTACTTGAATCCTATGAAACACAATTTATGGAGTGATGCGTATGATTGATACGCATATATGATTTCTTCCGGATACACATAAACGGTTATGTATATCGGTAAAATCGGAATGCTATGTGCTTAGGAAATGAATTCCAGTATTTTTCCCATAAAGTTAACTTTTAGTCAACTAGTTGACTTTTTGGTCAACAGTTGACTTTTGGTCAACTCTTGATTTATTTGGTCATATAGTGACTAATTAGTTAAAGATTGGAATAATACTATATACCGTATTTATGAAATACTGTATTAGTGATAATAATTTGGTATTCTTATTTATGAAATACACATACCATGTATAATGAGTCATGAGATGAGTCACTTAGTGGTATGGTTTGAGCACATGGTTTATTAGCACATGGTTTTGAAATGTAATGATTCATAAGATGTAACATTGCATGACTCACTTGATTAATCATTAATTTTTGATGATTCATTGCATGACTCATAGGATGAGTCATTCATATCATGAACACATTTCACTCTATAAATATGAGCTCTTTTTCTTATGGAAAGGTTAATGAAAAATTGGCTAAGTGGTTTTTTCCATAAGAGAATAAAAGAGAGCTCTCCTCTTATTAAACTTTAGCAATCTTTGAACAAGAGGAAGTAGTAGGATTTTAAGAACCCCGGGGTGGATATCTTGCCTTGTGTCTTAAGAAGACTCCCATTTTATCAAGCCCACTTGAAGACTTGGAGATCCACTACGAGGAGATTTTCTACTACAAGGAGCAAGAGCTAGGGGTTATTCGATCTTCCATCGAATCACGCTACAAAAGTATGACTTTCTAACTTTTGTATGCTCACTTAATAATAATGATCATGTTAGATTTAATTAGACGATCCATATGAATATTTCATGCTCTCTACATGCTTAGTATTTTTGTACATACATGTCTTCCGCTGTGTATTATGCATGTAGACATAGCACGATTTCCTTCAAAACTTCATTTTCAAGATTCATCAAAAAAATGTATTATGTACACTTTGCAAAAACGATTACTTTTTACAAATAAAAATTACAATTCTAAAAATTTCTTTTCAAACATGTTTATTTTTATGTTTATAAACGTTTCCTAAAGTTTCATAATTTTTGGATATCATTTACTATTTTTATCACTTGTTAAAAACCATATTCAAAAATTGTAAACTCTGTGTATCAGTTTGCGGTCAGCCGTCACGGTCGACCATCCAGGAGCAGATTCCTAAATCTGCTCCTCAGGGCCTTACGGTCGACCGGAATGATCTCGCGGTCGACCGGCAAGCTTTCGCGGTCGATCGCCAAGGTCGACTGGCTGAGTTCCCGAGAGCTTGCTCTGTTTTTCTGTTTCTCGCGGTCAACCAACTTTGTCTCCACAGTCGACCGCAAGTATAGTCGTTGCACAGTAACGGTTGCACAGTGACGGCTAGTTTCTGGTTTTGTTTCTGTGTGGGTTTTTGGTCTTTTGCTTGGGTTTTTGTTGTTGTTTGAGGTTGTTATAAATACCCTATTGCATCTAACTCTTCCCATCTATCAAGAAAATTATTTAATCAAGTTTTGGAAGGTTTTAGTTTGTGTTTAAGCATTGTTTTAAGTTTCGTTTCAAAAGAGAAGTTTTACACAAGAAGAGGCTTTTGATTTCAACTGAAGAATTCTTCCTCATTATCATTTCTACAGCTCCTTATGTTTATAGAGAAGATTTCTAACTCTTTTATCTAGCTTATTTATTATTTGATATCTTAACTAGTTTTATTTGAGTTAGAATTTTATTGTTCTCATTTATCACTCACATCCCTATTGAGTTTTTTATATTTCATACAATATATTGTTGGATTGTGGTGAGTGATTCAGTGAGAGTGAGCTTCATTGTGTTCTCATTCATTGTTAGAGAATAAATTATTATATTTGAGCTTTATTTGAGAGTATCACTTTGTAATACACATTTACACCGAGAGGAGTGTGTGGTGAGGACGTGGTTGATACCAAGAGAAATGACGTCGGTAGTAAAGCCTAGAGAGAGATAGTAAAGCTGAGCACTTGAAGGAGGCAACACGTGAGGACCAATGCTTGAGGTTGTAGTTTGTGTGATTGCATTGTGAGTGGATTGTGAAAGTTTTCGGTGAGCTTGAAAACCGAGTGTATAGAACTTTTTAAAAAAATAGTGGAGATCTCCTCGAGATGAGGAGCGAAGATGTAGATCAATGGTTGACCGAACTCCGTGATCATATCTTGTATTTGTGTTTGCATTGGCGTACATTTATTTTGTGCTCTTGCTTATATCTTGTTTATTTTGCTTGTAATTTATATTCTTGCTCATAACTCATTTATATATCTCTTGCAAGAATTAATTAATCAATAAATTTTTAAATTAGCATAAAATCAGATTAGATTAGCTTTAACCCTATTCACCCCCCCCCCCGCGCCCTCGTAGGAATTTTTGCAATATGTAAAAAAACAAACTAATGTAAAAAGTCATGTTATTAATCATTCTACCACGTAAATAATCAATTAATTAAACATACTCTTATGTTTCCAATAGTTTACGAAAAAATTAAATATTTCCATATAATTACCAGATTATTGTCTACATATATGAAACATGCAAATATCACAATTATAGAAAATCTCCTCGAACAGTGAGATACTAGGTTCGCACTAGCTCAAGATCATTAATAAACAAAGTTGAGAAAAAAATAAAAATATAAGACGATATATTTGAAAAATTGCAGCGAATGTCTTCATGATAAATGTAACAATGATTTTTATATTTACTATATATTTGGCGCTTCCTTAGCTTCCAAGCTTTGAAGAAAACTATCTGGATATAGGATTTCTTATCCTTCTTTAATTTGCGAGCTTTGCGGAAGAGAGTCCATAACCAAAGGTTTATAATTCCTTCCTAACTCAGAGTCAGTGTAAGGCCTCGGAAAATGATATCTAGCTAGCTAGCATCCTTTAATGATTAAGGTTCAATTCGACCCTACACCTAATACGTCAAAGAAAATCCTTGAAACAAAGAATTGGCTTATTAAGAGGCTAAAACACAAGGCCCCAAGTAAACAACCATCCTAATGCAGAAGGTACATTAGACAACTAAGGTCGATACAAAGCCAAAATGGATAAAACACAATTTTAATACTTGGTAATTCCCAACAATTCAACACTTGCATAAGATGTTGGATCTACTTGGAGTTAAACGAGTACAAAGCCTATGCAATCTAACACATTCAAGCTATAAAGAAGAAGAAAGCTTGAACTTAGGAGTTGAAGCCCTAACATAGATCTAGTGATCATCATCTACCACATAAGAACCACATATGAGAAGGGTTCATCTCTTCTATGTTCTTCCTAATAAGTTCTGCTGTAGTGGCTAGGTGATCCTACCACCACCAATGTTGGCATCTAGCACAATGATCAAACTTTCATAACCCCAACATGCTTTGTGTGGTGGCATACGAAGTCCTTCTTAATTGAGAAAAACCTCTAGACACTCATTGAGAGAAACCACTAGGCATTCATTTCAGACACATGTTCCATGGAATGAAGAGTTGGACTTTCTCTCAACATTTAGCTGAATAAGAAGTTTTTATCTCTTAACAATTAGGACCGTCAACCAATATCTCCTAATTCATGATGTCTTGATTCCATGTTCCTTCCAAAGGGACCAAGATCCATAAGCCAAGAAAGCAAAGACAGTTCTTTTGAAATATTTTTTAAATTCAAAGAAACAAAAAAATACATTATCCAAAAGCTGGATGGGTTGTATTATGTTTACCATTTCTATCCTCTATTATTCTTTTTATTACATTTTTTCCAGATATTCTGATATTGATAAGAGGGTATTCATAGGATGGCATTCTAGAAATGGGTGCTCCACTTTTGATCAATTAAAGTTTATCAATTTCAACCAAGACGCACAGCATAACAAAAGACGAGTCCTCTTCCTCAATTATACTCGTGCCTCCTCCTTTATCCATACCAATTCTCTCACTCTCCAAATACTATTATCTATCCATCATCATTCCATTCCAAAAACAAATCAAAGAAGGGACCCCTTCCTTAATCATACTCATGCCCTCTCCCTAACCTATACTCACTTCCTTTTTCACCAAACACTATTCTCAATCTCATCATTTCAACATTCAGTCACACACAATTCTATTTTATTTCCGCACTTAGTAAAGGAGATGATAGGAGATAGGGATGAGCAAAAGGTCAGTTCAGTCTATTTTGCTAATTTTTTACTGAATCGAACCAAACCAAAAATCAACATTGAATAGCACCGAACTGAATCAGAGAATTTTCGATTCAGTTTGGTTTGTAGTTCGATTCCGATGAATCTACACTACTAAGCAGCTAAGATATTGCTGCCACGACGACAATAATAGAGCAAATGGCATAGTCATTAGAGCAGATAATAATTAAAAAAATATTAAATAAGCGAAAATATAAGAAGAATTGAGAAAATAAAAGTTCAAAGTTGAGCAAGAGAGCAAAGAGATATGGATGACTGAGAGATTTAATGGCTTATAGTTGCCTCCATTCTTTATGTGATGAGTAGGAGATGATAAGTTACATTTGAATTGGGAAGGGAAATGGTCACGTGGGCAAGACCCACATTGAGTGTGTGGGTAATGTTAATTTATGCCAACTACTATCTCTTATCAAATCCCTACACACTTTATTGATGATCATGGAGAGTTTTTTAGTATTATTCAGTTCGTTCAATTATAACAAGTTGAACAATTTTTAACCCGACCCGAACAGAAAAGGCTGCAAAACCGGAACGAACTATCGAAAATCAGGAGGTTCAATCGCTTTTTCAGTTTTAACTGAAATTTGCTCGGACCTAATAGGAGAGCTTCAACAGCAATATGAAGAAAAATCTATTAAATCAAATAGAGATGTGATGGGATGTGAATAATGCTCGATAAGAGAGGGTGTGAAAATGCGTGAAGGAGGGTGTCAGATATATTAGAGACTATTTGAGAAAGGATCGAGCATATAGAAGAGGTAAGAGGAAATTGACGGAGCATCAAACTCATCTCTTGAGTAGCAATTAGAGAAAATAACGGTAGAGAGAGAAAGTCATCTGGCATATCATAGTTTGCCAACAATCATTTGGTGGTATAGAAAGCGAGAACTTATAATCTAAGTAGCATGGAAATGAGTGCTGGTATGGGTGCAAGTATGAGACTAGACAAAATTTGTAAAATGTAAGGTACACGAACATGGCTACATAAACCTATCGAATTTAATAATTTACATGAGACATTATTATTTTTCAATTCATGTATTATTAGAATTATAATTCATATCACATTTTTAAGTTTCTTTTATTATGTTGATTGTTATAAATTGGAAACCCCTTCTTTTTGAACTAGACATTAAAACAAATTTTTAAAAATTATAATTTTGGATTTGGGCATGCGCTAAAATGAACCCAACCCACATCTTAACGAGCTTCAAAAGATAATGCAAAATGTACCATATATGTCCAACGATTGAAGAAGTGTATGACAAGTGTTTTAAATTAAAAGATATTCATATGATTAAGTACATGTCTAAACAAATGAACGCATATTTATATCCAAGAGGTACCCATGAAGCGTCGGGTACGAGTATGGCTTCACGATAGAAGTACTCGGGTAGATAACATACAATTTATTTCTTTAATTTACAAGCTTGAGTTTTGCCAATTTGAATATTTTCAAGCATATTGACTTACTGATATTTGTCTAGTGTTGTATCGAATGGATAGCTGAAGTTGAAATATTAGAGACGGACTACATTTAACCAACATGCAGAGTTGAAACTTCGTATGTTTCATTGTTTTGAGTTGTAAAGTATATATTTTTCATTTTGCATCCTCTTTTTTCTTTATATTACTTTCTACTCACAGTTTCCACGTAAAAATCTAATTTTAAGTTGAGGATATTTTGAGAAAAAGGTTGGCTAAAATTTAAGGCTACATTATAATGTCTTATCTCCCTTTTCACCTATTTAGTTTGTTTGGTTGTTTAAATTTTGTTCAGTTAGTTCTGATGGTATGGGAGGTGAGGGGCAAGTAAGCAGCGATGAAGCCAGAAATTCAAATAGTTGCATCACAATATATACTAAAATATATTATTACCAATTTTTCTCGTACATTAAATATAATCGAGAATTTTCATTAGATACAAAAGATATTTAACTAATTACAATTACAATTGATTTCTACATGTCTTCCTATTTTGAAATTGTTGCTTAATAGTCTTATTTGAAATAACACTAAATACATCCTTTTCAATGTAAACTTATCTACCTTTTTTTATCTTTATCAAAATTGATAATAGTTGTTGGTGAATTAGGCAACTTAAGTTAATGGTTCATAGGGTCACTTTGTTTTTAGGTTCAGCCCATTAAAAATTAATGGATCAGTACTCACAATTAAAATTATTTAGGGGTGTCAATTTGCTTAATTAGTTGACATAGCTTTTGTATTGTATGATTTAGCATGGTGTCATTTGACACCACCCTCAATACACTAGCTCCGCCCTTGCAGTTAGGGGAGATATAGAAGTGGGTAAGAGATGTAAAGATTGTACCTTTTATCCTTAAGCACCAAAATTTTTAAGATTTTCAAAACCCTCTATAAAATCCCTCGTCCGTCACTCATATCTGTCCCCTCATCCAAACATGTACTCTAATCTTTCCTCTATTTTTTCTAAGATCAATCGACCTCAGTAATCAAGAATAACCGAACCAATATGAAGAAATTACCAAACTTGTCATCCGTCACCTTGCTTGGGGAGTGAAGTGCATTATCGAGCTCATCAACAAGAAGATATGTATGTACTCAAGCTCTTTCTCAAGAATGTCATCAATGATGTTGCTACCTACAACAAGCATCCATGACGCAAGACCGTCGCGGTCAAGAAAGTCATCTACAACCTAAAGCGCCAAGGAAGGATCCTTTATGGTTTCGATGGCTAGGGTCAGGGTTTTACGTTAGTCCTTTTGTAGTTTTTTATTGCTTGCTTGTATTATTGCAAACTAATTTTGAATCCTGCTGGTCGTATGAATTAGTTATAAGTTTTTCTTTCGATTCTGAGATTAAAAAAATATAGTGAAATTTTCGAATGTATCTTCTCCCTTTTATTCATTTGCATAAGCTTATTTTGCAATTGTGGTCTTTCGGTAAATTAGAACATTAAACTGGTGATGATTAATTTTGGATGGGTAATTATTCATTGGAGTTTAATGGGATGCTGAGGTCTATAAATTAGTGAAAAAGTTTGCCTTTTGTTTATTCTATTGTTTGCTATTCTGATAGCTAAAATGGTGTTCTTTTTATGTGCCTTGCATTAGATGATAAACAAATCTTTGGTACTAGAGAGGAGACTACCAATTACAGTCTTTTTAACTTTATAGAGAACTTTTACTTTTGTGACAAATCATAATGTACTGAGTGACTTGTGTTTTTTGTACACGTTTTTTCTAAATTTTTCTCAAAAAACTAACTGTTTTTACAAACAACTGCTATCTCCCTTGTGGTTTGCTTTGAAGTTGATTGTCTGAGGTGTATTTAGTGTTGGGAAGTTATCTATTTTGTAAAATGTTGGACACTGGCAGTGGGTGAGGAGGGTGAGAAAGTAATTTGGTTTTATGCTTGTGTATGGGATGCTGAGAAGAATGGTGAGTGATCTTTTCAAGTGTTTTTGTGAGGTTGGAATGCTTATTGGGTAAGAGTTCCAGATACATGAGTTGTTTAGTATTTTTTAATTGAACCTTGAATCTTCTGGAAACTTTGTTCTTTCACCTAGGCATCAAGTTGTACATATAAAAATTGAATGGTTATTTTTCTTTTTTTCATAAGTTTAGACAATGTGTATTATATCTAGGCCTGAAACACAACTTTTGATCTTATAAGTTTAGAAAAGTGATTATAATCCTTATACTTCTTCACTTAGCCTCTGCCATGTATTACATTTGTAATCGTATGTTGTTGAATGCTATTTTTTCATATTGACAAATTTCATTTCAAAATTTATGATAATTGAGATGAAACCATTTTAAAGAAATTTGTTTTACCCATTGTTTAAATCGAGTTGA
>NC_033801.1:53836716-53841249 GCF_001876935.1 Asparagus officinalis
GGTATTTGCTAGTATGTAAAAAAGGAAGATGAAGGAAGCTGATATATAAGGGTGAAAAGTTTTGAAAGATAAATCACCAAAAGGGGAGTACCTTGTCTTTCCCAAGCAATGATTATAAAGAGGAAACAATAAAATATGAACCATTCATTTTGAATTATCTCATAATTCAATGAAACCAGAGAAACGTGTAGTAGTATTATCCACTAAGCAAGACCTCTTCCCACAATGACCTATATAAAATCACCGGGATCTAATGCAAAGACCTACACATCGATTGAACAGTCGCTTCAGCTCCAACCATGTGCCTCTCATATGACCTGAACTAGGGGGCACCAAAGTGGTAGCTCCTGAATAAAGGAATCTCAAGGTAACCGTACAGATGATAGGAGTTTGGAATACAACGCTGGAAAAAATGTTACAAAGAGGTAAGGAGAAGTTTCGATACCTAAGCTAATCAAACAAATGTTTGCTTCCAAGCTATATATGGGAAGGGAAGCAAAGGTCAAGACTCCACTCTGCCTTGGTTCCTCCAATTTGGAGCTCAAGATCCACTCTTCGTTACTACCTCCCTAGCTTCCAAGCTCTGGAAAAGAAGTTCCAAAACCTAGACAATTTGCATCCTCCTCAATTTCTAAACTTGGAAAAAAGTCTAAAATTGAGTTTCACTTGCAGAAATGGTGAGAATATGGAACATTGCTGCCTAATAACCCAAATAAACTCAGGCTATCAAAAAGAGTTCAATTCGATTAAGGTCTAAAATTCCAAGTGGAAGCCAATCGTAGGGACTTAATGGATATAATGAGCAACTAAAAGAAAGGGAAGAGTAAAAACTTCATTAAGCTTTTAAAAAAGTTTTTACATTATGTTGCCACTAAGGCACGCCTCGATTGTAAAAGTTATCGAAACTCGGAAGTTGAAACAAGAAGATTAACAATTTAAAGGATCTTGATGCAAATTTCCTACCAACTTAAGGGACCTCCATGCAAATTTCCTAACAACTCAAACTCATGAAAATTTCCTAACAACTTAAAGGACCTTCATGCAAATTTCCTTACAATTCTAGTTCAGCTGAAACGGCTAGGGGAAAAGGGGTTTTCTAGTATTCATCTCCCTAATTATGTGTATTGTGAAATAGATTCCCAAAGTATCACATTTCAAGAATAGTCCCCAAATATCTATAAGTTACACAAAGTAGTACTCCCCAGTTAAAACATATTATTTTAACTTATGGTTTCCTTACAGATGTTTGTAATTCCCTTTGACTTTATCTTCTTCATGTGCATGCTTCGCAATGGCCATCAAAATCTTTGGCTTCGCCTTCGATGAGTTCTTCCTCATCTGGCCATCTAGTCCATTTACGAAGCTCTCAAGTGATCCCATTTACCAAATTCCATCACATCTCCATTTTCCCAATTATAACCAGCCAAAATTGTAAACAAGAAGATTAATTGTTGGGTCTAACAACAGGTCTACCTTTATTCTACTTGCATATTTCTAGCATATCAAATTTTAATTAACAGCGGGGAAAAAGACACCCTCGGATAAATGAATTGTGAATGATGAGAAGATTATTTTAATATAATAGGAGGGAGTGAAGGGAATGAAGCTCTAATAAGACTTTTGGAAATGTCACATTTCACCTAAAGTTGCTCACTTTCTTACCATCCACACCACTAATTTCAAGTTCAAGTTACTAGCTTCAACTTCAACGCAAATAAAGAAAGGGGGTGAAAAGGAGAAAAGGGGTACCTTGCTGGATCCGATGGAGATGCCGACGTCTGGGTCGCGAGAGGCAGCGATCGCGATGCCACCGGCGCTGTTGACGGCATCGATGAGGATCATTGTTGGGTCGAATTCCTCTTCTCCTCTTCATTTCGATTCGAGGACTGAAGAAGAAGAAACAAGGTTTTCAAACTAGCGTCGGGATTAATTTGTCCCCTTTCATATTAGGGGCCGTTTGGTTGGTTTTCTAAAAACCAACAAAAGGAAATCGGTACAATAAACCAATAAAATAATATTTTTATCCATTTTCATCTTCAAAATTCACTCACAACATCCAATAAAATAATATTTTTATCCTCCAACTCATCTCATTTTATCTTATTTCTTATATTTAAAAATAAACCAAACACAAGAAATGTGTCACATCATCCAACTCATCACATCTCATCTTATCTCATTTTTAAAAATCACACACATCATCCAATAATATTGTGACAATTCATCTCATCTCATTAAAGCTTCATTTCCATCCATTTCCTAAAAAAAACAAGAAATTGATTTCCTTAAGTATGTATCACATCATCCAATAATATATCTCCAACTCATCTCATCTTATCTATTTTCTTATTTTTAAAAATGAACCAAACACAAACAACCTCAAAACAACTCATCTCATCTTATCTATTTTCTTATTTTTAAAAATGAACCAAACACAAACAACCTCAAAACATCATCCAATAATATACCTCTCTATTTTCTTATTTTTAAAAATGAACCAAACACAAACAACCTCAAAACATCATCCAATAATATACCTCAAATTCATTTCCTTATTTTTTTAACCAACCGAACAACCTCAAAACAAGTTTTTTTTAAAAAATCACTCACATCATCCAATAATAAGGTGACAACTCATCTCATATTCTATAGCTTTCTTCTTTTTTAAGCCAACCAAACAACCTCAAAACAATTATTATAGGAAATATGTTTCCTATTCTTTGATTTCCCAATTTTTTTTTGCGAAACGAACAGCCCACATTGTTTGTGATTTCTGATAAACTCCGTGATAAGAACCATTATTTCCTGGTGCCAATTCTGGATGGCTCAGTTTGGGATCCACAGTCGAGGTACGCTGGACTCAAATGTAAATGAAATGGAAGAATGAATGGAATAGAACGTACGTGGGAATGAAATGATCATTCTCATTCTCTTGTTTGGTATCACTAGTTTACAAGTGAGAATGAAATTTTATTTTCTAATAATGCCCTTACAACATCCTAGATTTTTAATAAGATAAAAATAAACATTAATGATAATAACTAAACAATTTTATTTATGCGTATGTTATATTAATCTAGTTACGTTTTATACTAATGCACATATTATCTCTCAGGTCTATGTTCCGGTTATATTTTTTAAACAACACTCACTATTTCTTAGTCTTAAAAAATTAAAGAAAAATAAATAAAAGAGTATCGCATCTTTCATAGGTTCAAAAAAAATATAAAGAATAATATCCACAGTCCACAGTTCTAGATATCAAAATTAACTAATTGGATAAATTATCAAAGGGGTATAATTAAAAATTACGTAACCAATTTGATTCTCACTTGAATGAGAATGATCATTCCTTATCAATTCACTTGGAATGCTCATTTTCACAAAAAGTGTGAATGGTCATTCCCTGGAAATGGTCATTCCAACTTTAAAAAAATATGTATGTTTGGTATTGGGGAATGAGAAGTGAGAATGGTCATTCTATTCCACCTCATTCCATGTATCAAACGAGGCGTGAGATTCTTCCACCTCAACACATAATGATCCCCACTAAAGCACACCATTAATCTATCTTTCGGCAATCCATTCACTAAAATATTTTCATCTTATATTCATTTAATATATGTAATAATTAGTCAGGCGGATATTTTTATCGGTATACTACTCTTCAATCGTGTAATATTTTCATCTTATATTCATTTAATATATGTAATAATTAGTCAGGCGGATATTTTCATTGGAATACTACTCTTCAATCATGTGAGTCACGTTTTAGTTCAGTTAGTTATTAACACCTCTAGTACATATGTAATGTTTGGAAACTTATCATTATAAAGGGGTATATGATTTGGACTAGGTATGTCCATCCGGCCCAGAAAACCGGGCCCGGAGCGGGCAAAATCGGAACCTAGACCCGGGCCTAGTTGCCCGGGCCTGAGCGGGCCGGGCTCGGGGTCGGCCCGGTTTTCTTTGTTTTTTAATTTTTTTTTACTTTTTAAAATTTTTTAAGAAAACAAAGCAAAAAATAAACACAATTTTGATTAAAAAATTATATTATTAATTATTTGTAATTATGTAATTTATAAATATAAAAAATTATATAATTTAAAATGATAAAATGATATAAATTAATTGTTGATTTTATAGAAACAAACAAAAATAAAAATAATTGTAGAATTCAAAGAGCTCCAATGCCCAATCAAAGACCTCTAAATATATATGTTGTGGCTAGGATTTGAACTACTAGCCTCATTTCCAAACTCCTAAATTTTACCACTAGACTAAGTAGTCAAAAGAATTTATGTCATTCATATATTATACATAAACAAATTGTAAATACTTATAGAAATTACATAAACAAATTGTATTATACATAAACATATATATAAAAAATATAAATTATATATAAATTTATATAAGAGTATAAATATATATACACATATATTATACATATATAAGTATATTTATATATACACACATATATAAACATAAACTTATATGTACATATATAAGTATATTTATATAATAGTATAA
>NC_033801.1:53842249-53877328 GCF_001876935.1 Asparagus officinalis
GGGTGGCTCGGCCTTGGCCGAGCCACCTTGAGGTGGCTCGGCCACCGAGCCACCTCAAGGTGGCTCGGCTAAGGCCGAGCCACCTTGGGGTGGCTCGGCTTTGGCCGAGCCCCCGCGGGCGGTGTTTTCCGACTTTTTCGAGTCGTTTTCCGTTGTTTCCGGTTTTGTCCGTGATTCGGTTGATTGAGACTCTGATTGGTTGATCTGATTTGGCAGTAAGTTGGATTCCTGATTTGGCAGTAAATCCGCTTCTGAGTTCGAGTCCGAAACTGATCTTGATTCGATCGTGATTCGTCCGAGTTTCCCCTTGGTTGGATGGCTCGTTGATTCCTCAACTCATTAGCTTGATTCTGCACGCGGGTGGATGCATTCCGTCGCTTCTGTGCGATTCGTCGATCTCGTCGCCTCGTTGGTTCGTCGGTTTGTGCCGAGCTATGCTAGGGGACCTATAAGCAATTTTATATGCCTACAATACCCAACTTGTCCATCGGCGGATATATGGTCTTCGAACAAAAATGATGGTTTGACGAACTGGTCCAAACCCGTAGGAGTGTCTAGATCCACATCAGTGATCAGAGCCCTAAGGGTGGAACACCCAACAAACCTAATTAAATGTGCCCGCTCCAAGCTAGAAAAAGTGCATAGAGGAATCTCTCTACGAAGCCCAAAAGCTCTCCCCACTTCTGGATCATCAGTGTAGTTGAAATGCTGCTCCGGCAGAAGTGGCACATTGGGAAAAAGCACTGTAAAATCAGAAGCAATAGTTAGTAGTAGAAATAGGTTGCTAACACGAAATAAACACGAAGGATAAATTCTACGTGCCAAGCTTTAAATACAAGTTCCAACCCTTGTATCAGTACTTGAACGCAGAGGCTGAACCATGCGTTGTAATATTTGAACGCAGAGGTTAAACCCTGCGTTGTAATATTTGAACGCAGAGGTTAAACCCCACGTTGTAATATTTGAACGTAGAGGTTAAACCCTGCGTTGTAATACTTGAACGCAGAGGTTAAACCATGCGTTATGATATTCAGATGCAGAAGCCAAGTCTTGCGTTCAAACTTCATACCCAAACATAGGAGTCTTAACTCTATGTTTCCTCAAACGCAGAGTCCCAAGTCTGCGTCTTCAATTTTAACACAGAGTCCTAACTCTGCGTTCCCAATTTTAACATAGAGACTTAGCTCTATGATTCTTAAACGCAGGGTCCTAAGTCTGCGTTTTTGATTTTAGCACGGAGTTGTAACTCTGCGTTTCAGACAGAAACAAGTCAACTTCCTCGTTGATGAGAACCCATCTAGGGTTTTCAGAAAACTTGTCGAAACAAGTTGCCATGGCCACCACTTACCACAGCAACGAGGTCCATGCGATAGCGACGGTAGTGTCGAAGCGCTTGTCGGAGCAGCGACATCGCCGGTGTCCTCGGCCGGCGACGCTTCCAAAGCCGCCTTGGCGACCTTCTTGGAACCCGCACTCATCCTCCTGGGCGCCATGCGGGTGGTTAATTGGAGAAGACGGAGTTCGTCAGAAAATTGACCGAAATTCAAACGAGAAATCTCGTTCTTGGAACTAAGCAAGGCAAAAGAGTCGAATGACTCTTGATGTGACCTTACAGGCCTATTTATAATAGTCATCAAGCTGTTAAATCGGTTCGGGACTCTAAGAAAGAATCCCAACCGATTCTGAAACGCAATCTTTTGCGTTAATTGATAAGATTGATTAGATCTTAACGCAGAGTTCACTTCTGCGTTCAAGTCCCAAATTCCAGGCCTAGCCCTATGTTATAAGAGTTCTTAACTCTACATTTTGAATCTCAAATGCAAAAGTCACCCCTGCATTGTGACTATTTGAAACAAAGGACACATCTTTGTATTGGCAAAACATGATACTTATTTCTTAAGTTCATGGACTTTTTCTTTATATGGCATTGTTAAATCTCTGTATTTCCTCAGCAGAGTTTAAACCCTCGCCAGGTTAATATTACACCGCAGACAGATGTCATCCCCACAGAGCTTGAATTTAGTTTACATCGTTGTAGCAGTAATTCCTCTGTCAAAATCCACTTATTGATTCTCATCAAGGGAACAATATGTCTCCAAAATCATTCAAATCATGATCAATTTACTAACTCTCCCTAACAGAGTAGTAAATACTCAGTTTATCAACTCCTTTCAATGGGGTGATAAAATTCCACAATCTTGTTCAAATCACAAGTATCACAACTCATCACTTCGATGATAAATCTGTTAGCAAGTCCTCCCCAGCGAGACACTACAATATTCTTCTTGTCACGTTAACATTACACCTCTGACAAAAATCCACTTATTGACTCTCTCCAATAGAGCGATAAGTCCTAAAAGTTGCTCCTATAGCAATATTCTTCTTGTCACGTTAATACTACACCTCTGACAAAAATTCACTTATCGACTCTCTCCAATAGAGCGATAAGTCCTCAAAGTTGCTTCTATAGCAATATTCTTCTTGTCACGTTAATACTACACCTCTGATAAAAATCCACTTATCGACTCTCTCCAATAGAGCGATAAGTCCTCAAAATTGCTCCTATAGCAATATTCTTCTTGTCACGTTAATACTACACCTCTGACAAAAATCCACTTATCGACTCTCTCCAATACAGCGATAAGTCCTCAAAATTGCTCCTATAGCAATATTCTTCTTGTCACGTTAATACTACACCTCTGACAAAAATCTACTTATCGACTCTCTCCAATAGAGCGATAAGTCCTCAAAATTGCTTCTATAGCAATATTCTTCTTGTCACGTTAATACTACACCTCTGACAAAAATCCACTTATCGACTCTCTCCAATAGAGCGATAAGTCCTCAAAATTGCTCCTATAGCAATATTCTTCTTGTCACGTTAATACTACACCTCTGACAAAAATCTACTTATCGACTCTCTCCAATAGAGCGATAAGTCCTCAAAATTGCTTCTATAGCAATATTCTTCTTGTCACGTTAATACTACACCTCTGACAAAAATCCACTTATCGACTCTCTCCAATAGAGCGATAAGTCCTCAAAATTGCTCCTATAACAATATTCTTCTTGTCACGTTAATACTACACCTCTGACAAAAATCTACTTATCGACTCTCTCCAATAGAGCGATAAGTCCTCAAAATTGCTCCTATAGCAATATTCTTCTTGTCACGTTAACACTACACCTCTGACAAAAATCCACTTATCGCTCTCTCTAATAGAGCGATAAGTCATCAAAATTATCCTGATCGTAATTTCTCGTATGTCATAATCATATCGTTGACAAAATTAATCTATTGACTCTTTCCAATAGAGCGATAGATTCCCAAATCTCTGTTATGTTAACAAGCCATCTCTGACACCTTTAACCCGTTTGAACCAGTTAATTCTTCTACAAAGGAATAACGAGTGTTCATATACCATCCCCAACAAGTTAAAATTTTTTCTGGAATTATCTGAGATGATTATAAAGGAAATTTTAAAAAATTAGGCGTTTTCCATATAGTTTCATTGTTGTAAGTCAGAACACGACACATACAATAAATAGAGACAAACCAGAATCACTCTTTTTATTTTTTTGGTCAGAAATATTAAGGAGTGATACAAAAACCCTGTTCTTATCAAACAAAAAGAACAATACATGATTAATCCTCTGGATCAGTAAAAGTGAAATACGCAAGCCGGGATTTAATAGCAGATAGCCTTTCTTCGTGAGCGGCCCGCACCATCACCTCGGCTTTCTTCCTAAGGGCGCTTTCATCCGGCTCAATTGCATTAGCTTGCTTTTGGAGAAGTTCAAGGTCCTGCACCGACGAACGGTAAGTGGCATAAGTTTTCACGCTTTCTAGTGTGAGCTTTTTCAAGATCTCCTCCTCTCGCGCGAGCTCGGCCTCGTGTCGAGCCAACTCCACCTTGAGGCGATCAATTTCTGCATGAGACGTTTGTATGGCAGCACCAGAAGCGTCCACAGCATGTTGCTTCTGAATGCATTGCCCCTGTAAGGATGCAATTTCAAGCTCCCTTTCAGTGATGGCTTCTTGAAAAGTTTCGTATTGGCGGGCCGCTTCAGCTTGAAGATTATCAAAGACTAACGCAGCCTGGGCAGCAAGATCAGCTCGATGCAATTCTTCCAAAGCCCTCAGATCTCTTTCCAACCGAGAGATGCCTTCGGAGCAATGCTGGAACAATCGAGCGTCATCCACATATCGAATGCCGTTCAAAGAGTTCATGAGTATTGGTTTGAAAAAATCGAATGAAGCTCGTCCATCACTGATCTCCTCAATCGCTATCTTCATCATATCTACCAACGGTCGTATAAGAACTTTTAGAATGGAAGGGATGACCACTGGACTTAGAGACTTCATCAGAGATGTTGATGGGGAGCCTAAAATCATAGACCCTGGTGCAAGAACAGTGGGTGACGATCGAGAAGAAGCCGGAGAAGCCATCGTGATGTCCAATTGTGAAGGACTAGAAGGAAGGACCATGAGTGCTCCTGTTTGGGTTGAGCCTGGCGCATTCTCTGTCACCACAGATTTTAGGGGAATCGTTAGAGAAGGAAGTTCTTCTGGCAAAGAACTTGTTGTCACCGGCAACGATTCAGAGGGAGGAATATCTGCTGCTTGTGGGTTGAGAGACGATGACGCATCAGCAACCCCACGAGTTAGAGAACCTACACAAAAGAGCAGTCAGTATAAAAGAAAGAAACACCAGAAAAATCAGAGTGTGTAATTTCTACCAGTAGGGTAAAAAGTTTCTTATAAATACAAACGAAACTCCTTTCTTCGGAAGAATCAAATTTTCACCCTACAAGCTCCCATAGTCTAACGGTTCGTCATCGTCTGCAGCTGAAGGTCCCGGAGAACTCGCAGTTGTATCCACTTTAGTCATTCAGCCAGTCGTTGGACTAGGAATAATGGCCTCCGAGTGTGGCAATAGTGCAGAGGAAGTGGGAGACTGACTCTCATTAACATTTGCAAGCTCATCTGTCACCAGTTCATCTGTAGGCATTTTAACCCCTTCAGATGGAGATGTTGCAGGCAGTGCCCCTGCAGATGAAGGAGTAGCACCTGGAGCTAGCTCTGGAAATGGTGAAATATCAGGAGGAGCTTCCATATTCCCAATCAAGGATTCATCTCCACCCTCTTCCGGATCCAAAGGACATTGAGAAGAGAATTCTTCAGAAAATGTAGCACCCCCAGAATGAGGACCTGTGGGATCGGGCAAACCCTCAGCCTTCAACGGGTTTGATTAGCCTTTACCGACTACCGTTTGAGTCGGGCTAGCATGCTGATTGTCGGAATCGGTTCCGCATGTAACGTTGTGCTAAGGGAATGAACTCCCTTAGACTTCGCCATTGTTACGGGAATAGGCTACCCGGCGACACGTGTTAGGTGTTGACTTTAGGATTTCGAGAAGAGAATTCTTCAGAAAATGTAGCACCCCCAGAATGAGGACCTGTGGGATCGTGATGACTTGCAGCAGCCGGTTCTTGTTCTTCCCCTCCACCGGCAGATTTAAAAGCATCCGCCATCAACTTCTCAGCAGGAGGGTCTACTAGCAGTTTCCTACGAGTGTGTTTCTCGTACTGAACTTCTTCTGCTTCGGTAAGAACCCTCTTTCCAGCTGCCTTGGTTCTTGAAGTATCAGCAGCCTTAGGGCTCGCTATTGTAGGTGTTGACTTTATCCCTACTTAGGTTTCGGGATAAAATACCCCAGACTGGTCTTCTGGTGTCTTTTTCTACGGCGAAAGACTAAACCGGCGACGCGTGTTAGGCGTCGGCATATCCCTTCTTAGGATTCAGGATGACATTCCCCATGCGTGTAAGGCATGGATTTTGGTGTTATTATTGACGATCTGCCACAATGTTGAATATATGGATGGGTGTTCTTTTTAACGGTTAAGAACTAACCGGCAGCGCAGGTTAAGCGCAGACTTATCCTTGCTCTGTATGATACCAGTTACAAAAAGCTATAGATGAAAGAGAATTGGGCGTCTTGTGAGGTAATCTAAAGGTAGCTCCAGTGCAGCCTGCAGTAGAGTAGTACCAGGCCCTAGCTCCTTCGTATATGTTATCAACAATTGCAAGCTGACTCTGGGGATTCCCGACATATAATTAGTCGTACCCGAACTGGCGAGCAAACCGATACGGCTGATACGGCTCAATTATGCATTTGTCATTTTGCCTAAAGAGGAGATAACCTGGTCTAATGTTCAAGAGCCAGTGGAAGACCCCTCCATCTAAGCGGGTAAAACCATCTGAACCAGCCGTATCTTGGAACACTTGCCCATAGTCACCACCTTCAAAGTCTGGGAAACAGCGGAATAGTTGATAATTGAGGTCTCTCGACAAAATCTGACGGACCCTCACGACATACGTGCCTTCACAGGAAGCTCCTTCCAATCGCTGCACAAAAGGGGTGAACCCCTCATCCGATAGAGATGGGGCACTCATCAAAAGAGGGCAATGAGATACGTACCATGCCATCAAATAAGTATATGGTAGGGGAACTCGAGGATTTGGTGTCACCAGACTCTTCTTTCCTTCAGAATCTACCTCCTTCACCTGAATGAATTCGAGGCACAACTCCCTCAAACCATGCTGCAAACAGCAAGTCATAGCTGAAAGCAAGTTCACAGGTCTCCCGTAAGCTAAGAGGACAGCCAGGTAGACTACCTCTATCATCACGGCATCTATGGGCCTCGTAGGGACGACACATCGCTTGAGCCACAACATGAGGAAGCCGGCCAACAAGGCCCTGTCAGAAATAGGCACAGCAGCCTGGTGATGGAAACTTTCAAACTCAGTCTGTGCAGGGAAGTCCTTTTCCAATCCCTCGTTGACATAATGGGCAGTAGCATCATTGATCAGAGTTTGGATTGTCTCAGGGGCACTCGCGTTCCGGCGAGACACATCAGCAGTTTTGTGAGATAAGTTCTGGAATAGATAATCAGCCCAGGATAGCTGCTTTATACCACGTCCTCGAGCCCCCGTCAATTGAGCACAAATTTGAAAATGACACATCACCTCCCATAGAGTGTCATAGACGTCAGGATGCTTCTCCTTCAAAATTCTGAGCTCGTTTGATCCTGGGACGAACTCCTCATAGGGCAAATCTCCAAAAGGAAGACCCAAAACGTCATACATTTCGTGGAGGGCAAACCCCAATTCCCCCACTGGTGTGAAGAATGTACATGTCTCCGGGTTATAGTTCTCCAGAACAGCGTAAAAATTATAATAGTTGTAGTCAACACCATGTCTGGTAGCTATTACAGGACAAGCAAGCCCAGACTGAGCTAAAGATCCCTCTAACTCTGTTATTACAAAGTCCGTCATTCGCGTCCACCATGCTGTAGAGTGTACCCATCCAGGAGCCCTGAATACTGAGGAGGGGAACTCTCCTTTTGCGGCCAGAAATCTCCGCATAAAAGTATTGGCCATACTAGCTGTTTCTCCTAAAGGATACCTCCGTGAGAACAAGCAGGGCTCCAAAGTGGACACTTGTCGATTGTAACCTACAGTGTGTACGCCTGTGTAGGTCAAAGCCCCGATAGCTACTCCATCTTGCTCTCGGACAAGGTCCCAATCCATATGTCGAGGGACAGAAGCACACTGATAGTAAGCGATAGGAAACATCCTATGCATATCAGGGAGAAAGAAGCGGCAATCTCCTATTTGCCTCAACAACTTATAGTGGCCGCCAGTCACGATTTCTTTTTTGATGACGACATGATCGCTAAACAGGAATGCTGGTTTGGTAAGTTTTTTACGAGAGTCGGTTTCAAATTTGGCGTCTGTCACCAAAATCCTGAGTACAGCTAGGCTTGGATTAGAAATCAGGGTAATACGATCCTTGTCTGCATCCTGAAAAATTGGGAGTTCCTGGCGCAGATTGAATTGCATATTGGAATCGACGCCGCCTTCGCGCCCGAAATGGTGACGAAGAGTAAGAGGTTCGCAGGAGTAGGGCACTGCAAAAAAGAGAAAAGTACTCAGTTAGTCAATGAGGAAATAAAAACAAAATGGAACTTTAATCAAATCTCTAGAAAGAGAGAAAGCTTTCAAGAGCACAGTTCAAATATGGCGTTCAAAAGTTTATTAACGCAGAGGTCGAACTCTGTGTCAAGCTCCTAAACGCACAGTTCAAATATGGCGTTCAAAAGCTTATTAACGCAGAGGTCGAACTCTGCGTGTTCAAAAGCTTATTAACGCAGAGGTCGAACTCTGCGTCAAGCTTCCAAACGCACAGTTCAGATCTGGCGTTAAAAGTTTATCAACGCAGAGGTCGAACTCTGCGTCAAGCTTCCAAACGCACAGTTCAGATCTGGCGTTAAAAGTTTATCAACGCAGAGGTCGAGCTCTGCATTAAATGTACAAACGCACAGTAAATACCTAGCGTTAAAGTTTGTCAACGCAGAGATCGAACTCTGTGTTAAATTTCCCAACGCACAGTTCAGGTCTGGCGTTAAAAATTTGTTAATGCAAGGGTCAGGCCTCGACGTTTCAAATTCAAAACGCAAAGCCCCAACTCTGCGTTACAGAATCAAAACGAGTCGTCTTCCTCGTTCACAAGAACCCATCTAGGGTTTTCAAAGAACTCGCCGAAGTAAGTTTGGTGGCCGTAGAGTTCGGTACTTATATGACAGCGGTGTTGCGGCAGCGGTTGATCTGGGACGGGAAACAGTCTTCTTTTTCGGACCCATGGAAGATGAAGATCGGAGAGGATGAACAGGATTCGCCGGAGTAAGAAAATGAAGAGTCTTCGTTAAAAATCTTTCAAAAAAAGAGGAGGCAAAAAGTCAGATGACTTTTGATTTGACCCTTAGCGGTCTATTTATAGACAGCTATGAGCTGTCAAATCGGAGCGAGATTCTAGGACCAGAATCCCACCGAACGTGGCCTGTGCGTCAGCGTTGCTTGAACTTCCGAATGTAGAGTTCAACCCTGCGTTTTAATGTTTTAGCACAAGGAAATTTACATGTGCGTCTACATTAATTGAGCTCCTGAACGCAGGATTCAACTCTGCGTTTCAATTCGATAACACAGGAAAGCTACCTGTGCGTTCTAACTCAACCAAACGAATTCCTCTATGTTTAAAGCCAAGACATGATTCCAAATAAATAGAGGGAGTCTGATGTCAGCTGTCAAAGTGACTAAGGCCGAGAAGAAACAGACTACTCCACTGTGGAGCCTATTAGATAGGTACAGGCAGATTATAATCAGCAACACGAAAGCCGATTCGACCCAGCGCGCAAACCATTCTTCTAAGTGGCTTAACATTCCAACAAAGAGTGAGTTGAGCTGATCAAGAAAAGAAATAGAGTAAGAATCTTCTGAGGTTGTCCTCCTAACCACAGTTAGGATAAAGCCCCTCCCATGTGGGCTTGCGATTCTCCCTGTCTATGATAATGGATCTGTCTTAAGCCCAGAATTGCTCGATCTCACGAAAGATAACCTCGCTAACAAGTTTGCAGATGGTGTTTCTATGGTTGCTTCGCTATCCTTCACTCTCTCTTACCCAACTCTTGTAGCTGCGCTTCACATGTTCGTCAATGCCTACAAGAACGTCCTTGTTATTTCACATGATCCTCAAATCAGACGAAGTGAACAATCAACTAAATCTTTGGGATCCAAAGTATTCCGAAAATTCATCCCAGTCAACCGCGAACTTTCGAAAACTTTGGAGGGGGTTCTGTAGGCTGTCTAAAAATCACAATGGATAGCTAATCCCTATTAAGCTCTGACAACTGAAGTTACAATCGGACGACTTTTTAATCGCTACAAACACGGCCTCATCTCTGAGATGATTGATCTTGATGGCTGTGATAATAGCATGACTAATATTATATTAGCAACTATTAGAGATGCTGATGAGCAGTGTAATAATTTCAGAAATAAAATGTTGGACTTAGCTGGTGAGTTGCTTGGTAGAGAGCTGTGGGTAAATATTCGTCTAAAAGTCACTATGGATGGTTGATTCCCGTCAAGTTTCAACAATGAAAGCTACGATCAAATAGCTTTCATGCCGACAAACGAAGGTTGCAAATAGGAGACTTTTCACACAGATCGAGAAGAGTTACAATTCAACGACGCTTCCGACAGCTAACGAAAACTCTATTCAGTGACCTTCATAATCAACAGTGAGAGTTACAATCTGACGACTCTCATATCCCATAACAGGCAAAGATCAATAATCAGTGGCCTTTGTAGTGTTATAATGGACGAGGTTACAAGTCAACAACCTCTTTCAAATGTAGAACTCACTTCTGTGTTTCTCAAGTTCGAAACGCAAGGTCCACATCTGCGTTTCCCAAATTCAAAACGCAGACGAACTGTGCGTTCTCCAACAGACGTCCAACTCTGCAACGCAGAGTTAAAATACAAGACGCACGAACTGTGCGTTCTTCGGCAAAACACTCAACACTGCGTCCCAAATCCAGGACGCAGAGTTGAGAACTCAACACATGAGCGGCCTGTGCGTCTCAAATCTCTAACAGAGATTTAACTCTGCGTCTCAAGCCTTGGACGCAGAGTTAAGGCCCAGAACGCCAACTGGGGTGTTTTGACTTGTTCAAACACAGCCCGAACGGCCTCAAAACCGTTATCCCATGTTCTGAGGGATTTTCGCCCACTTAGGAGCGGATTTAGGGGTTGGTTACAACCCTAATCCCCCTATAAATAACTGATTTACTCAGTTGAGTAAGAGGTTGACGTGTGCTGGCATCAAAACCACATAAGGTTAACAAATCTCGGCGGCTTAACCGCACAGAGAAGGCGATTTTCCAAGAGATCAAAGAACTGATCAGTAATCAGTTAGACAAATCTTGAAGAATCCCTTCACCAACGGCGGATTTACTTGGCTATTAACCGAATCTTTGGTTCTAACAACTTTGTTACAGAGTGTCAACTTACTCTGAGTTCTGAAACTCATTTAAGAGTTCGTAATTAAGCTTGCAACGCAAGGTAATTACACCAAACCAGTTATTCGATTCTCAACAACTCTTTTCAGAGTTTTCAACTCGCTCTGAGTTTATTAAGCTTGTTAAGAGTTCTAAACCGAATTCATCAAACAAGTCAATCGTTCCAGTAAATCAAGACGGTCGGATTGTCAACGGAGAGCAAGTTCGACACAATCAATCGAAGGAGGCACTCCATCGCTACCAAGAAGAACCCAGTTTTAAACAAAGGGGAGAATCAAATTCATTCTCCTCTCTTTTGTAATCGGAATCCAAATTGTAATTGATTTTGAGAGGAATACAAGTCAATTTTTCTTTTATTGTCTTTTTACTGCAAATTTCCAACAAACAAAGATAAATGCACGATCCAGGAGTGGGTCATTGGATGCCGTAAGATGGATTTTGAGGTACATTCGTGGTACCCTCAATTTTGGTTTAGTTTTTGAGTGGGACACTAGAGGTGGGCAGTTGTACATTGGCTATGTTGATTCAGATTATGTCAGGAATTTGGATAAACGCCGGTCTCGACAGGGTATGTGTTCACTTTGACCCGTGCGTCGGTGTATTGGAGATGCACCTTATAGTCTACGGTAGCTTTGTCGATAATGGAGGTAGAGTATATGGCAATAACAGAGGCTGTGAATGAGGCTATTTGGTTTCGAAGACTTTTAGAGGAACTTGGTATATCGCAACGGTCCGTCACTATTCATTGTAATAGCATGTGTGCTATCTATTTGGTAAAGAATTAGGTTTTTCATACGAGGACAAAGCACATTAACGTTCGTTATCACTTCGTTCGAGGTGTTCTTGAAGATAGCGATGTGGAGATTGTGAAGGTCCACACGAAGGATAATGCGGCGAATATGCTCACTAAGGTGGTTCCGAGCAACAAGTTTGATCACAACAGAAACTTATTGCATATTCTTGATTGTTGAGGCCGTTGGTGGCCATTTGGATGAACTACAGACGACTTGATCCCTTGAGAGAGGGGGTACGTAGGTAACCTCATTAGTGCAACCGATTTTTTTTGTGTTCCTGACTTGTTGTAGATTGCGTCCGTTGTCGTGGATTACTTCCACTTCATATTGGACGCAACAAGTGGGACGTTTGTTTAGTTTGGTGTCGGCTCAGTTTTTGGGAAAACTTCACCGAGGTGGAGAATTGAAGAGTTCAAGAAAAATAAAGCTGACAGGCATTTAGAAGTTTCACGGTCAACCGCGAGTGGCGCTGCAGTCGGCCATAAACATGCACGAGTACAGGAGAGTTTCTGGAGTTCTGCTTGGTCGACCGCGAGGTTAGGTCCGGTCGACCGCCAAACCCTGTAATGGTTTTTTGGAATTTGTCGTTTTGTCCGGTCAACCGCTAACACAAGGGGTAAACAATATGAACTAGATAGTGGATCATATAAATAATGAGCTATGGACAATGGCGATATAAGATATGAACATAAATATAAATGAACGCCAAAGCACACTCAAACACACTATATGATCACGGAGTTCGGACCTTCCGTCCTACGTCTCCGCTCCCCACTCCCGGGGAGAAATCCACTATCACAACCGGGTTTTCTACGCTCACCCGAATAACGTTTACACCTCACAGTGTCGGTTTTCAACGCTCACCGAACAACGTTCACTCCTCACACTCGGTTTTCTAGTTCACCGAAAACTTCACAACACACTCGGTTTTCTAGCTCACCGAAAACCTTACACCACTCACAATGTAACAAATATAAATTTGTTCTCTACAATAGATGAGAACACAATTAAGCACAACTCAATGTTACAATCTCTCACAACCCTAATATACTATGTATGCAAATACAATAAGCTCAAGTGGGTGTGTGTAACAATGAGATAATATAATCAAATCTAAACTCAATATAAAAACTAGCTTTAAAGAATGATAATCAAATAACTAAGCAAATGTAAAGCTAGATAGAGTTTAGAAAACTTCTCCAATAGATGACAAGATGGAGAGATGGAGATTGGAGCCCAAACAAGAAGATGATCTCCTCCACTTGTGAAAACAATCTTCAAACCAAACAAACACTAAAACACACTTAAACCCTTGTTTAAAACTCTTTAAACTTGTTTAAAACATTTCTTGAGTGCCCTTAGAAGTATGAGGGCATGGGGTATATATAGGCTCATGAAACAAGCCCAAAAACCCAAGAAAACCAAGCAAAAAGACAAAAAAATGGATATATCAAAATCTGGGAATTATAGCCGTTAGCTACAGTAACCAACGTCCAGAGACATTTCCGGTCGACCGGTCCGGTCGACCGGATTACTGTAGCAGTACGCAGCTGTTTTGTAAAATCAATTTAAAATAGTAAATGAACTCCAAAAATTATAAAATTTTGTGGGAATGTTCGAGACATGTAGAATAACATGTCAGAGAAAGAATTTCTGAAAAATCCTTTCCCAGTGGAGAGAAATAAATGTTTGAACCCAAAAATACAGTTTCTGAAAATCTGCTATGATACACGATTTTGTAAAATCAATTAGGCATAGTAAATCAACTTCAAAAATAGTAAAATTTTGAGGGAAGTTTCTAAACATGTAGATAAACATGTCAAAGAAAGAATTTCTTAAATATCATTTTCCATTTATGAAAACTCATCTATTTTGTAAAACATGCACGAACATGCACGAATGAAAATTATGATTTTGTAAATTCCATTAAACATAACAAATCAATTCCAAACTTGATGAAACTTTGAGAAATGTTTTTAAACATGAAAACAAACATGTTAGAAAAAGAATTTCTCAATTTGCATTTATAATTTGTGAAAAACATTGTATTCTGCAAAAGCACTAAAAGACGTATATATGAAAAACATGTGATTGTTATTTTTGACTCAAAACAAGTTTTGAAAACTTATGGAATATTTATATGGACATAATAAAAGTTGTTTATGATGTAAATATAGTCCAAAACTTATTTTATATGGACATAATAAAAGTTGTTTATGATGTAAATATAGTCCAAAACTTATTTTGCATAAAAACACTTATAGTTACGAAAATCACAAATATATATGTGTGTGTATGTTTGAGCTTATAGAATTAACACACATGATATAAACCTATACTAAATATACCCAAGCAATGATCTTGATCTTCATTGTAGCTCAACTTGGTACACGTTGCGGATGAAGCTAAACTTGGATCTTGAACTTGAATTGTACGATGCTTCACTCCATAATTCCGCCAACCTCCATTTGATATCGTCGTTATGGCGCAATCCATCCATCCTCCAACTACGTTGTTTGTCTACAATACATAGGAATGCACAAACACTAGACAAACAACATTAGTAGTAAATTGTTTGTAAATCATCATCAAAACAAGAAGGCCAACAATCTCCCCCTTTTTGATGATGACAAATAATTTACAAAAAAGTATATATGCATGAAAGGAAATGGATATATAAAATATAATTCACATGCATATAAATAAGGAAATGTATACTCACAATATTTCTCCCCCTTTGACAACATAAAAAATGAGACAAAGGTATGAAGAGAGCGAAAGCTCCCCCTCTCAATATGCATGGATGAGTATAACACATAGAAAGATATAGGGATTGCTCCCCCTATCAAAATGCCATATAGAATATAAGCAATAAAAGATCATGGCAAACATATGTGAGCAAGCATAGATAAGAGCATGCTAAAAAAACTTTACTCACATACATGAAGATAATGAGAACATATATGAAAATAGTGTCTCATAAAGAACATAAAAACATAGAACATATATGAAAATAGTGTCTCATAAAGAACATAAAAACATGTATAATAGTAGATTTATGAAATCAAAAGAAAAAGAGCATGAGAATCATGCAAAATGTTTTCAAATGAAAACGATTCAATCAAATGAAATCATAAATCATAAAACCAAAACATCATTGATTTTAAAAAAAAAATCAAGAGAGGTAATCATATCTAGCTCTTGAGCTAGTAACAACACATATAAATATTTTAGCACCCGGTAAACAAGATTTGAGAATAAACACCCAATAATCCCGGGGGTTATATAAATACAAACCTCTCATCAAAACAAGATCAATGAGCATGAAAACAAAAAAGATTTGCAATACAAACCTCTCATCAAAACAAGATCAATGAGCATGAAAACAAAAAAGATTTGATCAAAGAAAATTTATTTTCATAACAAAAAGTACAAAAAAGATTTGATCAAAGAAAATTTATTTTCATAACAAAAAGATTTTAAGACATAATTTTTTAAAATCGAGAAAGGAAAAAGTAAGAACACTAAAATTCTTGGTTTAAAGTTTAAATTTGTTTTGGTACCCAAGAACTCTTGGTACCAAAAGATTTAGGGACATGACCCCTATCATTAAAGCTCAAAGCCCTTGGGTTATGAACCCTCTTAGGCATATGTAGTGCACTAACACGATCAAAGCAATAATCGCTCAAATGACCCTTCCGATTGCAATGAATCATTTGCAAATAAAGATTTTCTTTTAAAATTATTTTGCAAATGAGAAACATTCTTAAACAATGGTCTATTTGGAACATATTGCAATTTAGAAGCTTTTTGTATATCAAAGCAAAATTTAGCAAGATGTCCAAACCTACCACAAACATCACATTTAAAAACATGTGGTCTACTAGATACATTTGGCAAACGTGATTTTCTTTTCAAATCAAAACAATATTTGGCCAAATGACCAAAACGACCACAATGATCACACTTGAACACACTAGCATGCTTATGATGAACTTTGTGAGAATGAGCATGTGAATGTGTAAGTGATGAAGAAGCTACATGAGATGCACAAGGAGCATTAGAATTCTTATGTTTGTGTGCATCATAACAAAACTTAGCTAAATGAAAAACTTAGCTAAATGACCTTGACGGCCACAATTAGAACACTTATAAGTTTTGCTATACATGTGTGCATAATGAGTGGATGATTTTGACTTAGTCTTGGCGCACATGTCCATAAGCTTCTTATGATTATCAAAGCATATTTTCAAAGTTGAATCTAAAGATGAAATACTATTTTTCATAAGATTCAAATCTTCATTTTTAGGCACATATGCATTTTTAGAAGTAGAACATAAATAGTCATTTATAAAGGAAGCAGTATCATTTTGTATGTTCTCTACTTCTAACATGGCATTATCTTTTTCATGAGTTAACTTGGCAAAGTTTGAAAGCAAAGAATCATGATACAATTTTAATTTTTCATTGTTTTCTTTAAGGATCATATTTTCATTAGAAATAGTATCAAACTTAGAAGTTAAAGACTCATGATCGGATTTCAAATCTTCATGCTTGCTTTGTAAGTTAATGAAATCATTTTGCAATTTGTTAAAGGCATGTAATAATTTTTCACTAGCACAAGCAAGTTCATCACTAGATAAATCATTATCGGGTTCGAACTCGCAAACCTCACTAGGGCTATCGCCTAGTGGCCGTGTGCATGATGCTCCACATGAACTTGAAGCGGGATCCTCCAAAGCTTGTCGGATCGCCTCCAAGTCTCCTTGATGCGCTTCTATGAATTTCCATAATGTATAAGCGCTATCAAAAGAATCAAACTTGTTAGACAATAATGAATTAAATGCATTTAATAAAAATTCTAACATAAGCTTGTTCATAATAAACATCTTTTTATCATGTTTGCTCCACTTGGATTTCTCCAACGTGGGCACAATATAAGCACAATCAATGATTTCCCATAAATCGATATTTTTAGATTGAACAAATATTTTGAATCTAAAACACCATTGAGCATAAGGGAAAGCATTGAATTTAGGAGCAATACTAGAATCATAGCCTAAACAAGATGCATCATTCATATCCATAATTTGTAAAAATATGCAAGCAAGATACAAATGCAATCAAAACAAGATTAGCACAAAAATATAACTTGGATCTTTAACTCAAGGCGATTAGACCTTAAATCAAAGAGCACCAAGCTCTGATACCAATTGTTAGACCCTAGAGGGGGGGTGATTAGGGTCTTATGCTAATCTAATCCGATTAAATGCCAATTAAAATTAATTAACAAGTTGTATTCTTGCAAGATAGATATACAAGAGTTATAAGCAAGAATAAGCAATATACAATATGATATATCCTAGCAAAGCCAATTAAAATTGATTAATAAGTTATCCTAGCAAGTATGAAATACAACAATATTTGTAAGCTAGGATAAGCAATATGAACAACAATATATATCCTAATAATGAGATATAGGCAATGTATGTGCAAGGATATATAAACAACACAAGGGTAGATAATCTAAACAAGATAGTGGATGATATGGTAATGAGCAATGCACAATTGGCGATATAAGATAAATGCAAAAACAAATACGCCAAAGACAAACTCAAACAAACAGTATGATCACAGAGTTCGGACCTTCCGTCCTACGTCTCCGCTCCCCACTCCCGAGGAGAAATCCACTATCACAACCGGGTTTTCTACGCTCACCCGAATAACGTTTACAACCACACTATGTCGGTTTTCAACGCTCACCGAACAACGTTCACTCCTCACACTCGGTTTTCTAGTTCACCAAAAACTTCACAACACACTCGGTTTCTAGCTCACCGAAAACCTAACAACACTCACAATGTAACAAATATAAATTTATTCTCTACAATAGATGAGAACTCAATTAAGCACAAACTCAATGTTACAATCTCTCACAACCCTAATATACTATGTATGCAAATACAATAAGCTCAAGTGGGTGTGTGTAAACAATGAGTGAAATCAAAATCAAAACTAAACTCAATTAAAATCTAGCATATAGAAATTATAAACAAAATAATAAATAGCTAGAAATGAGTTTAGAGATTCTTCAAGAAGATGATCTCCTCCACTTGTGAAAACAATCTTCAAACCAAACAAACACTAAAACATACTTAAACCCTTGTTTAAAACTCTTTAAACTTGTTTAAAACATTTCTTGAGTGCCCTTAGAAGTATGAGGGCATGGGGTATATATAGGCTCATGAAACAAGCCCCAAAACCCAAGAAAACCAAGCAAAAAGACAAAAAAAATGGATATATCAAAATCTGGGAATTATAGCCGTTAGCTACAGTAACCAACGTCCAGAGACATTTCCGGTCGACCGGTCCGGTCGACCGGATTACTGTAGCAGTGCGCAGCTGTTTTGTAAAATCAATTTAAAATAGTAAATGAACTCCAAAAATTATAAACTTTTGTGAGAATGTTCTAGACATATATAATAACATGTCAGAGAAAGAATTTCTGAAAAATATTTTTCCAGTTGAGAGAAATAAATATTTGAACACAAAAATACAGTTTCTGAAAATCTGCTGTGATACACGATTTTGTAAAATCAATTAGGCATAGTAAATCAACTTCAAAAATAGTAAAATTTTGAAGGAAGTTTCTAAACATGTAGATAAACATGTCAAAGAAAGAATTTCTTGAATATCATTTTCCATTTATGAAAAATCATCTATTTTGTAAAACATGCACGAACATGCACGAATGAAAATTATGATTTTGTAAATTCCATTAAACATAACAAATCAATTCCAAACTTGATGAAACTTTGAGAAATATTTTTAAACATGAAAACAAACATGTTAGAAAAAGAATTTCTCAATTTGCATTTATAATTTGTGAAAAACACTGTATTCTGCAAAAGCACTAAAAGACGTATATATGAAAAACATGTGATTGTTATTTTTGACTCAAAACAAGTTTTGAAAACTTATGGAATATTTATATGGACATAATAAAAGTTGTTTATGATGTAAATATAGTCCAAAACTTATTTTGCATAAAAACACTTATAGTTACGAAAATCACAAATATATATGTGTGTGTATGTTTGAGCTTATAGAATTAACACACATGATATAAACCTATACTAAATATACCCAAGCAATGATCTTGATCTTCATTGTAGCTCAACTTGGTACACGTTGCGGGTGAAGCTAAACTTGGATCTTGAACTTGAATTGTACGATGCTTCACTCCATAATTCCGCCAACCTCCATTTGATATCGTCGTTATGGCGCAATCCATCCATCTCCAACACGTTGTTTGCCTAGAATAAATACAAAAAACACAAACACTAGACAAACAACATTAGAAGTAAATTGTTTGTTAAACATCATCAAAACAAGAAGGCCAACACCGTGAGCATTGGCGCGGTCGACCGCCAGTCGGGTTTGGGCTTGGGCCTTATTTCCTGTTCTGATTTGGTTTGTGTTTTGATATATATATATATATTGAAACCAATTTTAGGGTTTGGTTAAAATCAGATATTTGAGATTGTACCGAGCATATTGAGAGGGAGAACTTGTGAGCAAGGAGAGAGCTTTGGTTTAGGGTTTATTTGTGAGTTTTTGTGAGATTGTAACCCTTTGTACTCTTCTTGATTTAGTTAAGTCTTCCCATCCTCTTCCCGTGGACGTAGGCAAATTGCTGAACCACGTATATCTCTGTGTTTGGTTTGATTTGTCATATTTTGGATTGGATTGTGCTCGTGTTTGGTTTGGTTATCTTCTCTCGTGGCTCACGGACTCGTTCCGCATTCAACAAATGTTCTTTCACTAAATTTTGTACCGATGCATCTTCTAAACAGCCTATATTATTCAGTGAAAATTTCTATCAGTAAAATCGTAAATACCATTCCGGATAATTTTGTTTGATAGCAAGAGTTCTAAAAATTTACCAACTACAAAAACGACAAGAGTTCATAGGTCTGCGTTTAAGGATAATATTGACCTTTTTTTAAATGTTCATAGAAATACTTTGTCTGGGTTAGTTGAATTGAGTTATGACAGAGTCTCTTCATCATCAAATGCACGGTGTACGCTATTTACGAAATCTAAAAAAAAATAAAAGAATAATTTAATCGATAACGAACTTGACTTCATTTACTTATTCATGACACTAAACCCAATACAGGGGAGAAAAAACGTGGTAGAGGGAGAAGCATGGACAGCTCTTCTCACAGCAAAAGATGGCGACTATACGAGAAGCAAAACAATGTAACCCAATGGGAATCCTCTACAGCTCTACTAAAAATGGAGGTATACAAAAGCTCTTCATCGTGCATTTCTTTCTATATGATCACTTGATCTGATTACAGTAAATGCTCAAGTACTATGCGTTCCATGCATTTAGCCATCGTGGCAAAACTAGATAGAGGCTTATTTTTCGATCGTAATCTGTTGTTTTTTGCAAATGTTTTATCATAAGTTGGAACAAAATGAAAAGTTCCAGACGAATTTTTTTTTAATGCCATGCCGATTATGTCTTGTGCTTTGTAATTTCTCATTTTAACTTGATCCGAAGTTCTGGTTTGTATTTATATTCTTTCGCATTTCCCCATACTTAAGACTCAAGCCGCATGCTTGGTACCTCGAGACATACCTGATTATTATTAAAAAAATGACAAATGAAGCTTTACAGCAGAACTTGTATAAGGAAATGGTACAATATTATTCCTTATTAATTTCAATGAAATGCACGCGCCCTTGCACATACACACTCATATATATCAATAAAAAATCATAATAAAAAATCAATAAATAATAAATAAACTAGAATATCGTAGACATCGTACTGCCAACTTGAAAGAGTTCAACATATTGCTAAGAAACTTAGAAGGTTAAAAATAATAAAAAGGCACCATTCTTATCGACTATATACGTACTTATCTGTAGAAAATTACTTCCTAATTCTCCCTGTCAGCACAAGCTGGAGCAGTGATGTTCCTGAATTTCACGAATACAATAGATGAAGGGGTGATGCGCAATGGAGCAGAAGCTTCAGTGATGGTAGGAGATATTTGTGGAATCTCTCCAGTGCTTGAAACATTTAAGAGTTTTCCATTGAGAAGCACATAATGACTTGTGAGATTGCCATCTTTGGGAGTTAGGTGGTAAACTTCCCTTTGTCCTCCAAGTGTTGCAGAATTTGTTTTGAGCTCAGGTGGATACAGGTTCATGTCATTTTGGACTGAAACGTTGAACGCCGTAGAGTTTGACAGGTTAATCAGCACCAATGTAATTGAATTCTGCCAAAGAAATTCAGGCAGGTTAGATAGAAATCTAAGTGTGACAAAATACGTAGAAATAGTTTGAATTGTATGATGAGTTTGTGTTACTTGGTCTCTTCCACAGTGGGCGTATGTTCTCAAGTAAGGCGAGCTCTGGTGAGTAGCTTGAAGAACACGGCGTCCAATTAAACGGTGCCACAACAGAGCACTGATGAGATAAAGAGATCAGTTAGGATTCAGAACTGGGATACATATATGAAAGGCTATATAGGTTCTCATCAGTCGAAACTTACCTGTAGTAATCTGGGTTGGGGATAAATGTTTGGGTGTCAAGGAGAGCATAGTTTCCTCCGATCAACGCTTGGCGACAGTAGGCCTTATGGTTGAACTTGGATGCCATGCCGAGCTGGTCTAAGTACCTTATCAACAGCCGAAAGACAAAAATAATTTGCTAAGAAGTTGGAAGTGGGCGCGTAATTTTTTTCTTTTTTTTGTTTTTTTTCCTTTTTGTTTTTTTGTTGATGAACTTTGGGCACATCAGAACTGGGCAAATAAAGAAAGTGACCATGGAATACATAATATGAAACATTAATTATCACTATGTTATACTGTTAATTATAACAAATTTTGGGAGGTAGGAGTGGAGAAGCTTTAATTACACCACTGCTTATGTTACCTAGCCCGCCGAACTAATATACGAAAGGGTCACGGTGGGTTGGTAGAATTTTTCAAAGATACAAAAAATTCGAGGCTTAAACTACTTTATCTGGCTCTTACTTGGGTCATACAATACATTAGAGGAAAAAAACCTAAACATTTGCACCACTATTAGAGGAGAAAAACGTAAAATGAAAATAGTATGACGCATAAACTTAAGCATATATAAATTAAATAATTGTCGATACTCGATACATTTTCATGAAGCACGCCATTTTTCAAGAGATGATATGTTACCAAAAACTATCGACGAAAGTGCCAGATTCTGGTCCTCCACTATTGAAAGCACCTCCTGCTTCACCGATCCAGGCAGAACTCCACGGGCCAAAATCTTTAACTGTCTCCTCTGCATTTTTGAATGTCTGAGCTATTTGAGACAGAAAGAAAGGATCTTGCATCTTGCCAAATAGCTCTTTGCTTCCACCTAAACAAAGGAAGAAACACTAATGAGCTGGTTCTTTTTTTAGTGCATTAACCATAGGAACAATAAATTAATTGTCGCACTGACCGGGACCAAGGTTATAGATGTGATGAGTCACAGCGTCAACAACATTAGGTCCCGAATTTTGAAGCATTTTGGCAAACCAATCTTGATCAAAGAAGCCTCCGGGGGCCAAAAGCATAGGCTTCTTCTTGTCTTTGTATAAATCATCTATAAGTGCTTTGAGAACAATCAAATCCTGGCTGTACTGCTTAACATCCACCTTCGCAGCGACGCCATCTCCAGATATTTCATTTCCTGAAAAGGTTAATTATGACAATCTTAGAGAGACCGTTTGAAATAAGTTTTTGGTGAGTTTTTTCGGATGAAATGTTGTTTTAGAAGTTACCAAATTCCCAAGAATCGACATTATATCCCTTTGAGATAGTATGATTGATGAAATCTCTAGCATTTGATGAGTTCCAGCTGCCTTCCCACAAAGTATCATTTTTAAGCTGACTCCTTCCGTAGAGTGCATTCAACCCGAATGTCACAACTGCTCTGCAATTATGTATTTGTTTTGGGGTGTAGTAAAAACCAAAAAAATGTAGAGTTAGTTTCTGTTTTTTATGTTAGATAAGCTACATAAAAAAAGAAAAAGAATGTAAATCTGTGGATTGAAGACATTCTTCTACAGACTATCACAATTCTTTAGGGAAAAGAAAAAAAAAAAGCAAAGTTCAAACATTAGGGTTAGGTTAATTTGTACACATCATGAAAGAGTCAAATTTACACTCAGAGATAAATACATATAGAAGGGAACATCTCCTAGTATTATACTAGAGCTGTTGAACTACTGGAAGAGAATCTAGAACACCTACGTAATGTTTGTAGATATCACAAATTAGGCATTGGTGAATTGAAAAAAGTAGAAAACCAAAGAATTTCAAAAACTTTACTGGTTAAATTCTTCGTTGCATCTAAATAAGAGAAGATATCATTACCCACTGTCCTGAAACAGTTTATTGAGCTTCTTCCATCTGCACATGTTGAGGCAGCCAGCAGAGAAATCAAACAATGCTCCTTTAACAAGTTTGAGCTTTTCACACTTTGGATGATTTTTCCCCACTTTATAGACGATTTGATCTTGAAGTGACCCTCCGATCCTAACCCTCAAGGGGGGTTGATTGAAAGCTGCAGGTTAAACACGGATCAAAGTTTTCACCTATATAGGAACAATACCATAAATGAAATTATATATACCGATATGTGGATATAAGACATTGATCTCTGAGACCCTTACCTTTGATAGCATTTTTAAGAATTGGGTTTTTCAAATCCTGCAAGAATCAGAATTATATCATCGGTTAGCTTTTCATGTCCATACCTTCTGACAAGATATCAAAAGGCATATATAGAAAAAATAAGATACCCAAGCTTTTCATGTATAACAAGATTAGAGTGGCTCATAAATAGTAAAATTTATCATATCCACACACAAGACTGGAGATGTAGATATTGAACAAGGGAAATGTCACACGTCTAGTAATATATCGCGAGAGAAATCTTCATTACTTTATAAAGCAAAAAAATTCAACACTTTAAGATAACTGTATGTAGAGATAAAAATCATGATGTATAATCAAACAACAGGAGACTAAAAGCCTTGTGTTCATAAACAAATGACTCATGAAAGTGGAACAGAGGTCAAGCGTTCACATGTGAGAATCACTCTTTTCCACGACTAAAGAACAAATTTACATGTAACTTGTTGTGTAATAACTATTTTTTGATATTATCTAGGAAATGAAGCAGAAGCAAAGCCCAATTCTGCTTGAACACTAATGGCAATAAGGTGCATTTTCATTCTACTATAAAATTACAATGAACTTCTACTCATAGTAGTAATGCTGTTCCTGCTATTAGTTGGTGAACATAGCAGATTTACTCATCGACATGCATGTTCTTTTTTGTTCGGAAAATAATCATCAATGTGAGTATTTCAGATGATATAACAAAGATCTGTTCCATGAAAGAAGAAGAATGAAATTAAACGTTTTGTTAATTTCCAAATTTCCATGAAAAATGAACAGAAAATCCAAATTATAATTGGTGTATCAGATATCACAGAAACTTCACCAAACATATACATCCTTTTAAGTTAAGAGGGTCATATTACTTTAAAATTCAAACAAATTAAAACTAAGATATGAAATAGTTGCATTTATCTTATGGTTCTTCCAGACTCTCACCAAATCTTTCTTAACCTGGTAAAATCATTATACACTTCTAATATGCATTCATAGTACACTGACAATATATAAAATAGAAAAAAAAATAATAAAAAACGTGATCAGATAAATTGCATATCAAAGCTTCAAAGCATTACCAAATTCAAAACAGAGGATTGATACCAAGGGCACATCCCATAGTTGCACTTTTCTGCAGGCCACCAATCAAGAGTCACACATACGAAAGATCGATCGGTATTGGCAATGGTGGTCGCCCCCTCTATGTCTACAGTCACATTCTCAGTATCGCAAAGAGAAGGAAGAACAAAGGCTGATAAGATGGAAATAACGAGTAGAAAAGATGAAGGCCTCATCTCTTCTCTGTATCAATCTATGTATTATAACATGGAATTTTTCTGAGAGTAGAGAAGAGTTGATGGGAGATGGAATTTTATATAGGAGCTATAATTTTATAGTTTGATTAGATTTTACGTTAAGATTGGGATGTTATCAAATGATTTGGTTTTAAATGTTCAATATCTATTCTTATCGAAATCTGGTTTTGTTATAACTGTAAGCAAATGTAGTATGGGACTGGTGAGAGCTGTGCTAGGTACCTAATTCAACTGGATTGAAATCGTGTGCACATTGGTATTGAATTTAAATTTTAGATGTAGCGTCTTTCTTTCTATTTTTGTGTTTTTGGGTGAATTACACTAAACCCCCGATGAACTTTCAAAATCACACTAAACCCCCAATAATATTTTGGAATTGCAGAAAAACGCCATGAACTTTCTAAGGTTTGTAGGTAAACCCCATAAATTAAAATGAAAAAACATCATAAAAAGGCATTTTGAAAATTAACGGGGGTCTAGTGTAATTTACCTACAAGTTCATGGAGTTTCTGCAAAAGTTATTGGGGATTTAGTGTGATTTTAAAAGTTCAAAGTGGTTTACTGCAAAGCATAGAAAGTCACAGGGGTTCAGTGCAATTTACCAAAGAATAATGATTACAACTGTAAACTTTCTACACTACTACTACTCTACAAGACTACAATAGAGAATAAGCGTGGGATCCCTTGATGAGTCATCAATTTTAAAAAATGATAGAGATATTAGACCCCACATTTTTCTCTCTTTTAGGGGGTGTTTGGCAATCTGAAAGTGAATTTAAAATATGTAAGTTATTTTTTTTTACAAACGACTTTTACATTCATGTCAACACGTAAGTGAAATACAGTGTTTGTTTGAAAAATTAAATTATTATCGAAAGTGTAATATGAAGATGATGTGGCAAAATAAGATTAATTAGAAAATATAATTAAAATCATTTAATTAAATTAGTTACATTTTTGTCACTTTCATGTGACTTCACCATTTTTTTAGGGGAAATCAAAATTACATTAAATCTTATGTGGCAACTTTCTTACATCTCACTTTCATAACCACTTACATGAAAACAAACACCTTAATTGTTAAATGAAAGTAACTTTCTCACTTTCATCTTTCACTTGCATGCAAACAAACACCCCCTTATTGTAGAAGTAGTCTGGGGCTGTTTGGTTTCCTGTTTTTGAGGAAAATGCTCTCTTGAAAGCCTGTCAAAAGTGTCAAAAGTGTCACTTTTTGGCAGGCTTTCAGCCAAAATCGCATCTAAAAAAGAAGATTTTGGCTGAAAGCCTGCCAAAAAGTGATACTTTTGACACTTTTGGCAGGCTTTCAAGAGAGCATTTCCCTCAAACACAGGGAACCAAACAGCCCTAAGTAGAGTAGTGTAGTTATCACTACTATTTTACACTTTAGGGCATGTTTACTTTCCTACTATTTTACTCTTTAGGGCATGTTTACTTTCCGAAGAATGATGGTACTATTTTAAAATAGTACAGCCCTACCTTTTAAGCCCATGTTTATATTTTTAAACTTGTAGGACTATTTGAAAGGAGGGATTACTTAATACCAAGAAAGAGGACTAAACCCCCACCCCCTACCTTTATAATGCATGTATTAATTTTTTTTTATATATATTATCATGACCTCATCTTGTAGGGTATTTTTTTCTTTTCTGCATTATTTGTCCATAGAATTATTCTCTTCTGCAGATTTTATTTCTTCAGCATTTTTTTCTGTGAGATATATTTTTTCCGTGAGGGTTTTTTTTTGTGCTTTTCTTTCTTCTGTTGCTCAGCCTAAAAGCCAACAAAGTTGTTGATCTTTTCTTCTTTCTACTGGGTACTCAAGTTATATCTCCAGGGATGGTACCCTGTCTTTTATTGATTATTATGTTCGTAAGCATGAACTAAAAAGTTTTCTTTGTTATCTTTTTCTCTGGATTTTGCAATCCTATATTTGAGGTCATATTGTTGTGGAATGTTTTTGCATTCAATAGTCAAGATTTTGTACATCGAATTTATATGCCCTAACGGCAAGGTAAACTTTTACTTAAGAAAATGGAGTCCAAAGTCATGATTCCTTACGTTTTTTTTATATATACTATGTTTTATGCACGTGCAATGCACGTGATTAAATACTATGATTATGTATTTTTGATATATTTCTTTACTAAAATTTGTTCCTCAATTTGACTTTGATTATTTTTCCTCACATTTATCTTTAAATTTTATTATTGTGATTATTTATTTTATTTAATGTTTGTTTGAACGAGCTACATCAAATTTAAAATTTTCATGTTAGTAATTGAATTAACAAGAAATAAATGTAATCTAAAGCTAATTTGAATTTTCACATTATTTGGATTGACATGAAACCAAGCTTGACTTGAGAATGTATAATATTGTAAAAGTGAAAAACACTTGAAAAATAGCGTCATAAAAAAGGATGAATAATGCCAATAAGCCAAGATGATTAATTAAAAATAGGCTAGAATGAAACTAAATAGACTATAAATTTTGTTGCTAATTATTGATAGACTTTAGAAAAAATTATAAAATAAAGATTAATACTAACTCGATCTACTACACTTTTATATGATAAAAACATTCACATAACCATATAAAAATATTAAAAGAGTTCATGAAAATCTCTTCTAAAGATTCCTGATTTTACTCAAAAATTAAGCTATTCTATAAAATATTCAATAATTTAAATTTGTATTGTATTCATAAAGAGAATTGATGGAGATGTTTTTGGTTTAGCAGCTTGTTCTGAATGAGCCTTGCATATTAGCTTTAAAGTTTAATATTTTTTCTTTATCATATTATGTGGATGTTTTCTTAGTTTACTTATCATTCTCTTATTTCTTTAATAAGTTGTATCTTTGGATTGATATATATTATTAACAAAATTTATGATGACATGCATATCTTTCCTACAAATTTGAGACAGATATAAGTTGAATTTTATATTTAGTAGTATTTAATAAGAATTTTAGTTATAAAATATGTTATCTTTATATTTAAAGATATTAAAATCTTACATGCATATCTTTGATCGTGTTCTTAAAAATTGATCCTTCGTTGGTAGTTATATTCCCAAATAAGGTTACTTACAGAGTCATGCCACTATATAAAAAAAGAAAAATATCAATTTTATTTTTTTTACTTTTGCTATGGTAACTAAGTATCATGTGCCTACTTTTTGTCCATTATAGTGATTTTCTTCATCTTATGTAGCTTATAATATCTCCCAATATAGTTGATCAATGACTTCATTTTAGTTTCTATTGCAAGATTGTTTATATGTAACTTTATATTAATTTTATGATTCATTTAATATTTTAAGGATAAAGTATGCAAATTTATAAGTGCTTACTAAATTTTCTTATATTTTTCATGAAGAATGCTTTTTTAATTAGGACAAAATTGTTCAATATGTTCTTCAAGGGGAACTCGGTCAATGCTTCTTTGCTAGATATGCCTTTTATCAATGTCAATTCAGGTGATTTATGAATATTTCCGAATCTTGAGTTTATTTCCTTCACTACTCCATTTGAAATGAAAACAACTTAATTCTTTTAAAGGATATATCTCTGAACTTTCTGATAGTTTTTCATACATAACTCAAGTTTTTCATACATAACTCATTGTATTTTTTTACCCTATAAATATTATCAACATTAGAGATAAATGTTTATACATTATAATCAATTAATGCTAACCTATTATACTATAGTCTTTTATTAATTTGTCTTCTATCAATGAATGTTATTAGTAAAATTATATGCAGTTTCGTAAAATTATACAGTAATGTTAATTTTTAATCTATCATATATTTTTAAATTCTTATTCCTTAACTGCATAGTTTTGATCTACTGCAATTGTTATTTTTTACCGGCATCAACTTAGACATCTTTTAGATGCTGAAAAGTTATGATAAATTTTAAATTGAAAGTTAAATTTATATATCTTAATGTAATAATATCAAACATTTTCTCTTTTCTTTGCTAAATTTTAGCATTTTTTGTGATTTTGAATTTTTGAGGCTGTGTTTTGTAATTTTTAAATTTTGATAGTATTTTATGAAAATTTTAAATTTAAGTTGGATTTTTATAGTTTTCATATTTCATGTGTTGGTGGTAAGTTTTCAAATGTTAAAATATTTCTTATAACTCTAAAATTTTAAAAGTATTTTTACAATTACTAAAATTTTGGGTTATTTTTAAAAATTTTAAATTTTAACAATCTGCTGATAATTTCTAAATTTGATGTGTACCTGTTATAAGTTTTGAAAATTTAGGGTTTTTCATAATTTTTATTTTTGAGGGAGTTTTTATAATTTTTGTAACTTTAAGGTTTATTTAAAAATTTTAAAATTTTAAGTGCATAATGGTAATCCCAAGAATCCATCTATGTTGTTTCCAAGTTTTGAAATCTCTGAATTTTAGGGTGCATTTTTATTATTTAAACTTTTAAGATTGTTTTTGCAATTTTTAAAATGTTAAGAGTGTTAATTGTAAATTTTTAATTTTTAGATTTCATGTTTATTTTTAAATTTTAAGAATTCAAGGTGTTTTGTGTAATTTTGAACTTTTCAGACTATTATATGTAATTTTTGAAACTTTTAGGTTTTTTTTAATATTTTATGTATTATAATATGTTATCAGCCTATAATTTTTTAATCTTATTTTTTCTAAATTGTTGAGCTAAAGTTAGTTCATATGGGGTTAATATAGGATATAATTAGTATTTGGATAGATTAAGATTTAAATAAAATATTCAAAATAACTTTTCTTAAATTGTTGAGCTATAGATACTTCACGTGGAATTAGATAAGATATGACTAAAATTGGAATAGATAAAGATTTAAATGAAATATTCAAAATAATGAGGGGAAATATTGACCATAAAAAGTTTTTCTGAACTTGTTTTTTAAAGGGAGTATGATATTTTTTAACAGAAAGCATCGAGAGATAAGTGAATAGAAGGGGAATAACACATTTTAAATGTGGTGCATTAATACTATTTTAATTGATTTGAGGGTAAAATAGTCATTTTGGATATGTAGTCCAAGTAGTCATAATCCCTCTAAAAATAAATGCTAGTATGAACTATTTTAAATTAGTTTGAATAATAGTCTGTATAAAATAATATTGGATTAGACTAAAATACTCTCAGGATAATATAATCTCAATATTATAGTCCCGGGAATACAACAGCCTATAGTTCGGTAATAAGAACAAGCATGATTTTAGTGTAATTTAAGGAAATGGACGGATTTTATAGATGAAGAGGGCACGTGCAAAATATTTCAAAATATTTTCAAGTTTTGTGTTAACCATTCAAATGCACGGTCGTCAAGATTTTTATATGCCAAGATTCATTAGCGGTTTTATGGGAGGTTTCAATTTGGAATTAAATTGTGCCTCTTTTTTTTTGGAAATCAGAAATGTAGGGGCAAAACTCTAAGAATGGATTCCTGGCGGATCCTCCAATCACACCTAGTATTCTTCAGTATCAATATTCAATAGTGTTTCACATTCCTAAAGCTAAAAAAATTACAACATCTGACATTTCCTTAATTTGTACATCTTTCTTTTTGTGGCCAAATATAGAAAGTGATTCTTTTCTTTTATTTCTTTTATGCTTTGTAGTGTAGATATCTTTTCTTCCTCTTTTCTTTTATACTTTATAGTGTAGATTATTTTCTCTCTTTTATTTCATGCTTTGTAATTAATGTAGATTTTTAATTTTTTTTCTTTTCTTATTTTGTAGTTTAGATTTATGTCCTTCCATGCTTTGTAGTTTTGATTTTAATTTCTTGCTTTTAATTTCTAGTATGAGTAGCTAATCTCTTGTAGGAAATCTAAGATTAGATGAAACTAATTTAATTTCCTTTTGGTTTTTGAATTACTCTTTTTTGTGCTTAAAATAATTATGTTTAGCATAATCAACAAGAGAACTAATTGATAGGAAAAGAATTTGATAGGCTGTACTTATCTTAAATGGTTTGATAATTTATGCTCTTTCTATTCTAGGGCAATTATCTAGTTGTTTATTTCCTTTCATGAGTAGTAATATTGCTTGATAATTCATGCTTGTTTTTAGTAACTTGATAGTCTATGCATAATAATTTTAAGTAATATGAGAATAAAGAGAGAGTAATTCTTAAATTCAAAATAAAATTAACTAGTGGATTCAATTCTAGATTCCTAGTTTCTCACCTGATTTCCTCCATTTTTTATTTCTTGTTTCGATTTGATTTTCATTTTAATTTTCATTTATTTGTTCTTCTCTTTCTCTTATTTTTTCTCTTGGTTTAGACTTTTTTATTTGTGACGAATCCTCAACCCAACCGACCTTTACACTATCATTATTTACTAAACATTTTAGAACATCCTCTAAGGAATTTCTTTTCTAATACACTCCTTCCTCGTGGATTGATATTTTTATACTATAACTTGATTGTTGTGCACTTGCAATGTTTAATTTTTATTCCCATCAACAAGAGATCAGAAAATGTCATATATTTTATGTCCTAGCATAGCCTGTTGAAGTAAGTTAAGTGTCATGATCCAACTACATCCATGCTTTCATGCACAATGTATCTATTACTACTAGCGTATATATCTAACTACTACTATCTACTATATATATATACCTACACTATATCATAGCTTACTGATCCGCTCAATTATATATACCATAGTACGTAGGTTCATAGCGTATACGGTATATAGGGAAACAACTTTTGTCAACTTAACGTGGATAGCAGAAATAGTCCTGTCCACCAAACTTTTATCCATGGAGCTGCTATGGATCCCCTTGCCTGATATAAGAGATTGTTATAAGTACAATAAATGAGTGGCCTAAAAGGTATTGCGTGGACAACTATTGTCCCCCGTAGTCCACACTTACGTGATAGGTCGTTGCTCTGTCTTCTCTCTCTCTGTCTGCCTTATCACCTGACGCTCTACCGTATGATCATATATAGTAACCTACGCCGTATTAAAACTAATAGTATATATATATAATATTATATAGAGAGAGAGGAGAATGAGAGAGAGACTTCGAGAAATTAGAAAAGAATTTGAGAGATGGAATTGGTTGAGAAGTGGTATTCTTTTGTACGAGCAATATATGGCGTGACACCTAATAGTAGTGTGATTGTGTCAAGTCACTTATCGCCGTATTCCACTTTTGAATGCCCAATGTGAAGTTTATTGGGTGTAAACCTTTTTTTACTTGCATCCCATTACTTTGACTGTCTCCGCGTAGTGTAGTGTGAGGTAGGGATATCAATGTAACACATCACGTCTCAGTCACGTCAACTTCTTGTGCTTGGTACTAGAAGCACTATATAGATTTTCAATATATTTTGCCTTGTATTATAATGTTTCGTATTTTAAGCATATACTGATAATCTATATTAACTAAGCTAGCAAACCTTATGTCGTAAGTGTCAATGGTCGTACTAGAGTACTGGCAAATTTATACTATGGTTTAGTGGGTACATGTATTTAGGGGTATATATATTTATTGATAATTGTACATATGATTATAAATATTTTTTTTCATTCTATACAAAGGATCAATAAATAAAAATAGATGTGAAAGTTATGAAATATATGTCCAAGAAAGGCGTCTTATATATTATATTATATATATATGATGTAATGTATATATATAATTATATATATATATGGCGGAGTGTTTTAAAATTATATGAATAATGATATATATATAAGGAATATAATATATGTAGTGTCGCAGGTTTAAATAAAAACCTAGAAAACTAAAACTCCTAACCCCGAGTGACGGCATCATTTTTGTTTAAATGTGCTTTAAATCCAGAAGATAATATAACCTTAGAATTCAGTATGGCAGTATATGACCTACACTTAATGTTTATATCAACTATTAAATAACGTGCTAAAGTCAGGTGCCCTTCATCCTTTCTTATTTCTTTAGAGATATAAGGCGTTCATTATAGGACCCACGTAAATAAGCTGGACTCTTATTTTAGTTGAAACTATGTAAACATTGAAAATTGTATATTGTAGAAGTAGTTCGTCCCCCATAGAATTAGAATTCTAGGTGATTAGCTTCTGCTCTCATACGCCGTGTCACAGGTCTTTCTCGACTCGAAGTCCGGACGAAGGGCAACCGCCCGAAAATCACGCCGACGCCGAAGCCACTCCGAGTTATTTTTTTAAAAGCACCAAGCATCGGATATTATGAAGTACACTTCGATCCAGCCCTCAGTAGCGCGATCAGCACCCTCGCACGCGAAAGACCACTCGATAGAGCACTAGCTCCGATGGATGCACCCCTGTTGGACCAGATCGTGGCTAACGGTGAAGCCCTCGCCCTCTAAACTCTTCTCTTAAAATAAAGCATATAATAACTCTCTCCTTGGTTTTTTGTCTTTTTTTCATTACGACTTTTTCTTATTTATTTAGTATAGATCTATTGAAGATATATGCTATTGTACTATTGATAACTTTGGGGCAATGTGCCGCAGAGCTACAACGATCTGTCATCAAGCATATCTGTCTTACAGGATTCTGTAGATCTGCTGGACCACTTCATTGTTTGATTTGAACTCTAAGTCATATAGGCTAATCATATTGGAAGGATGAAGAATTAGATATGACTCAAGTGAGAGAGTTCAGAGTCTCATATAATAGTTAATATTTATTTAATTATGTGTTCCAAGTTAGATTATTTAGAAAAAGGTACAATTATATCTTATATTGTTGTTCTGTAAACAGATTTCGGTGGTCTAATTTGTGCTAGTGATGTTGTTACTGATGTAGCTGTTTAGATAGTGTGATATTCGGTTATCGCAATGTAGAAGTGGGACTGGTTCAATCCAGTGAATCTGGTTCACTCTGTGAATCTGGATCTCATTGGTTTTTATTTGCTCCTAATTTTATGGAAGATACATGCCTATGAGAATAATAACATCCTATGACTTGAGTCACTAGGGAGATGAAGTTTCTTGTCGATCCGGATCAGTGACTATTTGATAACATGAGAGGTGGGAAAAGTACCATTCACTTCAGTGAAGTATAGTTTTTTCAAATACTTCAGTGAATCTCCGAACTATCTCTAGCAATTCTTCAGCAAATGGGAATCAAAACCGGATTAATGGAATTGTATATAGCTCGAATCATAGAGTTGAACTACATGAGCACAACAGTTCACAGAAGTTATTAGTGCGGATATTTCGCTCATGTTTGAATCGAGATTCAAGTCTGTGCTGTGTTGCTGCTGCTGGTGCATTAAACCTATTATCTATTTACAGTTTGTAAATAAATTTTTTTTCCATATAAAACATTTGTATCTAATATAGTGAATCAGATTTTCTCCAAGTGCAATCAAAGATTAATTTTTCGTTTAGAGGTCTAAAGATTACGTAATAATCATAATTATATGAGAATTATCCATGGTTAGTATATAATAAGTACTTACGATAATTCTCCTGTATCTCTATCATTTCATAAAACGATGAACATCTGCTTGTATGTCGCTTAATTATAAATGATTTTATTTCACAATCTGAACAAAATAAACATGTTAACCAAATCATGAATCGTTCAGACATGCAAAAATCAATGTATCTCGTTTGTATCTTGTACGTGTAGCTCAAATATCTATTATCTCGGTTTGACTATAACCAGTAAACAGAATAACAATTATGCACACTTCCTTGTATTCCATTAAATCGCCAGGTTATTATGCCGGAATGAAATTGGGCATTATAATTGTAAACATAATTATATATCCATGTACCGATTAAGTCGCTTTGCAGTTTGCTAGACAAAATTTACTCGGATGACCTTTGCTATATAGCGTACTTCACAACAAGAACACTTTTCCATAAAGTATTAGATTTCTATAGAAGAACATTACATTTACCAAATCCCAGAATACAGGATTAGACTATATTAAAAATATTGTTAAACTAATTTATGATTAACAAATCTTAGCTGATCTAATAAAATCTAAAACAAAGCTGATAACATCCTGAAGAATGCATTAATATCACCATGAGGTTGTCAAGCCATATTAATAATAAGATCAGAACAATTCTGATTTGAGATTCTCAGTAAATTCTACATTATTGGTAATTAGAAATACATTCATATCTATATATGTATAATACACTCTGTACATGTAAAATTCAGATAGTGGGGCAGAACATAATCTATAAGTTGACTTTTAGATCCTAAATAGAGATAAACTTAAGGAGTGGTCGATATTAAATGAGAAAATTCAACCATGTTGAAAGTGAATCTTTAAGGGATAATAAGTATT
>NC_033801.1:53877353-53893535 GCF_001876935.1 Asparagus officinalis
GTCGTCGCCGACGCTGAAGCCCCTCGCCCTCAAAATCTTCTCTTAAAAAAAGCAAAATTCCTGTCTTGTTTGTTTATTTTTTTTCACGACGTTTCTTATTCTTTTTGTATTTTATTTTTGCAGATTTGCTATTGTTTGATAACGAGTTTCAGTCCAGTGAATCTGGATTCAATTCAGGAATCTTGATTCACTACAGTGAATCTTGATTCACTCTAGTGAATCTGGATTCATTGGAGTGAATCGAGAGCCATATATAGTTAATATTTATTTAATTATTGTTCACAAGTTAGAGTTAATATTTATTTAATTGTTGTTCACAAGTTGGTGGTCTTGTTGTGCTGTGTTGCTGCTGCTGTGCTGTTGTGCTGCTACTGAAGTGAAATTGGATTCGCTAGAGTGAATCTGGATTCAATCCAGTGAATCTGGATTCACTCTAGTGAATCTGGATTCATTGGTTGTTTGTTGCTCCTATTTTATGAAGATACATGCCTATGAAATAATGAATACGAAGGGATGAAGTTTCTTTCACATCAGTGACTATTTGAAGTGAAGTGAATCTCGATTCACTTCAGTGAATCTCGATTCAATACTTCAGTGAATCTCGATTCAATACTTCAATGAATCTCGATTCATTATAGTGAATCTAGATTCATTATAGTGAATCGAGATTCATCCACTGCAGTGAATCGAGATTCAAGTTGTGCTGTGTTGCTGCTGCTGGGTTGCTATATATAGTGAATCCAGATTTACTCCAGTGAATCAAGATTCATTTTAGTTTGTATATTTATGGATTATCCTGTTCAACTCTTATTCTAATATAACTAGTTGAATCTAAATTCATAACGATGAATCTCGATTCTGTCGACAATTTATGAGTTATTTTGAATAACTGTAACCTCAACATGACACTATCTCGTTTGTATCTTTACGGTGTAGTCAAATTTATGATTCGGTTTGACTAAACCCAAATAAACCAAATTATCCTCCGTTTTGCATGATAGAGGTATTTTTTGAATTATCGTCTCAATACGACGCTCGTACAGAAAGTTATGGCCTTTCAAGGTTTCACAACTATCTAATATAATTTTTAAAATTTTTACCAAATCCGATACTGAAATGACTTGAGTTTACATCTTAGCTGCCTAAATCTAAAAATAAACAAGAATGATTATATCAATGAACATAGATTCACCATTAATGAATCAAAAACTGAATTGAGATTTAATCTAGATTGAATATTATAATGTTACATCTGTACATGTAAATCCAGATAGTGGGCAAACATAAATCAACTATTTTAGAGTAACAGATAAACAATATAAATCGATATTCAATAAAATTAATGTACAATGAATCTTAAGTGAAACAATAGATCCAATGGGATAGGTTCTCTTCATAGACTTCAGAAGACTTGCGTTTGCACGTGGATGGCATGGATGAACGGAGATTCACTACAGTGAATCTCGATTCAATGATGTGAATCGAGATTCACTGAAGTAGATTCATTTCAGTGAATCGAGATTCACTGAAGTGAAATCAGATTCATCCCGTCGTATTCATTGTTCCAGTGTCTAGTCACATAGGTTTATCAACTCCCTGCAAAAAACAACTAAATTTGTGATTTCCAATTTAATTCAAGAGTACGTAAAACATGACTTTTACTTAAACTAAATTTGTATTTAGTTCAGTGAACATCGATAACTTATATTGAAGCTAAAATATAAGTTTGTATTTAGTTCAATAAACATCGATAACTAAATACAAATTTGTATTTAGTTCAAGAGTATTTAGTTCAGTGAACATCGATTCACTTCACTTTAATTTTACCCTTTACAGCAAAATTTTAAATTGGATGCCCTTTATAGCAAAAGTTTTTGATTCAACAAACTTCCTATCATCAAGCTATAAAATTTTAAACCATGAAAAGATTTCACCTTTTACAGCAAAAAGTTATGATTTTTATGGTAAAAAACAAACACCTCACATAACTAAATCTTGATTCACTGCAGTGAATCTAGATTCACTCATGCGTGTCTTCGTTTTTCAACTGGTTTCTTTAAAAAATAGGAAACTTTTCAGACTAAAAGATGAAAATTTAATTTTTTACCTTTTACAACAAAAAACTACGATCTTTAAGGTTAAAACTAAAACTTTTAGATGAAAAATCAAACAAATTTCATAAACTTACCATTAAAACGTCAAAATTAATTTAACGATGACAAATGTTGAAGACGGTGGTTGAAGATGAAGGTTGAAGACGAAGGTTGAAGAAGACCGTGGTGGTTGAAGATGAAGGTTGAAGACGAAGGTTGAAGAAGACCATTGATAGAGATGAAGTTGAAGGCAAACGTAGCATTAGATAAGTTGGGACGAGTTTTGGAGAGAGAGAGCTGTCGTGACTTTTTGGATAGGGAGCTGTTGAAGAGAGAGAGTTGTTGTGATTTTGGAGAGAGAGAGAGATATGTTGTGACTTTTGGAGAACTCAACAGACACATGCATTCATTACCTCTCTTTGGTGGCTGTTAATTTTACATGATTACCCTTATGCAACTGTAATAGTATTATAATCCCAGCCATTGGATGAATCTAGTACGGATCTCTAGGTATCATCAATGGATATAAACTTTGGTGGATGGTCCACTTAAGTTGACATAAGTTCTCTCTTTCTCTCTCTCTATATGTGTGTGTGTGTGTGTGTGTGTGTGTGTGTGTGTGTGTAACCAGACATACTCATGTGAAGTTGTTACACTTTAAAATTCGATATTAAAGTTGTTTAAGTACCACCAAGAAGTGCTGAAAAATGACCTCAAGATGAAGTACTCCATGATGTTTTAGGTTTGCAGGTCATCATAAATCCAAAACCTGATATTGGCGAAAGCACTGAAAAGGGGCATGAAGCACATGATATGGCTCATGATGTGATAATTTGTACAGAGAAGTTTATTCAAGGAGAAATACTATATTTGCAAGCCTAAAGACAAGAGATACAAAATCTTGCGGGTTGTAATCAACATTAATGAGCATGAGGAATTTGGTGATACCAATGAAGGAAAAAGAGATAAAAGGACTATGACCGTGAATGTATTGGTCAAAGGGGGAGTGCGGCCTCCTATACAATCTATAAGGGTATTCTTGTTGGGGTTCGAGGAAATCCATGCAAACGCCGAGAGAAGGTCACACAAGATAAAAAATAACGGCACAAATACAAACATATCAATTTTACGTGGTTCGGCAAGTTGCCTACATCCACGAGGCAAGAAGGGAATGAGTTTTCACTATTAGAGAGAGAGTGCAAATAGAGATTACAAAATCACTCAAAACCTCACAAATTAATCTCCCAAACAAAGCTCTCAAATCTCTCACCAAATCTCCCAAACATACAGCTCAGAAGTCTCTCAAATTCTCCTTACTAATTTTCTCTTCTAAAACATTCTATATATATAGAAATCCTAAAACCAAAAACATACTAGGAATTCTAAAACAAAAAACAAAACAGATTAGAAATTCTAATAACATGTTACCAAAACAGATTAGGAATCCTGTTACCAAAATATATTAGGAATCCCAATAACCTATTACCAAAACAGATTAGGAACATATTAAGAACCTGCTATCCAACAATTCTCTACCACGGTGAAGTGTTTTCAAAACTGAGCCGACACCAATACCAACCAAACGTCCCATTTGTTACGTCCAGTACGAAGTAGAAAAAATCCACGATAATGGACTCAATCCACAATAAGTCAAGACCCAAACGAGAATGCGAACAAACTCCAAATGTTGGTATCAACTCACCAAACCGGCTGCACCATAACTGACTGCTTACGTATCCTATTGCCTAAGGAATCAAGCCTCACATAGTTCACCTAATGGCCTCCAAATGCCCTCAATCCACTGGAAGGATTCTCAATCCATCATGATCATCACCAACAAATCTGCAGCTGATAACTCTCCCACTGGCCTCAAAGTGAAACGAACTAAACACCTCCACCTGAGGTGAACCAACGGCTATAGCCAAATCTGAACTGTGTCTACCAGCTACACTCGAATCAACAAACTCATCATCTGCATCCACACCAACATGATCCCCAATCCATGTCATCTCAGCTGGAATCCCAAACAATACAGAATGATTTGGAGTATGTGGAGTAATCTCTACCCAACGTGGAGTAGCATCACTCTTCACCCGTTGCGATATTCCAATGATCTATCCAACACTCTCCACCTGCTGAGAGTCAAAAGTAACAAACAACTATGAATAATATTAGAGTCCCATACGCGGTAATCAAATACGCCTCTGAATCCTAAATGTGCACTCAGATCAAACTTCACATCCTTGATGTGGCAATAAGTTGGGAATCCAAATATCCGAAGTAACCCAAAATCTGAAGCAGCTCCACCAGATTCAAATACACCAATTACGACAGATGGCAACCTATAAATAAGATGGCTTAAATATGTTAAAGCCTCATCACCAAGACTCATTTGCAATCCACTACTTGACATCAAACACCGATCTTCCACCAGTAAGGAACGACTCATCAAATCTGCCCCCTCATCTCGTTGCCCCAATGTTTCCTTTCCAATGAAGTGTCACAAACTTCCTTGCGCTAGACACAAATGTAGAAAATGATCCCTCTTGGACTTCCTACCAAAATCAGAACAAATTATTACCTTTCTGCATATACACTTCTTTCACCTGTTATTGACTACTAGGACTTCACTCTAACGGGACTTGGTTGTAACCCATAAATGCCTAGAATAGTCCTCAACACAAGAAACCAAATACCTATTACCTCCCAATGATGCCTCCTTAGAAGGCCCTCAAATGCCTACGTGAGATGAATAGAAGTGCCAAACTCCACATTGGTCTTCTTGCTTACACCAACATGTTCACAGGACTTCAATCTATAGGTCAAAGCACCTCTCACCAATCTATGTACGATATCAACACTCGAATATTCCAGCCTCAAATGCCACAGTCTAGCCTAATTAAAAGAAGTCGTCAGCTCTCCAACTGTTACCATGCTCCTAATTAAATAGTACAAATTATTCTTCCTGACGCCCTTCATCACAATCATGGACCCTAAGCTGATCTTCAGAGATGCATCCTCTAAGATCACCCTATAGCCTGCTGCCTCCAAAGCTCCAAGTGAAATGATATTCTTCGACAACTGCGGAACGAACCTCACTCCTCCAACTCCTTAATCACCCTGTCACACATCCTGATCCGAATTGTACTAATACCACCAATAGAGCATTCATGATCATTACCATGAGTATGACATCCCCTCTTTCTAACTTCTTAAAGTTGGAGAACCAATCCCTCCTAGGGTAAATATGGTATGAAGCACCCAAATCTAACATCCACTCCGTAGAGTCGGCAACACAAACCGACGTTAATGTAGGGCTCGAGTAGCCTGAAGAAGCTGAATCTGAATTGTCGCCACTAGCCTTGACAACATTCACCTCTGAAGCTTGTACAGCTTTCCCCTTATTCTTCCCGACTCAATCTATCAACTTTGGGCATTCAGACTTCTAATATCCATCTTCTTTACAAAAAGCACACTGATTCCTACCAACTGTAGTATGTGTTCCTCTAGACTGCGACCTCCTACTTCGGTTTAGATTCTTCCCTCTTGCGACCAATGCCTCCGCTACTGTATCAATTGAAGTCTCCTTATCTTTCTTCCTAAGCTGATAATTCACAAGAGCAGCGGAAACCTCACTATATGAAAGATATGTTTTCCCATTAATAAACGTAAGAACGAAGGTCTCAAATTTATTGTCAGGCAAGGAACTCAACAATAACAACACATTATCCTTATCTTCAATCATAACATCCACATTTGCCAAATCTATAAGAAGTTTTGTGTAGTGGTTCATGTGATCACTAATCGAGATTCCATTCTTCAATTACAAATGATAAAGTCTCCTCTTCAAATACAAGTGATTCTCAACACTCTTTGTCAAATACTTGATCGAAATTGGGTTCAAATCTCGTCTTCGATGAAGGTCAGACCTCAATAATTTATCTTTGGATGTAAAATCACTGTGATGATGAGATTCAATTTTCCATTGTTGGGTTCGTCCATTCAAACCAAAGAAAAGGAGGAAACATATGTTCTCTATTTCCGGTCCTCCTTTTTTTTAATAGTGGATTGGTGAGAACATGAGTTTTCTTTCTTTTTTTAGGATGAACCAAACAAGTTACTCACTATTCCAAAAAACCATAAAAAACTTGCTAAAAAGGGGTGTCCTATAATTACAGAAAACCAACCAAACAGACCCTGAAAGAAAAATAAAGATTAGAACTATCCAAATCACATGTCAACTAGAAAAAAGGTATATAAACGAATTCTTAAAAGATGAATGCTTTAGATCTTCAACTGTAACGCTCAATATAACAAAAGTGTTTGGGTAGAAAGTTGATGTTTTCATTGTGTAACTCATTACAGCTTTAGTCGTTACAATAAGTTTAAAAGTTTAATCTTTTTATAAGATCTCCCTACACAATAAAATAAAGAAAATTATAACTCTTCTCAAACAAACGCAACAGACGTTTATCATCCGCTGCTTGCATGATATCTTTGCTTGTACCAGGGACGTTAATATCCATGGACTACCAAGCGATCAGATCAATCCTGAGTTTTGTTGATTCGCGAAGGAATCAAGAAACCAAAGTAATTATCTCGGCAATAGCGAGATAACCACTCTTCTCCAGATCGCAGCTAGGTACGATCTCAAGGGAAGGAACCAGACTATGGATCTGACGAACTCCTCTTCCTTATGTCGAAGAACTCGATCCGATCTCCTCCTCCTCTCTGAAATTCATGCTCCTCGGTCTCTGATTCAGTAGGGCTTCGTCAAGGCTCGAGAATTCTAGATCTGTGCAAGTGAAGGTGCTAGGGTTGTATTTATAGGCTTCGGGACCTCCGTTTTCGGATAAGAACGATCGATTCACTCTTATCTTTAGTTATAGCTACTTTATCACATTCTTAGATAATATTAGATCAGTTGGAACAAATCCAGGTGGTTAATGGGTGAAAACATCTTAAAACTGCATAAAACGACTTTTTAGGCCTGTGGACACTCGTAGTGTCTCGGCCATGGCCGAGACACCACAGGAGTCTCAGCCTTGGCCAAGACACTCGTAGTGTCTCCACCAAGGCCTGGGATATTTTTTTGTGCGTCCTGTCCGTTTGCGCCATATCTTCGTTGTCCGAACTCAGAATTGCGCGATTTAAAGTGCGACAGAAGGCCGACGAGGAGATCTACAAGATCTCGTGGTTGAATCACTTATGGAGGGACACGAGGGGCACTTCGTCTTTCATGAGCAAAACGTAACTCCTGATCGGATTGTATCTTTGTTCTTCTGCTATTACATTACTTCATATGGTTCGTAGACTCAATTTATGCACATGTCGACATCAGATAAATCTCTTTGACTCGGATAATGACGTTCAGCGTCTTCTCTCTATTTCCAGCTATGTGCGGGGACCCATAGGTAATTTTTGACGCCTACAATACCCTCTCCAAAGTGTTTCAGTCTCGTTTCTTTTATAGAAGAGCCTGAAATGCTTTGGATGTGCTGTTTGGTGTGAAAGTTGACATATTCATTAAGGTATTCATTACAACTTTAGTCGTTATAATGAAAACAAAAAGATAATCTTTTTATAAGACTCTTACACAATGAAAACGAAAAAATTACAACTCTCGTAAAAACAAACGCAAGGGATGTTTATCTCCCGCTGCTTGCGTAGGATCTTTGCATGTGTCGTGGTTTATCCGTGGATCATCGAACGATCAAATCAGTCTGAAGTTTTATTGATTCGCGAAGGAATCAAGAAACCAAAGCAATTATCTCAGTAATAGCGAGATAACCACTCTTCTCGAGATCACCGTAACGGGGCAATCTCAAGGAAAAGAACCAGGAACTGTAGATCTGATGAACTCTTCTTCTTTATGCTGAAAAACTCGATCTAATCTCCTCCTCTCTTCTGAAATTCGTTCTCCTTCAGTCTTCAATTCAGCAGGGCTTCGCCGATGCTCGAGAATTCTAGATCCGTGCAAATAGAGGCCCTAGGGCTGTATTTATAGGCTTTAGGACCTCCATTTTCGGATAAGAACACCCGATTTACTCTTATTCTCAGTTATAACCACTTTATCATGTTCTTAGATGATATTAGATCAGTTGAATCAAATCTAAGTGGTTAACGGTCGAAAAATGGCTCAAAACTGCACAAAACTGCTTTTTGGGGTCTTAGACACCCACGGTGTCTCGACCTTGGCCGAGACACCATGAGTGTCTCGGCCAAGGCCAAGACACTCGTAGTGTCTTAGCTTTGGTTCTGGGCACCGTTCTGCGCGTCCCATCCGTTTTCGTCGTATTTTCTTTGTTTGAACTCGGAATTACGCGATTCAATATGCATTGGAAAGTTGACAAGAAGATCTACAAGCTCCCAAGGTTGAATGATACGTGGAGTCGACGGCATACAAGGGGTGTTTCACATTTTTGTAAGAGAAACGTGGCTCCCGATCAGTTCGTGTTTTCGTTATTTTGAAGTTTCGTTGCTTCACACAGTTCGTCGACTCACTTCATGCGCTTATCGATATCAAATAAGATTTTGTAGCTTGGATAGTGACATTCATCATCTTCTCTCTATGTCGAACCGCGTGGGGGAACCTATAGGCATTTTTAGACGCCTACAGATACCCCCTCTAAAGTATTTTAGTCCCACTTCTTTTATAAAAGAGGCTAAAATACTTTGGATGTGATCGGTCCAACCTTCAGTCACTGTGAAAGGACTTGCAGTTGGCTTCGATTATTGACTTCTTCGATTTTTAGTCTATTTTGATGAATAGCTGAAAATCTTCCAACGCTGCGTCTATCGTCTGGCAGTCGTCAAAGTTTCGAATCAAACTTGGTAAGTTGGTTTTAGCCCGTGTTATTAAGTTGACTTTGAACTAATTATCTCCGTCATAACACATTGATCGGCATTGACTTATGTTGACCTAGGGCTACGTGTTTACCTTAGGGTTTCACATCGATCGGTATTGACTCAGTTTATACTCGTTCGTTTGCTGGAGTATACATAGTTTAAACTTTTAAGACATTGAAGCATGGTGATCCCAAATGCTGGGGCTGCAGGACTAACTATTAAAGCTGATTCATCTGTATGTATAGATCTTATCTTGAACTTATCAGATTCTTAAGTCACGAGACTAACTAATGGAGCTGGTGCATTAATGACTCTTGTATTTATAGGTTTTTTGGCAAACCCTCAGCCATCAACGGGTTTGATGAGCCTTTACCGACTACCGTTTGAGTCGGACTAGCATGCAGATTGTTTAAGTCCGTTCTACATGGAACGTTGTACTAAAAGAGTTAACTCTCTTAGTGTTTATGATATTGAATACGTAGACTTCATCTTTTTTATGGGAATAGACTACCCGGCAACGCGTGTTATGTGCTAACTTATTCCTTCTTAGGATTTAGGATAAAAGTCCCTAGACTTATATTCTGGTGTATTTTTCACTCGGCGAAAGACTAAACCGGCAACACATGTTAGGCGTAGACTTATCTTTATTTAGGAGTCGAGATAAAGTTCCCCGCGCGTGTAAGGCGCGGATTTTGGTATTGAAAAGTAATGTCTTCTCTTGGGGCAAAGACGAACCGATGCTAGAGAGGAAGAATTTTATATTTTATCTCCAGTTGCAAAGGAAACTCAAAGTGGGATCTCCACTTTGAGAATCTGAAGAGTGAAACTAAGAGTGGGATCTCCTCTCCGAGAATCGAAAAGATTCAGATAATCCTAACTGTCGGAAGGTTTGATTACCAAACTAAATGTGAATTTCTCGTTTATCGAGAGTGAATTGCGGTTCTGGTCCTAATGTAGGAAGGTTTGACCAAGTAGGAGTTTGAGGCGGCCCTAGTTGTAGGAAGGTTTGATCACTCAATTTGAAAGTGGACCTCTCGTTCATGGAAGGAATCGAGAGGGGATTTTATCTTTGGCCCTAACTGTAGAAAGGTTTGACCGAGCGGGAGGTTTGAGATGACCCTAAATGTAAGAAGGTTTGATCACTTGATTTGAAAGTGAACTTCTCGTTCATTGGAGGAATCAAGAGGAGATTTTGGTTGTGGCCCTAACTGTAAGAAGGTTTGACCAGGTAGACAGTGAGAGTGGGAGTATAAATCATAGTGGGAGTGTTGACTTGAACAAATCACTCAGTAGGGGTTCTTAGTGTCAAAAAACAATGACTTAACACTAAGGGGTTTGACAATTGTCAAAAATTAGCAGACTAAAATTTCAAACATTATATCTAGACTCTAACAATTGGAGTGTTGAGTGCACAGACACAGTGTGAGTTTGAATGGATTAAACCAGAAAAAATTTTAGTGGACCCACTGTCAATTAATTTGATCAGTGAGGGACTTTATGGTGGAGAACTATGAATCGCCAACACCAGTAGGAGTTTTTTATGAGGGAATATTGATCCAACAAAGTGATCAAATCTCATCTCGGTAAAAGAGTGCTCGGAAGCTGGTGGAATTGCTCCCATCATTTAGAGTCCAAGTGGGAGTTTCTTATTCATCCTATTTTTGTAGCAACCGGGTTATCCCTAAGAACACAACATATAGCATTCTTTCGGGAACTTCCCATTACATCCACTCCTAACTGGGTCTAACATTGTACTCAGCTAAATGATCGGGTTATCTTTAAGAATATCACATACGATATTCTTCCAGGAACTTCCTGTTCAAATTAGGAAATAGTTTAGACTCGTATACCTGTTGGAGTATTAAGAAACAGTTTATACTCGTATACTCTTCGGAGTGATGATACAGATTAATTTAGCGTTATGGCGCCAGCTTCAACCAAGATTCTGATGCTATTCTTCAGAGCGAAGCAAGCCTTGGTGGGGTGAAGGATCCTCCTGTGGTACGCATAATACTTTAGATCCGAAGTATTGTCAGCTTCCTCCTAATTCACGATAGGTGGTAGCTTGATCTTATTGTTCTCGAGGGATTCGAGAATGGCTGGAACATCTTCGTCTTTGAAGGAGTACTCTTTTTGGAGTCTCGGATCTAAAGTCTTTTGCTGTCTTTGGGGTTGTTATTATGACGTCTGATTAACATCAATAACTACTGAAGGTTCCTTCCCCTTACCACGGGAGACGAAGCTTGAGTTTGGAGGGTTTGTCGTCGGTTGGCTTCTTTCAGCTTTCTTCCTTCTGAGGAAGCGTTCGACCTGCTCTCCATGCACCTTCAACTCTTTTCAGATGTTAGATGGCGCTACTCCCATAACTTCCAAGATATCAATGGAAAGGTTGTTATGACAGGTTTGGAGGATGAAGTTCTCCGTGACTGGATCTCGACAGTTCATCGCTTTATTTCGGAAGCGCTTGATGAAATCGTCGACCATCTCTTCGTCCTCCTATTTCTCCTCAAAGAGTGTCCTAATTGATACATCGGCATCATCCTCGAAGAAATTATCGAGGAATGAGCCTTCCATATCGTCCCAGCTATTGATGCTCACAGGCTTGAGATGGTGGTACCAATCAAAGACGGGCCCATGAAGGGTACCAACGAATGATCAAACTATCAAGACTTCATTGCCAGGGATAACCCCTAAGTGGGACTTGAAGTAGATCAGATGTTGAGTAGGCGAACCCTTCCCGTCAAACGGCATGAAGTTGACCAGGTTGAATTTCATCGGATACGGTATCGAATCTCACTCTCTTGGGTAAGGACACGGAATACCGATCTTCTTCACCTCTTGAGTGGACATCAGAGCGTTGACTTTACTCTCCAGGTCTTTCATCTTTTTATCCTCACTCGTATCCTTCCTTGGTCGATTTTGAGGAGGAACAATGAGGCCATCCCCAGTGTTGTCATCATTGGTGGGACCATCCCCGGCGTTGTTATTCTCAGTGGGGCCACCCCCAGCCTTTTGGTTAATGAGAGGGTCATCAGCATTGATGTATTTATCCATGTCTAAATCGCTAGCTGCTTGGCTAACATTGTTGTGACGACTAGATTCACCTAGCTGATTCGACAAAGCTCTGATTTGTTGGTCGTACATTTGTCTTATCTCCTGCATAGCCATTTCCATTTCGATTTTGAATGTTTCTTTCTGCTTGGCTAGAGCATCCTCAACCATTTTAGCTACTTCCTCGGTGTTAACTATAAACACTTCGCAGGATTATCCTGGACTAGATACCGTTTTGTCAAAAGCGACTGCAGAGTTGGCATCTGATGCTTCATCCTCCAAGGATAGCCCTCTATTCATCCTCTGATAATCCCTTTGTCTAATGGCTCCTGATCGCAATCGGGTTAGAAGATGCGATATGAGCAGATCAGAACTAGAAGGTCGAGTCAATTTTCTCTTGTCAGCCATATTAACCGTGACTACTGAAAGTTCGCCACCTTGAACGACCGATCGTTTCATACATAAATACTTTGTCTAGGACTTAGTCGTTCCGTTGGAGATCCTCTCGAATACCGAGACCCTTTGCGGAGCGATCTTAGGGTAGCTACACACCGATAATACTGCCCTGATAAGTTTGGCACACGGACAGTGAAAGTTCGTCCCTCGGGTATCTCTTTTTTGAGATCTGTTCGTACTCCCTGTTCGCGGGAAAAGTCGTTGCTTTCTTCATTGATTCCATTGCTATCTTGAATAACAGTTTTTTCGGTTACAGAAGATCCGGTCTTTTTTAGATCCGGTTACAATAAAAATCAAAAATAAAGAAAATTAAAAATTACAACTTTTTCTCTTTCGTCGAACAAATCGCGAGCTCCTGTTATTCGGTCACTCGCTTGGGTGGGTTGTTTGCCTGCGCCGGGGTTGTTTGCCGTGGACCACCGCGCGATCTAGATCCGAACAGATCTACGCAGTATAACGGGTATTATTTCACTAAGGAAATAATAGCCGGAGGGATTATTTCACCAAGGAAACAATCGCTCGAATCTCGGGATCAAAGACCAAGCTTTGATCCGGAGTGTAACAACGTAGATCTGAGATCTCAATCCCCTCAAACTCCTGCCTTTTGTGATGCGGGTGCTCGCCAAGAATCAGATCTGGACATCCAAGTCTTCAAGCCTTCAAAAACTCCAAGATGATGTCTCAATCCGTCAGAGTTTCGGCTCTCCAAAAGTTCTTCCAAAAGTCCCCCAAAATGATGAATGACCCCGCCTATTTATAGGCAACCAGATCTGTGCATTTGGCACAGATCTGGACGGCCACCCCAGGGTGGCTCGGCCTTGGCCGAGCCGCTCTGGGTTTTGCGTCCGTCGTTCGGTTGTTTCAGTCCTTGTATCCGCTTCGTCCGTGATTCGGTTATGCGGTTGATTAGTCTGAAATCGATTCGTTGACTTGATTCCTGATTTGGCAATGAATCCGACTTTGAGTTTGATTCCAAAACTGATCATGGCGCGATCGCGATTCATCCGGGTTCGCCTGTGGCGTTGCTCTGAACCCCGATTTGTTCTGAATCCCGATTTGGAAGTCTGGATCCCGATTAGGCAGTAAATCGGCTTTGGTGTCTGAGTTCGAGTCCGTTATATGGTTGGATGACTCGTTGACTCCCTGGACCGTTGGTTTGATTCCGCACGCGAGTAGATTCATTCCGTCGTTCACGTGCGGTTCGTCAGCTTCGTAACCTTGTTAATCCGCTTCATTGCGTGTCACTTGGCTTCGGTGTTGTGGACTGACGTTCGTGCTTAGATACATCGCCTGATGGTTCATTAGTTCGTGTTGAACCGTGTCAAGGGACCTATAAGCAATTTTATATGCCTACAGATACCCCCTCTAAAGTTTTCCAGTCTCGTTCTTTTATAGAAGAGTCTGGAATACTTTGGATATGACTGTCCCAACCTTCAATCGGTGTAACAGGCTCTTGGAATAGCTTCTATTCTCGATTCCTTCAATCCTCCAGGCTATTCGGTGCTTTGTCGAATGCTTGAGAGGGTTCCGGTGCTGCATTGATTGTCTGACCGTTGTCGGAATTTTGAATTTGAAGTCGATTCTTGATTTCCTGGCTTTTTAGCTCGAATTAGTTGCTTCAACATGGAATTGACCATCGGTTGACGGCTTTGAATCTTCATTGTGACGCGTTGTCCGGCGTTTAACACAGTTTATACTCGTAAGTATTTTGGAGTCTACACAGTTTAAGCTCTTAAGGAGTTGGAGCGGGGAGGTCTAGTTTATACTCATACACTCCTGGGAGTTATGTTGAGTTATCCTTAAGAATATTTTTAGAAAAATATTCTCCAGAAACTTCTCAACAAAGAGGAGGGAATAGTTTATACTCGTATACCTTATTGGAGTATTCTTTAGATTCGAATAATCTGAACCGGCCCAAAAAAAAAGTGCCAAAAAGGTAGTATTTGGGTTCAAAAATCTCTCCGTCCCTTCCAAATATATGGTAGAGGGGTTAAATAGGTGAAGGACTGAACCGTAGGTTGATCAAAAGTCGTTTCAATGCTTAATTCAGCTCCAATTTGAATTCTAGTTCAAATTTGGTTCAAACTGGTTCAATTTGGCTCAGACTGACTCATTCTGGTTCAATCTGGCTCAATTTGGCTCATTCTGGTCTGGTCTGGTCCAGCCAGGGTTCAATCTGGCTCAATTTGGCTCATTCTGGCTCATTCTGGTCCATTCTGGTCCATTCTGGTCCAATCTGACTTGGTCTGGTTTAGCCCGGTCTGGTCTGGTTCAGCCAGATCTGGTTCAAGGCTATAAAAGGGGTTTTTTTTCTTTTTTTTTTCTTCCTCTCTTTCTAGGGCCGGTCATCCCCTCCCTCTCTTCTCTTGATTTCTCTTCCCTCGAGCATCCATTCTCTTTCAAACCTTGATATTTGTCTTAAATCTGGCTTTCCTTTGAATCTTGGACTGAGAAATCTCCCAAAACCTCTAAATAAAAGTTTCTCTCAGGCCCCTCGAGCGCGTGGTTCAAGTTTCCTTAAAGGTCTCGCCTTTATTAAATTTTGGGCTTTTCTTCAGGTAAATCCTCCGCAATCTGGATCTATTTCATGTTTGATCTAGTGTATGGAGTCGCGGGATCGCGTATAAGGGTTGAGGGTGTGATTTGATGCCTCAGGCTCGCCTTTTTAGGGGTTGAATTGCGATAAAAAATGGGATTTTTCCTTTTCTAGATCTGATCCCTCAATTTACCTTGCAGGTTTCTATGTCCCGTATGACGAGGGGTCAATCCTCTACCGTGCCGACTGATGGCGCGCCTCCCTCTTATGCCGGTGAGCTACTTTTTCTGGAAATTTACAAATTAGTCCATTTTTTCTTGGAAATTTGCAAATTGGTCCTTTTTTTTTTACTCCCCGTTGTTCTCCTTGGTGAGGCAACCGGGAAAAGCCTTGATTCTCCTTGGTGAGGATCGACGCTTCAAAGATATGTTTTGCTTGGTCAAAACACTATCTCATAATAAATAAAGGGGGCGTTTTGTCGCTGTGTTGTACCTTATAAGGCAGGGATATATTGTCGATATACCCTATCTTATGAAGGCGCAACGTGGCCAAAACGTCACACCCTTTATAAGGCAATGACTCTATCTTACCCCTTCGCAAGATGAGTACAATTTCCTTTTATAACTGGAATTAACAAACACTTAATTGCTTGTTTTCAGTGGAGTATCCTTCCGGAGCTTTTTCATCGCATGCGGTGAATGGACGTCGTGACGAATATTATTCGACGTCTGATGATTTTTCGCTGATTCCACTTGCTTCCCAGTTTGTTTCGGGCACGTCGACAGAGGTTGCCCAAGTGGTGAAGGAAGGTGGACATCGAGCCCTTCGTCAGCTGATTACAGATGCGCCCCTCGTGAAGGATGCTAGTTCCGTTCAGTCTCTCAGGAAGACTGATTTCTTGTTTGGCGATTCTGTCAGAGATCCCGATGCAGCATTTATCGACGCCGAGCAGTGGCTTCATAAGACTGGCAATGGCTTCTTCTATTTACCGAAGATTCCTCGGCACCGTTCCTTGACTGAGCTCAGGCGTCAGGCTGTGAAACGGGAGATGTCGTGGCGCTTGACAGAGGAGCATGAGAGCGTTCACTGCGGCTACATTACTCATCAGGCAGTTCCTGGTTCGAGCAGGAATCATATTGTTGGACTGCGTCCTGGAGTACTGGGACTAGATACTCCGCCTCGTAACGAGTTCCTCAC
>NC_033801.1:53894317-53896223 GCF_001876935.1 Asparagus officinalis
CTGCTTTAATTGGCTAGTGAACATTAGGCCGGGCTACCTGACTTTCCGGGTGGGGAATCAGTGCTTTATAGAGCCATATCTACCCTGCCGATTCGCTCGCCAGTTTGGTTATGACCAGCTTTATGTCGGGAATCCGCGCCAGCAGCTTCGGGCTCATGGAGGTTTGGTGGACGGTCTTCGTGCATGGTTGTGGACCGTTACAGGCTGCACCGGTGCTAGGTTCAGTCTCCCGGGTGTTGAGCGACAGTTGAACCTCACTTTCTTGAGCTGCAGGTGGTTGTTAGCAGCTAATAAGACTGTCCCTGTGAAGCCTATTGAAGAGTTGGTGGCCGAAGAAGCCTCTCAGATTGATTCTCATGTGATCCGGGACGGTGCTCGGTCACAGAGGGCGCGGGGCAAGACCCGCCGACTTGATGCAGAAGGTCATAGGGCCTTTAGTTCTGCTGGAGAGGCTTCAGGCGGAGATCCTGAAGACTACGAGGCAGATTTCGAGCGAGGTTAGTCACCCATCTTTTCTTTCTGCATTTCCGAATTGCCAGTCCTGACCACTATCTGATATTTCAGGGACAGCGACAAACAGTGAAGAGGAATTCCGTCCTTTTGCCCGGGCAAGACCTTCGACTACTGTCCGTGCTGATAGGCGGAAGAGACTAGCCCATAAGCCGCCTGCAGATTCGCGGGCATCTGAGATGGACTTGGCTGGTGATGATCCTGCTAGCGACAGAGGTAACATCTACTCTATAGATCATTCTCTTGATCGTTTAGATTTTTAGGCTCATGCTTCCCCATTCTATGCAGGAGAGCGCGAGGAAGGGGAGATGAGTTTCGATCCTGCTCCTCATGAGTTTGTATCTTCTGGTGAGCCTGACTCACCTTACCAGGTAGAAAAACCTGCAGAAGCCGCCGACTTTAGGGAGGATTTCTTTGTGTCAGATTTTTCGATTGACGATTTCGACGAGGCGGGTTTGCCTGCAGTCCCTTCTATGTTCCACTTCATGTATGACTCTCCTCAGATCGATGGGTAACTTATTTCCATTGGTCATATTCTCTTCATTCTTCTTTCGTACTTACATTTCTTTGTGTCAGATTTTTCGATTGACGATTTCGACGAGGCAGGTTTGCCTGTAGACACTTCTATGTTCCACTTCATGTATGACTCTCCTCAGATCGATGGCCCGCTGCCCGAGGATATGTTTCCTGAGCCCGTACTCCCTCAGGATCCCGAGAATGGTTCTTTTGAAAGTACGTGCCTCTTCTCGAGTTAATTATAGGACTAGCCAATTTTTTGACTAATGCAGCTATAATGTAATGCATCTGAACATTCTGTTCCCGGCTATGGGACCAACTACACCAGTTGATACACCCCCAGCCGTTACACCTCCACCACCCCCAGTGACTCAAGAGGGTATGAATACTATTTATTTACTCTTCAAGGTCTTTTTTTCTGACGGTTTTATCTCTTTTTTTTTATCGTGCAGGGAATTCTTCTCGTCTTCATATTCTGGCGAGGGAGTTGTTAACTGATGATGATCCTGAGAAGATTGTCATCTGCATAGAAGTCCGCTCCTTCTTCTCTTTCATGAATGCTATGATTGGCAAGCTTTTCCATGGTGGACTTTCTCTTCGCCAATTCAAGCCTTTCCTTGATTCTAAAGTCAATTTGATAAGGGAAGCGGGACATCCAAATTTGGCACAGGCTATAGTTGATGACCTTGATTGCCTAGAGCATGAGCTTCAGATGTTTCGTGAGCTCTGAGATGCAGGTGCTTCCTCATTTATTGCTGCCGAACTGGACACCCGCTTACAGTCATCACGCGAGACTCAGATTTTTGCTGATCTCGAGATTCAGATGCAGTGGGGCCGAGTAGATCGAGTTAAGACGAGCCTTGCTACTAGATTATCTTCG
>NC_033801.1:53897223-53937678 GCF_001876935.1 Asparagus officinalis
CGATTTGGCTACCCTCTCTCCCTTGGCTCGTTCACGCAAGAGGACGGTGGATCAAACCATTGCTAACCTCCAGGACACCCTTGCTGATAGCGTCAAGCTCGCATTGGAAGAAGGTTGCCCTTTCGAGGAGTTCAAGGAGGCTCTTGACTATCACATGGGCTTCTTGATCAAGATGCTTGGTGCCTCCGCCACCACTCCGTATTTCAAGTGTTTGGAGGAGGCAGAGCGGACTATTCGACAGCTACTCGCCCTTCGCGCCATGAGCTCTGAGATCCTCCATCTTGCATCCGGCAAGGTCCAAACAGCATTGGAGGAGCACAAATGCAGACTGGGGGAGACGATATCATTGGAGGCGAGGCTGACGGAAGAGCTGGAGCGCATTACGACCGAGGACGAGCAAGCCACTTTGAATCCCTTATCTAGACAAGAAAGTTGCAGTATGATCGAGCCCTATATATAACAGTAACAGAGATGGACGTGCCACATGCTCTCATGCTACCATTCCCAGCTCAAGGATGCGTCGTTCCCCTCATGGAACTTGCTCAGCGCCTTGTTGAGCGCAGCTTCAAGATCACATTCATCAACACCGAGTTCAACCACAACCGAGCCATAGCTTCCTTGTTGAGCGCGTCAAATCCAGCGATGCTTGCAGCCACGCTTACCATTTCGAAGCTGATAGAGGATGGGATTATCGACAAAAATGGTTAGTCCAAACAATTATGTGCGCTTGTGTGTCTTCATGGACAAATATGTATGACTTGCAATTTAACTATTCAACTATGAGAGCCGCGACATATGTGTAATTAAGTTTCCTTCACATATATGATAAAGGGGGCGGTTAGCTAGCGCTTGTTATCAAGTGATTTTTCTCCTGCTATCTTGCGCCTCAGCCGAGGAAGAGGAAGATCAGCAGGATTCTTGATGGCGAGGAAGAAGAAGAACAATGGGAAAAAGCTTCTAAGCTTTGGATTCAGAGGCTCTAATCCATCTTTGATTGATTCTGATGAGCAATCTGTCGAATAAGAAGATGATGGAGATTGTTCTATCATGGTATCAACTCGTCCAAAGGGAGGAAAGAAATCAAAATCGATGGCGGAGTTGCTGATTTCTTCAAATTCTTTGAAAGATCAAAATCTTGTTCAAGTTGTAGCTTCTCCGATGGATGGATTTCAAGCTTGTAAACTCTGTAAGTCTCATTTATCTTGTAATGAAGGGAAAAATCCAAATAGGGTTTCTTGGGTGGATGAATCTGATTTGGGGATGTCCACTATTTTCAATCTTTTTCATTCATCTTCAAATTCCTCGCCTGTTACTAGAACTGTTCCTTTGAATTCAAACTTAGAAGTTGATAAAGTTACTGTTGCATTAAGTTCGAAAGAGGAAGATAATGTGATTAGGTGTCATAATAAGCCTGTTGGTTTAGATTTCCCCCTCTAGAGTTTTCAAAAGTTGATTCATCTCAAGCAACTTATCCTACCAAATCTTGGGTTAGTTTGTTTGCCAACAACATGAAGCCTGGAAGTGGTATAGTGTTGGATTATGTGCCTTCTGAGGCTAATAATTCAATTGTTTTTAATGAAGAGGAATGGAATGATGGTGCTTTAATGTGGCAGTTCTCTTTAATTGGTCAAGTTCTAGGGGTAAATGTCAGATTCAAGGCAAAGGAGAACTATGTGCACAAAGTCTGGAATCATATCCCTAAAGTTTGTCTACTTAAGGTAGGGGTGTTCTTGTCTAAATTCAAGGGGAAAGATGAAATGAATGATATACTAAGTAAAGGTCCATGGTTTTTTGGATCTAGACCTATTCTTTTGAAGCCTTGGTCTATTGGTGAAGATATAAATAAATCAGATGATTGCATTTATCCTCTATGGATTCAATTACCAGCATTGAGGCTAAATCTGTGGAATTCAAAAAGCATTAGCAAAATTACCAGCATCATTGGAAGGCTTATTACAACAAATAAGATGACTCCAAATAAGGAAAGGTTGGCATATGCTAGAATCCTTGTGGAGGTAAAAATGCCCTCTCCCCTTCCTGATCACACCATCATACAAGGGCCTAATGAAAAAAATATATAATCAGATGGTTCAGTATGACTTCAAGCCTAGATGGTATGATTCATGTAAATGTGTTGGACATGACACAAATTTTTGCAAGAAGCAAAGTAGATGACAAAAATGGATTCCTAAGAAAAAACAATTCCTGCAAATAGAAATATTCTTGATGTTTCAAATTCTGCTGAGAATATAAAGGATATTATAAATCAGAACCTAGTAGGGGGGACTAATAAGGGGAAATGTGTTGAACAAGAACTTGTGCAGTTTTTGCATGCCCAACATTTTGAATATAATAATAAGGGGAAATCCGTTGAACAAGAGCCTGTGCATGTTGTGCATACACATCATGATGAATATGGGGTGTTTTAGGGAAAAGAGTTCACTTCACCTCATCAAGTGATTATGAATGATGATGCTGGGGTTATAATTTCTAAGCATGGTCAAAATCAACCATTGCAAATGCATATGTGAATAATGGACAAAAAAATTTTGGTCTTAAACTAGCTAAAGGAGATGCTACACATACAGAGTTTTCAGGAATTATGAGTCTGTGCATGCTGCTGTGCATGTCCTAAATTCAGGTTCTGGTTGTTCTCAGGCTGAAAACCCCTGGATTCAAATCCATAGTAGGAATCTAAAACAACTTAATGCTCATGTCAACAAAATTTCTCATCTGGACACATTGATTCTTGATCCCTCTGCAATTGATAGGGGAGGGGGGATGAATTAAATATGAATTTTTCATTATGGAATGTTAGGGGCTTAATAATTCCTCTTAACAATATTTGGTAAAGCATTTCATATCTCAGTATCACCTGTCTTTCATTGCTTTACTAGAAACAAGGATTAGTGATAGAAAGTTGCCTATTGTCGCAAAGAAACTAGCTAACAATAGGAGATACCTTTCAAATGTTGTCTTTGATAGGAAAATCAGAATCATGATTATGTGTGATCCTAATTTTCTAGACATAAGCATTGTTAGCATATCAGCTCAACAAATCACTTGCACTGTTAAGTCCTTAGATAGGTGTTTTGACAGTGTTATCTTTGCAGTTTACGGCTTTAATCAAATGGTAGTCAGGAAGGAATTATGGGATGAATTAAAGATTATTCAAAATTCTTTTGGAATTGCCCCCTTGGCTCCTTTGTGGGGATTTTAATTCAGTTTTTAGTAATGATGAGAAACTAGGAAGTTCTTTGCTTACGGAGACTAATTTTGTTGACTTCAGGGACTTCATTCATGTTTGTCTACTTAATCACCTAAAATCTATTGGTTGGTTCTATACTTGGAACAATAAGCAAGACACAAACTCAAGGGTATGGAGTAGGCTAGACAGAGCTTTGGTAAATGACTCTTCGATGCATGCTTATAACTCTAGTCAGGTTGAATTCTTTCTCTCAAATTTTCAGACCATTCTCCAACTTTGGTCACTATTCATGAAGATAAAGTGCATGGTAAAAGGCCTTTTAAATTCTTTAATATGTGGACTAAACATGACAGTTTCTTACTTGTAGTGGCTAGCATTTGGCAAACTGATATTACAGGTTTCAAATTGTTCTCAGTTTGTACAAAATTAAAAACCCTGAGAGGAGTTCTTAAGGATATGAACAGGAGACATTTCCACAACATTAGTGAACAGGTCCTAAGAGCTAGGAAAGCTTTGGAAGAAGCTCAAAAAAATCTCTAGCTTAATCCTTTAAGTCAGTCTTTCATCAACAAGGAAAGGGAAAGCTTAGCCTTATATAACAAATTGCTTGAATGTGAAATGTCCTTTTACCAACAAAAAACCAGAATTTCCTGGAGTATTAAAGGAGACAGGTGCACAAATTTTTTCCATTCTGTCATTAAAATCAATAGACATCACAACAAAGTGATGGTCCTCTACAATGATGCTGGAAATGGAATTTCAGATGGAGATGAGATTGCTAAAGAATTTGTTTCATATTATAAGAACCTTATGGGAAAGGCAACTATTACTAATATTCCTAATACAGATATCATTCAATCAGGTCCATGTTTGTCTAGTGCTCAAGCCATTTCACTCTCTAAACCTGTAACCAAGGAAGAAATAAGAGAAGCTATTTTTTCTATTTCTGAAAACAAGTCTCCTGGTCTTGATGGGTATGGTTTCTCCTTCTTCAAATCTGCTTGGCCGATTGTAGGGGAAGAAGTTCCTCTAGCCATTGAAGAATTCTTTAACTCAGGCAAACTGTTGGATGTGGTGAATTCTACCTCAATTACTCTTATCCCCAAGGTGAAATGTCCAAAAACTCCTACTGATTTTAGACCCATCTCCTGCTGCAATTGCTTATACAAGTTTATTTCCAAAATCTTGGCAAATAGAATAAAATCAGTTTTGGGTCATTTGGTGAATGAAGCACAAAGTGCTTTTGTTAAGGGTAGACAAATAACAAGTAATATATTGTTAGCATATGATTTGGTAAAAGGCTATGGTAGGAAACATATTTCTCCTAGAATCATGTTAAATGTTGACGTCAAAAAAGCCTTTGATACTATCAGTTGGAGTTTTTTTTTACAAAATATGCTCAAGGGGCTAAAATTTCCAGACTTCATAGTGGAAAGGATCATGGCTTGTATTTCTAGTCCTAAATTCTTCATTTCTCTCAATGGTTCTCTTCATGGATATTTTAAGGGTGAGTGGTGCTTGAGACAAGGTGATCCTCTTTTTCCATATCTCTTTATTTTGGGTATGGAATATCTATCAAGAAGTTTGGATATGCTAAAACATGATAGGCATTTTAATTTTCATTCCAAATGTAGAAAATTAAAACATACCCACCTTATCTTTGCTGATGACCTGCTGCTATTTGGGAAGGGTGATTTATACTCAGTTCATAAATTGTACCAGTGTGTTAAAAAGTTTGGTGAAACCTCTCTGCTTGAAGCAAATCAAGATAAATGTTCAGTTTTCTTTGGTGGGGTTAATGATGCAGTTAAAACTGAAATTACAAATCTCCTAGGTTTCAAAGAGGGCATTTTTCCAATCAGATACTTGGGTGTGCCTCTCATTTGCAAGAAACTATCTTATGTGGACTGCAATGCACTTATAAATAAGGTGTCTAACCAAATTCAGACTTGGTTGAAACCTAAAAATCTCACCTATGCAAGTAGATTACAAGTTATCAGGAGTGTTATTCTGGGGGTGCAAGTATTTTGGACTACAAATTTTATCTTGCCTGTCAATGTTACCCGCAAGGTTGATGAAATGAGTAGGAATTTCCTTTGGGATAAAACAAATCAAACTTCCAAAGTTCCTCTCGTTGCTTGGGAAACTGTATGTTTGGGAAGAAAGAAGGGTGGTCTTAGGGTGTTTTCTGCCTCTATATGGAATTTGGCTGCAGCTTTAAAAAACTTATGGTTCATCCATATAAATAAAGAATCACTCAGGATCAAATGGGTTCATGGGACTTATTTGAGGCACAGGGAAATCTGGCATGTGTGTGCAAAAAATGGAGATTCTTGGATATGGAAGCAAATATTGAAAAAGAGAGATAAAGCTGTGAATTTCTGGGGAGGGGTTGAAAATATGATACAACTCTTGAGCTCCTATTTTAGAAATCAAAAAGCTCAAATATCGACTTTGTACAAAGATTTTCCCCCTGTTATTCATAGTGTGCCTTAGTATGATACTGTATGGGAAAGGATGAGCTACCCAAAATATTCTTTCATTTGCTGGCTTGCTGTTCACAATCGACTGCTTACACAAGATAGGTTGATGAGGAGGGGAGTCATTAATGTAAATGTATGCAGTTTATGTTCAGGCGATAGCTTGGAAAGTCGAAACCATTTGTTTTTTCATTGCAGTTATTCAAGTGAAGTGTGGAATTGTATCATGAACTGGCTTCAATTCTCTTGGAAGTCTTGCGATTGGAGGTTTCTATTGGACTGGTATTGCACAAGACTGAGGGGGAATGGATTTAAACAATGGATCAAGCGCATAACATTTCCTACTACAATTTACAGGATATGGGAAGAACGAAATGCCAGGTTTTTTCAGCTTAAGTACAAAAATGTAGAATGTTTGATCAAGATTATAAAGATGTATATCCTGATCACAAATCTGAATTCTCCGATCTCTATTGAAAACAGAGACTGGTTATATTCCTTGTAAAGGCTCTGTATATGTTCTTCTCTAGAGTTTTGTTTTCAGGTTTTGATATCTCAAATATCAATTGAGATCTTAATGTACATAAATTCTCATATTGGTGATGAATAAATTTTTTCATTGACAAAAAAAAACTGTGAGAGCCGCGGGGGTTGGGGGGTGCAGAGGGAAGGTGGGGGTGGTTGTAAAGTTTTCATATAACGTCGTTCCCAGTCTTTAAATATTAAGCAAAGTGCCTAATCACCTCCAACCCTTGTCTCCAAGAAAATTCATAGAAACATGTACACATCCAAGAATTACAAGCAATTTTTTAAAATGTCTCCGTCTAGCTCATCTAGTCAAACGCCTAGGCCTAGATAATATCTAGGATGGCCTCCTAGCACCTAGTGCCCAGGTGGCACCTAGACTGTCCATCTAATTTTAGAAGCGCCTAGAAGAGCTTGGCCTGCTTAGGCTTTAGGCGGCAATTAGGCTGTCCACCTAGATTTTGGGAGCGTGTAGGAGAGCTTAGTCTACCTACATGGACTGCACCTTTGCATCTTGATGGTGATTTCCTTTGTTGCAACCTCCACGTCCTCTAACCTCCTCCATGATCCCCCAGCCTCGAACTATGAATACTTCTGTTACATCCTCCGACCTTTAGCAAAACCTTCACCATCACTTAAACTAAAAAATGTATCTAGGTTCCAGTCCGACGTTAAAGCTTTCTATAACATTAACATTTACTATCAATAATTTCAACTAAAAATAAAAAAGAGAAAAGATGCCTAGGCTCCCGCTTAGATGCCTAGGCTCTAGGTATAGGGTCCAATGCCTAGACTGCGTATCGATTGCTTTCTATAGCCTTGATTGCAAGATAGAAATATTATCCTAATATGGTAGATTAGCTTCCTCAAGAAACCATGGGCCAACTTAATACCTCCATCCAAATGAAAAATATATACAATGGAAACCAGTTAGCATATTTTGTTTCTTGAAATAATGGCACATTTTATTCAAAAGAACGAACCACTCTTAGTGTTGATGGTATTGCATAGAAAAGATAGGAATTTGGAAGCAATAATGTTCTTTGCTTGTCTTTAATCAGTGTCATACTTCAATAAGGCAGAGGATGAACACGTCCTGAAATACACGCAGAAAGGGTGAAGAGAAAAAGAGATGATCTACCTAAACCCTGGAATGCCTGCCATAAACACGACTCACCTCTTATGGAACTGCTTTGGAGACTTCTAAACACTAGAAATAATGTGCAACTTCACTATGAAAAGCAATCTAATAGCTGAAATTATGGAATTCTTGATTTACAATTCATTCGATGAGGTTGATCTATCACCATTCATCCATAGACCAAAACTTCTACCTGTGAGGCTATTGTGTTGTGCGCAGCAGAACTCGAATCACACGAACAAGAATGAGAAAGATCACAATCAAACACAAGCACAAATCACAATCACAGCAAGACAACGAATTTTTATGCGGTTTGGCAAGTTGCCTACGTCCACGGGGCAAAGGGGGATGGTTTTTTCACTAATAGAGAATGAGTGTACAAACTGAGATTATAAATCACTCAAAACAAACCAACTAATCTCACCAACAAAGCTCTCAATCTCTAAAACAATAACCCTAACCAATAGCTCAGGAAGATCTCTATTTTCTGTGATCAAAATATCTCTTTGACTGTGCCAAAGAAACCCTAAAACGTGTGTTGTTATTTATACCAAACACCAATCCCAAATAGATCAGGAAACCTAAACTAGGCCTAAAACCGATGCGTGGTCGACCGTACTTGACGCCGCGGTCAACCGGCTAGAACGATAGAAACTAATAAATAATTACAGGGTTTGGCGGTCGACCGTCGAAATCATCACGGTCGACCGGCCAAAGCTCCGAAAATTATCCTATACTCATGCACGTCTGCGATCGACCGCAGCTTGTCTCACGGTCGACCGACAAGTGTCCAAATGCCTGTATGCTCTATTTTTCCTAATCTTCTCCAATGTTTTCGTTGTTTTTATAATTCTCCACATTGGTAAAGTTTTCCCAAAACTAAGCCGACACCAACCAAACCAAATGTCCCACTTGTTGGGTCCAGTACAAAGTGAAATAAAATCACAACAACTGACTCAATCTCTAACAAGTTGAGATCCAAATGAGAATGTGATCACTCTCCAAAAGTTAGTATCAACTCACCAAATCGGCTGCATCATAAATGACTGCTTACGTATCCTCTTGCCTAAAGAATCAAGCCTTCACGTAGTTCCCCCAAATGACTTCAAAGGCCCTCAATCAAATAGAAGAGTTCTTAACTCTTCACCAACAATCTGCGACTGATAGCTCTCCCAATGGCCCCAAAATGAAACAAACTAAACACCTCTATCTCAGATGAACAACCGCCATATCCAAATCCAAATTATGTCCACTAATTGCACTCAAATCAACCAACTCATCATCTGCATCCAAATCTAAATGATCCCCAATCTATATCACCTCAGCTGGAATCCCAAACGATGCAGTATGATCTGGAGTATGTGGAGTAATCTCTACCCAACGTGAAGAAGCATCACCCTCCACCCGCTGTGATATCCCAACATTCTGATCAACACTCTCCACCTGTCGAGAGTCAAATGTGACATACCTGCTCAAAACAAAATTAGAGTCTCCCAACTGATAACCAAACAAGCCTCTGGATCCTAAACGTGTAATCGGTTCAAATCTCACATCCTCAAAGTGACTAAATGTTGGGCAACCAAACATCCGATGCAACCCAAAACTTGAAGCAGCTCTACTAGATCCAATAACTCCAAACGCAACAGTCAGCAACCTATGACTAAGATGACCCAAATATGTTGAACCTCCAAAACTCCTCTACAATCCAATACTCAACAACCAACGCCGATCCTCCTCTAGCAAGTAACGACCCATCAAAGTTGTTTTCTCATGTCGTTGCCCTAATGTTTCCTCTCCAATAAAGTGTCTCAAACTGTTGTGAGCTCAGCACAAACGCAAGAAAGAACCCCTACCATAATCAGAACAACGGATCACCTTTCTGCCAATATACTTCCTCCATCTGTTGTTGACTTCTAGGACTTCACACTAACGGGATTTGGTTGCAACCCACCAATGCCTAGAACAGTCTCCAACTGCGAAAACCAAATATCGATTACCTCCCAATGATGCCTCCTTAGAAGATCCCTAAATGCCTGAATGAACACCACCTAGAAGACCTCTCAATCGTCGAATAGAAGTGTCAAACTCCACCTAGGTCTCCTTGCTCATACCAATGTACTCAAAGGACTTCAATATGCAGGTCAAGGCACTTTTCAATAATCCAATACCCTAGTCTCAACTCCTTTTTTATCGGTAATCTATCTCAAAGCACCAACAAAGCAATGCAGAACAAATGTTCAATATTTTTGTCACAGACCACCCAGCAGTATGTGTTAGATACAGACTTATCTCTAATTAGGGATCGAGATAAAGTCCCCCATACATGTAAGGCATGGATTTTGGTATTGAAAGATTGTGCCTTCTCTTGGAGCAAAGACGAACCCGGAACCAGAGAGAAAGAATTTTATATTCTATCTCCTGTGTCAGATGAAACTCAAAGTGAGATCTTCACAATGAGAATCTGAAAGGCAAAACTAAGAGTGGGATCTCCACTCCGAGAATCTGAAAGATTTAGATAACCCTATTTATCAGAAGGTTTGATTACCCAATCTGAAGATGGATTTCTTATTTATCGAGAGGGAATTCTAGTTTTGGCCCTAATTGTAGGAAGGTTTGACCAAGTGGGAGGTTTGAGGTGACCCTAACTATAGGAAGGTTTGATCGCTCAATTTAAAAGTGGACCTCTCGTTCAAGGAAGGAATCGAGAGGGGATTTTGGCTTTGGCCCTAACTGTAGGAAGTTTTAACAAATAAATAGTGGGAGTGGAGGTACAAATAACAGTAGGAATGTTGACTTGTACAAAACACTCATTAGGAGTTTTCAATGTCAAGTGGCAAGATCTTGACACGAAAGGGGTTCGATAATCACCATGGATCAGCAGATTAAAATTTTGAGTGTCGTGTTAGGACTTCAACATTAGGAGTGTTAAAAGATTAGACATAGTGGGAGTTTGAATGGATTTAACCATGAAGACATTTGGTGGACCCACCGTCAATTAATTTGATCAGTGAGGGATTTAGTGGTGGAGGACCGTGAATCATTAAGCATTTCACAATTACACCCTAGAAATTTCTTAAGGAAAGATTGACCATATGCTGTTGTTGAATCTCATCTTAACGAAAGAGTTCTCCGAAAGTTACAGTGGGGGTTTTAATCATCTTGGAAATGATTAAATAGTCACAGTGTGAGATTCTTAATCATTTTTATCATGATTAAGAATGAATTATTCTGATGATTGGTTTTCACCTTGAATTTGGGTTATCCTTAAGAATACAATGTGTTAGTATTCTCCAGGAACTTCTCGTTGGAATGCATTGAGATATTCCACCCTCACCTCTTTGGCAAACCTGAATCCAATTGTATTCGGCCATATTGTCGGGTTATCCTTAAGAATATTAAGAGTAATATTCTCCAGGAACTTCCCATTGAAAATAGGAAAAGCAGTTTAACCTCATATACTTGTCGGAGCTTTAGGGAGCAGTTTAACCTTATATATCTATCGGAGATTCAGGGAGCAATTTAACCTAATATACCTATCAGAGGATGTCGTTCTCATTTGGCTTATTTTGCCGTCATAATATCGGCGTCAACCAAGGCTTGAATGCTATTTTCTAGATTAATACAAGTCTTGGTGGGGGTGATGAACCCTCCTGTGATACGCACAGAACTTCAGATCCGAAGTCTTGTTTGCTTCCCCCCTGATTTGTAAACAGTGGCAGCTTGATTTTGTTGTTGGTGAGGAGGTAATTAAAGATGGTTGGAATTTCATCATTTTTAAAAGAATACTCCTCTTGAAACCTTGGATTAGGAGTCCTTTGTTTCCTCCAAGGTTGCTATTGTGACATTTGATGAATGTCAACAACAGTTGCAGGTGCCTTAGCCGTCGGTTGGCTTCTCTCGACCTTTTTTCTTTTGAGAAAGTGTTCAGTCAGTTCACCATGTAGTTTTAACTCTTTTCACATGGTTGAAGGTACAACTCCCAGGACCTCTAACACAGATTGTTATGACAGGTCTGGAGTATGAATTCCTCCGTGACCAGATCCTGGCAGTTCATCGCTTTATTGCAGAAGCGTTTGACAAAATTATCAACCGTCTCCCTATCCTTTTGCATGTTATCTATGTCATCCGAACTATTGATACTTCCTGGTTTGAGATGTCGGTACCAATTGAAGGTGGCCCCACGAAGGGTACAACGAATGACTGAGTCATTAGGGGTTCATTCCGAGAGATCATTCGCAAATGAGATTTGAAGTAGATTAAATGATGGATCAGCAAGCCTTTCTCGTCAAACGGAATGAAGTTAATTAGATCGAACTTCATCGGGTATGGAATTGTGTCCCACTCCTTTAGATATGGGCAAGGAATGTCCATCTTCTTTACTTCTTGAGTGAACATTAAGGCATTGACCTTTCTCTCGAGTTCTCTCATCTTCTTGTCCTCCCCTTCATCTCTGTTCGAGCGATGTTGAGAAGAAGCAATTAGGCCACTCCTAGTGATATTGAGGAGTGCAATTGAACCACCCCCAGTGTTATCGAGGGTTGTATCAGCCTTGATGACTTCTTCCACTTCTATATCATTGTCATCTGCCACATTTCAAGTATGGCGGCTGGATTTGTCTCGCTAACTAGACTTAGGAGGTTGAAACCATTGAGCCTGTAATTCTCTCATTTGTTACACGGCCAACTCCATCTCTGTTTTCATCTCAGCCCTTAGTTCTTCTTGTTTCTTTGCTAGAGCTTCTTGAAGGATCTGAGCTATGAGATCATGAGTGACCATGAATGCCTCCCTGGTTTCCCCTACGCTAGACATGGTATTGTCAGAGGCAATTGTGAAGCAAGTATTCGAAAGTTTGTCATCCAAAGATCGTCCTTCGTATATTCTCGAGTAATCCCTGTGTCTGATGGCCCGTAGCTGAAGTCGAGACATTTGTTAGGCTATTCCTAAAATAACTTTTCTTCCTGAAGAAAAGTCGAGAATAGAGCCATTTGAAGCAATCGCAGACTTTCCTTTGTCAGCCATGTTGATTGTGACTTTAGGGAATTCATCATCCTAGATGATGGGTTTTCTCTCATGGAAGTGTTTCGATCTTAGCTTTGACGCTTCATTTGCAAGTTTCTCGAATACCAAGTTTCATCATCCTGTGGCGGCTACATTTTGATAATACTGCCCTGATGAGTCTCTCGCATGGACATTGAGAACTCGTTTCTTGAGAACTTTTCTTCCGAGATTTGTTCATACCCCTAGTCTAATGGCACAACTCGTCGGCATGATGACCAGAGCACTCCATCACTTGTTGGTGTGATTCCCTAGGTCCAACGTTGTCTTTTGATGGATACGTCTTCTTCTGGGAATGTACAACCTTATTGGCACTCTCAGGAGTCGCAAGTTTGAAACCACCCCCTTATGGGTGTGGAGCCTTAACGGGCTCCTAGACTTTGACACGCACCCCCAGGTAAGAAGTGACATGAATTCTCCTGGATTGATAGGCCTCCTTTCTTCTTTTGTGCACGTCGCACGAAAAACTATATTGAGGTGTCCCAGTTTGTTTATAAGCAATAGGACACCTTTGAGCGGTATTTAGCTTGACGGGAGTGTTCGTACGACCCCCAGCCTGAATAGTCACTTGGGATTCGTTCACCAGACCCAAGCGTTCTTTCACTAGAATTTTGCCCCAATCTTCGTGTAGATGACCAAGGTGATCCTCCATTGTTTTCTTGATCTTGGGTGAATTATCACTACCGTGAGGCTTCACTGAGGTGCGGGAGTAGAAGGAGCAGGATCGGAGGCTGACGGAGGCTGAGCAACAGCCTCGGGGCTGGCACCAGGTGCGAAACACAGCTGGTGTTTTGCCCTAGGTGTGAAACAGACATTGTGTTTCGCCCCAGGTTGGGGCACTTTGGAGGTTATTTGAGTTGATTTTGCTGTTGTTTTTGCTTTCGGCACCTAGACTTGTATGAATTTCAGTAGTTCTTTGGCCACCTCTTCCTTCTGTAGATCTTGTACCTTCTGTACAAGAATCCGTGCATGCGTGAGAAGTGCGGGGCGCTTATGGATACACTCCTCGGCAGTTAAACGAGTCCTTTTGACATGAACCCACTTGTTAGTTTTCATTTTGGAGGAGGGATCAAAGATTCGCTGTTTTTAGGGCGGCTTAGTTACTTGGCGCCTCCTAAATTCCAAATCCACTTCATAACAGAGTCCATCAACCTACTCCAGAGCTTTGGTGAATTGACGAGTGAGGCATTGGCGCTGCCTCTAATGGACCCTCTTCGTCAGAATTCGTGTGCTTTTAGCGGGAAACTCCTTAACTGGAGAGGAGTTATCGTGAGTAGCAGATCTGGCTTCCTTTGATGCCGGAGGAGCTTTGCGAGAGGAATCAACAGCGAGGGGGCAAGAATCATCACCCTGGGTCTTCAGATCCGGGGACCAACGAACCTTCTTCAACAAAGAAATCTTCCTACACTTTCGAGGGGAGGAGGATCTAGAGGAGGAGGATGAGACGTACTCCTCGAACTTCTGCTAGTCGAACTCATACTCGACCTCTGCTTCAACCAAGATCTTGATCCTCAGTTGTGACACTCCAATCTCGACAGCAAGACCGTCGGCTTCGATTATGGTCACCATCGTGTTTACGTTCGAAATTAATTTATTAGCTGAATCCATTACAATGTTCATCATTTACAATAAGTTCAAAAGATGGAGCCTTTTTATAAGACTTTTCTTACACGAATGAAATAAAGAGACAATCTCCTAGAAACACATGCACAAACTATTAATTAGTCGCTGCTTGCATGAGATCTTTGTCTGTGTCAGGGACCCTTTGATCCGTGGACCGCCGAATATCAGATCTGATTGATCTCATTTCTCAAAGGAAACAAAAACTAAAGTCAATATCTCAACAAGGCGAGATAAGTACTCTTCTCAAGATCAAAACAAAGTCTGATCTTAAGGAATGATGGAAACAGCCTCAGATCTCTTGAAAAAGCTTCCTCTTTATACTGAAGTTCACCAAGATCTAATAGCCTCCCTTTGAAATTCGTGAGTCTACACTCCATTTTGACAGCACCTCGCCTCCAAGCTCCAAATTTCCAGCCCTCATGTATAGGGGCCCTAGGGGTGTATTTATAGGCTTCACGTGACCTATTTTCTGATAAGAATTCATGATTTGATCTTATCTTCAGTTGGTAACAACTTTTCCACATTCAAGGATATCATCAAGTCAGTTGGGGAGGCTCTAGAATGAACGAATTCTAAAATTCTATCGAAATACGTGTCGTCGGGAGGCTGAACGGGCGAAACAGCCTGTATGGGTCACACTTGGTGTTTCACCCATGTGGACGAAACACACTTCGTGTTTCGCCCATGTGGACAAAACACACAAGGTGTTTCTCCCATGTGGGCGAAACACACTTGGTGTTTCGCCCATGTGGGTGAAACACTTTGTATTGTCTTCGGTATTTTGGCTATAATTCTTTCGCCGGACCTCGGAATGAGGTGATTCTAGTTGTGTTGGAAAGCTAGCAAAGATACTTATGACTTTTATCTTTTGAGCTTTTAGATTCTAATTGCATTATAGTTAAAATTTTAGTTCTTCATACTCATGCATTCTTTTACTTCCCCTTTGGCATCGGATAATCCTCTTTGGCTCGGACATCAACATTCATTACCTTCTCTTCATCTCAAGCTATGTACGGGAACCAATAGGTAGTTTTTGATGCCTACAATGATGAAATTTTATTGATGAACTCGCTCGTGGATATAAAAAATTAATGCATCAGTATAAGAAGTTGCAACATAATTTTATTAATATGAAAAGCAAACATGTTAATTTAAAATCTGATCATGAGACACTAGCATCTAAGTTTGATGTTATTGCTAATGAAAATGTCAATCTTAAAGAGAGCAATGAAAAATTAAAAATTAAAATTGCTAGTTTATCTCATGAGAAAAACAATGCCATATTAGAAGTAGAGAACATTAGGAATGAGTTTAATTCTCTTAAAAATAATGATATATGTTCTACTTCTAATAACAATGTATTTGTGCAATAAAATGAGTTGAATCATGTTAAGAATCGCATATCATCTTTAGATTCAACATTAAAAATATGCATTATAAATAACAATAAGCTTATGAACTTGTGTGCAAAGTCTCATGCAAATTCTTCCAAAACACCCATACACTATGTACACATATATAACAAAATTTATAAGTGTTCAATTTATGGATGTAAAGGTCATCTTGCTAAATTTTGTTATAATGCACAAAAATCAACCAAATCCAACAATATTGACACTTGTGCATCCCATCAAGCTTCATCACATTATACACATGCACATGCTCACAAAGTTTATCATAAACATGTAATCGTGCATAAATGTGATTATTATGGTAGATTTTGTCATTTGACCAAGTTTTGTTTTGATTTAAAAAGAGTTTCTCATTTATAAAATACTTTCAAAGAACCATTTATATTTACAAATAATTCTCGTGCACAACCACAAGGTCAACACATATATTTTTAACCTTTTCATTGCACATATTGCAATCGGAAGTTTTGATCGTGTCCATGCACAAAATACGTTCAAATGGAATCATAACCCAAGGGCATTGAGCTTGAATGATAGGGGTCATGTCCCTAAACAATTCGGCACTAAAAATGTTTGGGTGCCAAAACAAATTTGAATTTTACTTTGAGCTTATGATTTTTGTGTTTTATTTTTTGTGATTCTTTTTGTTTCATGTTTAACAATGAAAATTCATCAAAATCTTTAAAATTTATTGTTTATTTTTATACCCATTTAAAATTACATTTTCAAAATGGTTAGTAAAATAAAAACGCCTTTTTATGATTTTTAAAGTATTAAAATCCACAGTTCATATTTCCTTGAAAAACTACAACTTAGGTCATCAGTTGACTTATCAGTCGACCGATGACATTAGTCAACTGATAAGTTGACTGACAGGCTCCAGTGTTTCGGGTTTTGGATACATTGTCTTTAGTTTTTTAACCCATTTGAGACCCGATCCACTTTGTCCTTTAATCCTAGCCCTTCACCCTTCAGTTTGACTTGATCTTGGCCATCATTCTTAGCCTATAGATGAAACCCTAGCTCCAGGATCCCTAAAATTCCAAATTTCCATTCTCATTCTTAACTTTTTCAGTCGACCAGCCCTTCAGCGTCTGCCTCTGATCCCTCCAGTCGACCGGACCTTCTTCAGCTGACCGCCAAGTTTCCTACAGTGGTCGAGCTCTTGTCATCTTTAATTGCTTAGTATCTCTTCTAAACCGTTGCATTTCATTTATTAGTTTCTAGGGTTTGTTGATCTAGAGCCTTCCATCTAGGGTTTGACATTCTAGGTTTGTTATCATCTACATCTACTAATTTAGGGTGGTTTTTGCTCTTAGTTTGTCATATATCATGTATTTATTTGTCTATCATATTTCGAGGTCGCACAAAACGTGCTAGAACTGGTAGAACCAAACCTGTGTTTGCTTCTGCTCTTGCTCTTCCTCTCGAGGCCAATTATGAATTTTATGAACGATATCTTAGAGATCCTTCCTTAATTGGCAAATATCATGCTTTATGTCAATTAAAATTATTTCTCGGGTAATTTGTGAAATTTGATGATTTTAATCATTTTCTTTTGAGCACATATTTTGGAGATGCTAGATTACTTGAATTACTTGCTAGTGATAATCATCGTCCAAATTTTCCTCATCTAGTTCGACTATTTAATACCAACTTGTAAGTAAATTCAATTGATCCTAACACTCCTTTCATTTCATCCAAAGTCAAGAATCGTCGTATTCTATTTTGTGCTGATCAATTGTATGAAATTCTTGACATTCCACGTGGGGACATTTTCTTAGATGACGTTATTTATGTTGACCCAGCAGTAGACTCCTTATTGACTCTCCCTGGCAAATATTTCTTAGATTATGTTATTTATGATGAAAGTCAAGAATCGTCATATTCTATTTCTGATTAGGCCAAAATTATTGGTCGTATCATCTGCTACATCATAATTCCCAAAACTGAGGGTTATAGTCATTACTCTCTTGAACTCACTCGTACTATTTGTGCTATTGTTGGTAATAGTGATGTCAAGTGAGGCAATGTTATATTTATTATTAAGGCTTCCTCTCACACTACTTTTCTTCCCTTTTGAGCCATTTTAACCAAGTTTTTCTCACATTTTAAGGTTGATTTATCTCATGAGGCCCCTGTCAAAGTCTTACCCTTCTTTGACTCCTTAGCTCTTCATAGATGGGTATCCCCGCAACTTAGTATGAGTTAGACCTTCCTGTTCAGCATCATCCCTCTAGCTTTGAGTCTTCTAGTTCTAAGTCTTCTAGCTCTAGGGATTCGTCACATCCTCCATCCAGTTCTAGGGCTCCTCCTCCTGCACCCACTTCTTGTATCCCAGACTATATAGCTGATCATATGGATAGGCTGGAAGAGGGAGTGTACGCTCGTTTGTCTGATTATGAGTGGAGGCAGGAAGAGATTCGTGTCGAGGCTCAAGTTTGGCATGGTGAGGTACTTAGGAGGATTGACATGATAAAGAGCAGTCAGGATATAGGATTTGCTAGCATTGAGAGTAGATTTGATGACATTTTCAAGATGGTGCAACATCCTCCTCCTCCTCCTCCGGGTTTAGAGCCATCAGATTCATGAAGACAAATTTCATTTGGACTTGTATTTTTATTATGAACTATGTATTTTTTTTATTTGAGCTTGTAGTTGTTTTATGAGTTTGAACTATGTAGTTTGGATTGTTTTGTTTTTTGTATGAACAATGCATGAGATCATTATAAACTCCTTGATGTTGACGTTTATGCATTTCAGCTTATGCTTCATCTCATTTATGCTTTATGATTGTGTGGTTAGTGTTTGAGTTTCTTTTGATAATCTTGCCATATTCATTTTTATATACATTCTATGTGGCTTTTAAATAGGGGGACCAATCCCTATTTATGATTATACTCACTCATGCTTATAGGTAGGGGGGCTTTAGCTCTCTTTATATTATTTTTTTTTCTATTTTGATGTGGCCAAAGGGGGAGAAAAAGTGAGTATATTGTAGTTTTATTGTTTTTATATATCCATTGAGAAATTGTTTGTCATCATCAAAATATTGCAATGAGCTATAGGATATTGTGAGCGCTTATACTCCACACAATTTTCTTTGTAGGGCGTCATACAAAAATTATAAATTTGCTCCTGTGTTACCTACCTCGAGGGTAGAGTATAACACTATGGTTTGTTTTGTACTATGTATCCTAGACGAGATCTTTTACCGAATATTTATATTTGTTCCCGCACCAACTACTCGAGGGAAATGTGAGTTGTTATGGATAAGGCTTGGTAATGTATTGTTCTTGGTTAATTATTTTATTCATAGGATTTTGGAGTTGATATTTGGTGATCCACAATTTGAGATAATGGTATATATATGAGGGTTTCCTTGTTTGGAATATTTCGCTCGACGTACTCATTCTTGTGTTGTGGGTTTCTAAATATTAATTCCTCTTAGTTAAGGAGTAGAACTTATATATCTATATATGCTATAACTTATATTTTTATACACCTAACCCCCTTCCTCCTAGGGGTGGTGGGGATGTTCTCTTTAGCGCTTTGATGCTCGTTGTTTCCATCTTTTTTAGGTAGTAAGTCAGGGGTTCAGAGAGTCGCAGCTTGATGGAGACTCAGCATAGTTCATCGTCATTTATTAGTAGCTAGTTAATACTCCACAGTAGACATTTATGATTTTATTTTTCTTATAGATATGTATTACATTTTGGAGGCTGAGTGTCTATGTACTTTCCAGTTGACTCTTTTGTATTAGAGACTCATTGTTTTATTCCAGTTTACCAGGTGTATTTTCTTTTCTTTTGTTGGAATATAATTACAAATGTTATTGAATCTCTTCTCTATATTGTATGCCTTATATTATTATCTTCACTATATCTGCTTGTACCCTCACTTCTTTTATTTGATTAGAGAGATATTATTGTGATGGTGAAACATGTTGTTGCACAATGTTAGGTGCATGGCAGGTTTGACATCTTTGGATTCACCTTGGACTACATCCTTGTGTGAAATCAGGGACATCATAGTTGGTATTAGAGCTCTAGTTCAAGTATCCTTAGGATATCCAGTGTCGAGTCTGTTAGGACTCATGTTTATGAGCCAACCATCTAATCTTGTTTTGATGATTTAACAAGCAATTTATAACTATGTGTTTCTACTGTTTTATGTTTATTATATATTCAGGTCAAAAATATCTAAAGTGAAGCCAATACAAATCAAGTGAAAGATTCAAGAACAAGCTTCATGTGCATACACTTAGGTATATTAGCTTCGGATTTATATATTGTGTGTAAATACTTCAAGCTCATATTATATGCACACACATTCTTTGTTTTATCACAATTTGCTTATTTTTATGAAAATATTTTGCTATTGGTTTATGGACAAAATAATCTATGTATACATATTTTATTAAGTATATAAATCAATTAAAAAGATTTCATAATTTGGCTTAAGTCAAAAATCAAGTGTTTTATATACACACGTGTTTGTGAGCTTTTGCAAAACAAAGAGATTTCACAAACAAGAAATAATATTTAAAAAATTCCTTTTGTAACATGTTCATTTTCATGTTTATAAACATTTTCCCAAATTTTATATGTTTTGGAATTTATTTGATATTTTTAAAGAGGGTTCAAAGTTTATTTTTATTATTCAAAAAACCCTTGTGCACGTTATCAGTCGACTGATGTTTGTTATCAGTCGACCGATGAAACGCGCTGGAAAGTGCATATTGTTTCTACTCATTCGACTATTGAACCATCAGTCGACCGATGCAGGTTATCAGTCAACTGATGAGTTCTTCAGTCGACCGATAGCGGATGAGCAGCCTGTAACGGTCAGCTCATCAGTCGACTGATGAACAGTTTCAGTCGACTGATGGCACTGTAACGGCTAGTTTCCAGCTTGTGTCATTTTTGGGTTTTTTATCTTTTTGCTTGGATTTTCTTTATTTTTGGGATTTGTTTTATGAACCTATATATACCCCATTCCCTCTAACTTCTAAATTATCTAAGAAAAATTTTAAAACAAGTTTACAAGGGTTTAAGTTTGTTTAAGTGTTGTTTTACAAGTATTTTGCGAAGAAGCTTTCACAAGAGAAAGAAGAGATCAATTCTATCTTGTTTGAGCTTCAATTTCATCCATCTCTGCTTCTCAATTTTAGAGAAGATTTCTCTAAACTCAATTTCTAGCTCTATACATTTATTTTTTGTTTATTCATTTTATTAAGCTGGTATTTATATTGAGTTTAGTTTCGATATTGCTCATTGTTCACACACACACACCACCTATTGAGCTTTTATTATTTCAAACTCTATATAATTAGGTTGTGGTGAGTGATACATTGAGTGTGAGCTTAATTGAGTTCTCATCTTATTAGAGAACAAAACAATTTGTATTTGAGCTTATTTATTGATTGAACACATTGTAATACACAAGTACACCGAGAGGAGTGTGTGGTGAGAGACGGGATTGATTCCAAGAGGAGTGGCGTTGGTAGTGTTTGGGTGGAAAATCGATTTTTTCATTGTATAACTTATTACAACTTCAATCGTTACAACAAGTTTAAAAAAAATCGATCTTTTTATAAGACCTTTACACAATAAAATTAAAATTACAATCTCCTTCAAACAAACGCAATGGGTGTTTATCATCTGCTACTTGCATGGGATCATTACCTATGATGGGGACGTTGATATCTGTGGACCACCAAACGATCAGATCAGATCCGAAGCTTCGTTGATTCACGAAGAAATCAAGAAACCGAAGCAATTATCTCGGCAACAGTGAGATAATCACTCTTCTTGAGATCACCGCAACGGGGCAATCTCAAGGGAATGAACCGGGCTGCAGATCTGTCAAACTCTCCTTCTTTATGCCTGAAGAACTCAATCTGATCTCCTCCTCCTCTCTGAAATTCATGGCTCTTCAGTCCTCAATTCGGCAGGGCTTAGCCGATGCTCGAGAATTCCCGATCTGAAAAAATGAAGGCCCTGAGGCTGTATTTATAGGCTTAGGGAAACCTGTTTTCGGATAAGAACGATCGATTCTATCTTATCTTTAGTTGTAACCACTTAACCATGTTCATGGATGATATCAGATCAATTAAAACAAATCCAGGCGGTTAACGGTCGAAAAATAGCTTTAAACTGCCAAAATCTGATTTTCGGGTCTGCGGACACCCGTGGGTGTCTTGGCCTAGCCGAGACACCAAGGGGTGTCTCGGCTGGGGGGGGGGCCCANNNGGGTGTCTCGCCGAGACCCGGAACGTTATTCTGCGCGTCTTATCCGTTTCAGCCGTATCTTCGTTGTCCAAACTCAGAATCATGCGATTCAAGATGCATTAGAAAGCCATCGAGTATATCTACAAGATCCCATGATTGAATTATCTATGCAGTGGATGGGACATGGGGGTGTTTCGTCTTTCGTATGTGACGCGGAGCTCCCGATCAGTTCGTGTTTCCGTTATTCCGAAGTTCCGTTGCTTCTCATGGTCCGTCGACTCACTTCATACATTTGTTGTTGTCAAATGAGCTTCTGTGACTCGAATAGCAACGTTTATCATCTTCTCTCTATCTTAAGCCGCGTGCAGGGGCCTATAGGCAATTTTTGATGCCTACAGATACCCCCTCCAAAGTGTTTCAGTCTTTTTTCTTTTATAGATAAGCCTAAAATACTTTAGATATGATCGGTCCAACCTTTAGTCAGTGTAAAAGGACCTGTAATTAGCTTTGATTCTTGACTCCTTCGATTTTTAGTCTATTTTGATAAATAGCTGAAGTTTTTCCGGCGCTGCGTTTATCGTCTGGCCGTCGTTGAAGTTTCGAATAAAAAACTAGTGAGTTGATTTTGGCTCGTGCTGTTGAGTTGACTTTGAACTGACTACCTCTGCCATAATATATTGGCTTAGGGCTACGCGTTGAACGGTGTTGTTTTGGATCGCCTGCCGTTAACCTTTCATCGCAACACGTTGACTGGCATTGACCTAGGGTTACTCGTTGACCAGTGTTGACCTTAGGATTTTGGATCGCCTGACATTGACTTTTCATCACAACACATTGACTGGCACTGACCTTAGGGTTTCGCGTTCACCAGCGTTGATCTTAGGGTTTTGGATCACCCGACATTGACTGGCGTTGACCTTAGGGATTTGGATCGCCTACTGTTGACTTTTCATCATAATGCGTTGACCGTTGTTGACCTAGGGTTACGTGTTGACCGACGTTGGCCTTAGGGTTTCGGATTGCTTGGCGTTGACTTTTATCACAACGTGTTGACCGGCATTAACACAGTTTATACTCGTACGTTTGCTGGAGTTTACACAGTTTAAGTTCTTAAGGTATCGGAGCGTGGCGGTCCTAAATATTAGGCTACAGGATCAACTATTAAAGTTGTTTCGTCTGTAAGTATGGATCTTATCCTGAAGTTCGTTGGATGCTCAAGTCGCAAGACCAACTAATGAAGCTGGTGTGTCAATAACTCTTGCCTTTATAGGATTTTTAGCAAACCCTCAGCCATCAACGGATTTGATGAGCCTTTACTGACTACCGTTTGAGTCAGGCTAGCATGCAGATTGTTTAAATCCGTTCTGCATGTAACGTTATGCTAAGAAAGTTAACTTTCTTAGTGCTACGATGTTGAATACGTAGACTTCGTCTTTCTTACGGGAATAGAATACCCGGCAACGTGTGTTATACGTAGACTTAGGATTTTTGGCAAATCCTCAGCTATCAACGGATTTGACGTGCCTTTACCGACTACTGTTTGAATCGGGCTAGCAAGCGGATTGTTTAAGTCCGTTCCGCATTCGACGTTGTGCTAAGAAAGTTAACTCTCTTAGTGCTACGATGTTAAATACATAGACTTCGTCTTTCTCACGGGAATAGACTACCCGACAACGTGTGTTAGGCGCTGACTTATCCCTACTTAGGCTTCGGGATAAAATTCCCTGTTCGTGTATGGCTCGGATTATGGTGTTATTAATAATAACCTTCCATAATGTCGAATAAGTGGACTTTTATCCTTTATACGGTCAAGGACTAACCAGTAACACATGTTAGGCGCTGATTTATCCCTACTTTTGCTTTGGTATGAAATTCTCCAGATTTGAATTCTGGTGTCTTCTTCAATCGGTGAAAGACTAAACCGACAACGCGTGTTAGACGTTGGCTTATCCCTACTTAGGATTCGGGATAAAATTCTCCGTGCGTGAAGTGCATGGATTTGAAGTTAAAAGATGGTGTTGAAATATTGTGTCTTCTCTTGGGGCAAAGACGAACCCGATCCGGGAGAGGAAGAATTTTATATTCTATCTCCCAAAGCTGAAGAGGAAGAATTTTATATCCTATCTCCAGTTACCAAAGGAAACTCAAAGTGGGATCTCCACTTCAAAAATCTGGGAAGGTGAAACTAAGAGTAGAATATCCACTCCGAGAATCGAATGGATTCAGATAACCCTAACTTTTATAGGATTGGTTACCTGATCTGAAAATGGAATTCCGACTTCAGTCTTAACTTTTATAGGTTTGACCGAAGGGGAAAGAAAGCCTTTCGTTTATCGAAAGAGAATTCTGATTTTGGCCGTAACTGTTTATAGGTTTGACCGAGTGGGGGTTTGAGACAATCCTAACTTTTATAGGTTTGATCGCTCAATTTGAAAGTAGACCTCTCGTTCATGGAAGGAATCAAGAGGGGACTTTGGTCGTGGTCCTAACTGTAGGAAGGTTTAACCGAGTGGACAGTGAGAGTGGGAGTACAAATTATAGTGGGAGTGTTGATTCGTACAAATCACTCAAATGAGGTTCCTGGTGTTAAGTGACAAATACTTAACACGGAGGGGTTTGACAATCGTTAATGATTAGGATATTAAAATTCTAAGTACTATGTCTGGACTCTAACAATAGGAATGTTGAGTGCACAGACATATCGGAAGTTTGAGTAGGTTAGACTAGAAAGAATTTTAGTGGTCCCACTATCAATTGATTTGATCAGTGAGGGATTTTGAGATGGAGAACTATGAATCATCAAGCACTCCATAATTACACCGTAGGAGTTTCGTGAGGGAAGATTGATCCAACGAAGTGATCGAATCTCATCTTAGCAAAAGGGTGCTTAGAAGATTACAGAAGGAGTTGGTGAAATTGATCCCAGAAGTGGGATGCATTTCACCCTTGGAAACATTCAGAGTCCGAGTGGGAGTTTCTCATTTATCCATGTTTATAGTAATCGGGTTATCCTTGAGAATACCAAGCATGACACTCTCCAGGAACTTCCCGTTATATGGGTTATCCACCCCCAGCTTTCTTTATGAAACTGTGACTAACGAGGAATACATTATATTCAGCTAAATGGTCGGGTTATCCTTAAGAATATCACATACAATATTCTTCCAGGAACTTCCCATTAAAATTAGGAAACAATTTAGACTCGTATACTTGTTGGAGTATGCAGGGAGCAGTTTAACCTCATGCACCTGTTGGAGGATATGGAGAAGCAGTTTATACTCTATACTCTTTGGAGTGAGTAGGGAAATAGTTTATACTCGTGTGCCCTGATGGAGTAATGATACAGCTTAGTTTAGCATTATAACTCCAGCTTCAACCAAGGTTTGGATGCTATTTTTGAGAGCAAAGCAAACATGCGTAGGATGAAGGATCCTCCTGTGGTATGCACAGTACTTTAGATCTGAAGTGTTGTCATCTTCCTCCTGATTTGCGATAGATGGTAGCTTGATCTTGTTGTTCTCAAGGAGGGATTTGAAAATGGCTGGAATGTCTTCGTCCTTGAAGGAGTACTCTTTTTGGAGCCTCGGACCCGAATTCTTTTGTTGTCTCTGGGATTGCTGCTGCGACGTCTGATTAACATCAATAGTTGCTGCAGGTGTCTTACCCTTACCACGGGAGACGAAGCCTGAGTTCGGAGGGTTAGCCGTCGGTTGGCTTCTCTCGGCTTTCTTCCTTCTGAGGAAGCATTCGGCCTGCTCTCTGCGTATCTTTAACTCTTTCCAGGTATTGAACGGTATTACTCTCATAACTTCCAACACGTCCAAAGCGAGGTTATTGTGGTAGGTTTGGAGGATGAAGTCCTCTGTGATTGGATCTCGGCAGTTCATCGCCTTATTCTGGAAGCGCTTGACGAATTCGTCGACCGTTTCGTTGTCTTCCTGTTTCTCATCGAAGAGTGTCCTGATTGACACCTCGGCGTCATTATCAAAGAAGTGAGCGAGGAACAGGTTCTCCAGGTCATCCTAGCTGTTGATGCTTGCAGGCTTGAGATGGTGGTACCAATTGAAGGTGGGCCCGCGAAGGCTGCCAACGAATGACCGGACCATCAATGCTTCATTGCCAGAGATCATGTCTAAGTGGGACTTAAAATAAATCAAGTACTGAGTGGGGGAACCCTTCCCGTCGAACGGCGTGAAGTTGATCAGGTTAAACTTTGCTGAATACGGGATCGATTCCCACTCCCTTGGATAGGGACATGGAATGCCGGTCTTCTTCACCTCTCGAGCAGTCATTAGAGCGTTAATTTTGTTCTCGAGGTCTTTCATCTTTTCTTCCTCGTCTGTATCATGCTTTGGACGATTTATGAGAGGAACAATACAACCACCCCCGGCATTATCATCTTCGATGGGACCACCCCCAGTATTGTTGTCTTCAGCGGGGCCACCCCCAGCATTCTAATCAATGGGAGGGTTATCAGCATTGAGATGTTCATCCACATCCGAATCACTACCTACTTGGTTAGCAATGTTGCGACAGTTGGATTCACCAAGTTGATTGGACAAAGCCTGAATCTGTTGGTCATGCTCTTCCTTCATCCGCATCATGGTCATTTCCAATTCGAACTTGAAGTTCTCTTTTTGCTTAGCCAAAGCATCCTCAATGATTTTGGCTATTTGCTCGGTGTTGATCATGAACACTTCTCGAGCTTATCCCATGCTAGACATTGTATCGTCAGAAGCGAGTGCGGAATAAGAATCCAAGAGTTTGTCATTAGAATGGATTCCTTCATGGATTCTCAGGTAATCGTTATGTCTGACGGCTTCTAACTAGAGCTGAGATATTCGTTGGGCTATTCCCGAACTGACTTCTCTTTGTAGAAAAAAGTTAGGATTCGAGCCATTTGCAGCAATCACAGAGTTTCACTTATCGACCATGTTGATGGTTACCTCTTGGAGTTCGTCATCTTGTGCAGCTAATCTTTTTCTATAGAAACGCCTTAGCTTAGACTTGGACGTTCTGGTACAGATCCTTTCAAATACTGAGACCCTCTTTGGAGCGGTCTTGGGGTAGCTATACACTAATAATACTATCCTGATTGTCTTGGTATACGGACAATGAAAGTCCATCTCCCGAGAATCTCTCTTTCGAGGTCTGTTCGTACCCCCAGCCCGATAGTACAACTCATCAACGTTGCGGTCAGAGCAACCTATAGGCTGTTGGTTTGATTCCTCAGATGGAATGTTGTCATCTGTTCGGCACGTCTTCTTCTGAATAGGTAGCGCTTTATTAGCTTTAGCAGCAGTCACATGTTTGGAATCACACCTGTGTGAGGATGAAATTTTAACGAGCTCCTGGTTTTGTGTAGGCATCTCCATGTGGGTAGTTACGGGAATCAACTTGTTAGGATGTCGCGTACGACCCCTAGTCTGGATGGTTGCTCGGGGTTTCTTCAACAGTCCTAAGCATTCATTAACAAGCGCTTTGCCTTGATCTTCGTGTAAAGGACCCAAGTGACCCTTCAATAGAATTCTAAATTTGGAGAGGTCCACGTCGCCGTAGGGTTTCACCGAAGGTGTGGTGGCAGAAGGAGCGGGATCCGAAGTTGACGAAGGCTGGGAAGCAACGTTGCTTGCTTTTGCCTTAGGCGTTGATTTGGCCTTTGGCATCCAAATTTGTTTGGATCTCGGTGATCTCTTAACCGCCTCTTCCTTTTGCATTTCTTGTTCTTTTCGCACAAGGATCTGGGCATACGCAAGAAGTGCGCTACGCTTCTGAATACGCTCCTCAAGAGTGGAACGGTTCCGTTTGACACAAACACGTTCGTTAATAGGTGGTTGGGAGGAGGTTCGCGAAGCTTGCTGTGAAGATGGCTTAGCCACTTGGCGCTTTCTGAACTCCAGATCCGCTTGGTAATGGAGTCCGTCCACTTGATCTAAAGCTTTACCCAATTGGCGGGCGAGACGTTGGCGACGCCTCTGACGAGCCCTCTTTGATAAATTTGGCACGCCTTCAGCAGTTAACTCCTTGATCATGGAGGAGTTCAGATCTACAGATCTGGTCTCATTGGACGCCGGCGGATCATTGTGAGGTGCGGCTGCAGCAATGGTAGCAGGGAATTCGCCTTCTTAAGTCTTCAGATCTGAAGACCAACGGATCATTCGGGTGAAGGAGACCCTCCTGCGCTTGCGAGGAGAGGCAGATATGGAGGAGGAGGAGGAGACGTACTCCTCGAACTTCTGTTGGTCGAACTCGTATTTGACCTCTTCAGCCACGAGGATCTTGATCATCAGCTATGGCAAGACAGTCTCGGTGACGAGACTGTTGGCTCCTACTGCAGTCGCTAGCTTGTTTGGGTGGGAAATCGATATCTTCATTGTATAACTTATTACAACTTCAGTCGTTATAATAAGTTCAAAAAAAGATCGGTCTTTTTATAAGACCTTTACACAATGAAATTAAAATTACAATCTCCTTCAAACAAACACAACGGGTATTTATCACCCGCTGCTTGCATGAGATCTTTACCTATTATAGGATGTTGATATCTGTAGAACACCAAACGATCAGATCAGATCCGGAGCTTTGTTGATTTGTGAAGGAATCAAGAAACCGAAGCAATTATCTCAGCAACAGCGAGATAATCACTCTTCTCGAGATCACCGCAACGGGGCAATCTCAAGGGAAGGAACTAGGCTGCAGATCTGTCGAACTCTCCTTTTTTATGCTTGAAGAACTTGATCTGATCCCCTCCTCCTCTTTGAAATTTGTGGCTCTTCAGTCCTCAATTTGGTAGGGCTTCGTCGACGCTTGAGAATTCCCGATCTGAAAAAATGAAGGCCCTGGGGCTGTTTTTATAGGCTTAGGGACCCTGTTTTTGAATAAGAACGATCAATTCGATCTTATCTTTAGTTGTAACCACTTAACCATGTTCATGGATGATATCAGATCAGTTAAAACAAATTCATACGGTTAACGGTCGAAAAACGGCTTTAAACAGCTAAAATCTGATTTTCGGGTCTACGGGCCTGGCCGAGACACTCGTGGGTGTCTCGACTAAGCTGAGACACCTTGGGGTGTCTTGGCCTGGCCGAGACACCTCTGGGTGTCTTGCCGAGGCCCGGAACGTAGTTCTGTGCGTCTTGTCCGTTTTAGCCGTATCTTCATAATCCAAACTCAGAATCATACGATTCAAGATGCTTTGGAAAGCCATCGAGAAGATGTACAAGATCACATGATTGAATCATCTATGGAGTGGATGACACATAGGGGGTGGGGGGTGTTTCGTCTTTCGTAAGTGACGCGGAGCTCCTGATCAGTTCTTGTTTCCATTATTCCGAAGTTTCATTACTTCGCATGATCCGTCGACTCACTTCATACGTTTGTCATCATCAAATGAGCTTCTGTGACTCAAATAGTGATGTTCATCACCTTCTCTCTATCTCGAGCCACGTGCAAGGGTCTATAGGCAATTTTTGACGCCTACAGGTAGTAAAGCCTAGGGAGAGGTTATAAATCTGAGAATTTGAGGAAGTTGACATGGGCTAGGCCAACACTTAATGGATGTATTGTGTGATTACAATTTTGTGAGTTGTATAAGTTTTCGATAAGCTAGAAAACCAATTGTGTGAGTTGTAAATGTTTTCGGTGAACGTTGAAAACCGATTGAGATAGTCGAGATTCTCCTCGAGAGTGAGGAGTGGATATGTAGGTCGAGAGTGACCGAACTCCGTAATCATATTGTGTGTTTGTGATTGTCATTTGCACACTATCTCTTTTGCATATTTGTTCATGTTTATATCGCCCTTATTTTAACTACATATCCTTGCTCATAAATTGTTGAATATTATACTTTCTAGAATATAATTGTTAATAAGTATTAAAATTAGCACTAAATCGGATTAGATTAGCATTTACCCTATTCACCACCCTCTAGGGTAATTTCAGAGTCATGGAGCTAGGATAGAGTTTCCTTAGGGTTCATGTATAGAGTTTGTTAGTAATTCCTATATTGAGTGAGGCCATTATACGTATAGCTCGAATATTTTGAAAAAAAAATTTATGCTCATCTTACTTTGATTATAAAGTATTTTTAAGGATACTATGTGTTATGTTTTCTTATTGTTATATGTTATGTTATTTATGCTTGAGGTCTCATTTACTGTGTCTAATAAGCTCTCCTCCTAAACTTATAGATGTCGGGATGACGACGTGGTCATGGTAGATCCCGTACTTAGGGAGCTAGGCAAGTTCAGCCATAGCCGGAGCTTGAGCCACAGCAGGCTCCATAATATTTGATAGACCTCATAGCGCCGATTGTAGCCAAACTGGCAGCACTCGAGGAGCAAGTGGCGAATCAGGTTCTGCAAGCAACACCACCTCCTGTAGTTCCACCACCAATCGTACCACTTGATCCTATTATAGAGGCATCACCAGAAGTCACCCCACCACCAGAGGTCGATAGAGTCGCCAGGTAGGAGGTTTAGCTTCGTTTAGTGAATAGATATCAGAAGCTGAAGGCACTAGAATTTTTGGGAACATAAGATTCACTTGCAGCCTACAAGTGGAAGGAAGATGTTGAGAGCATCCTAGATATGCTTAAGGTCGACTCAGTCCAAAAGTAGAGGTTAGCTGCATTCAGCCTTAAGGGCAACGCTGGATGGTGGTACATACTTTAATTCACACCGGAGCACCGAATGACACTTACTTGGGAGGATTTCACATACTTCTTTGACGAGTAGCATGTATCATCAGCGGTAAATCGCCCGAGCCTATGTTTAAAATCTACCCTATCAAGCTTAATTCAACAATACGAAGGATGCGAGTTCGGTCTTAACAACGGCTAGCCTCTTCGCCCGGTCAGCTCAGAGCTGCTCCTCAGCTTCCTTCTGGAGTTCGGCCTCAGCAAGAGCATCAGCAGCAGCCGCTACGGTCGCGTCTTCTTGACGCAGCACATGGAGAGCTTCCATCACTTCTCTATAAGCACCATGAACTCTTGTGCTCTCAAGCTTAAACTCCTTCAGGGTCACCTCTCCCTGGGAGGTCCTGACCCCAGTACGCTCAGCGATGTTGTTGTAAATGTCCATCTTGGACTACAAACGATGTTGTCGCTCACAAAAATTCACGACAACAGCTTCTTGCTCCGATATCCTCCTCTCTTGAGCTTTGCGCTCATAAGAAGCTTTGATCCGAGCTTTGATTATGAGTGGAACCACCTCATCACAAGGGTCGGTGAACACCAGCCCTTTCAAGCGATGCATGGCTTCCTCCAGGTGAATGAGCTTTTCCTCATAATGCCTAGCCATCCCGATACCCCCATACGCTAGATGTCCTTCAAGCTATCAGCTATGAAGGGGTAGAAGTGGAAGAAGGTGCCCCACCCAACGCTAACGATAGATATTGCTTGTTTCATAGCATTTTCTAACCGTTGGATGAGGCCCTGCATAGATCCGGTGTCCGGAGAAGAAGGTTCTTGACCTGAGGCCATCACAGTAATAGGCTGCACCCGGGGGAGAGGCCCATCATCATCAACAGGTGGCCTCCTTCCACCCCTATTCTTGTCGGGTTTGGGAAACCAGGCTTAGGCGATGGCTATGGAGCAAATTGCGGAATGGATGCTCGAGGGGACAACTCTTATCCCTCATCATCAGAGATTATGATGGGTTCAGTATTAATGGGCTCTGATCTTGCTGCCCTCCTCTTGCTGGTGATCTCTTCATATCGGTCTGCTTCATCTCTGGAGAGGGGTCTCTTCCTAGAAGATCTTAGGGTGTGCAACACAATAGTTAGTGCTTCTTCTCGAGCTGTAAAATACAACAAGAGGAAATTTCACCCTAACAGGCAATCTCACCAAAATAGCAGAGTCTCGCCTGAGCGGGAGAAGCTCGCTAAAAGATAAACAGAAGTATGTTCGTCTTCTTCATTTTTGAGTTCGCCAGTTGTAGACTTACCATGGTGTGTTTGGCCCGTGCCAGTGGCGACGGCGGCGGAGGAGGAAGAAGCTTCCTTCTTCCCCTTGCAAGTGAGTGATTTAGACCTCAAGGCCATTACAAAAGCGAGACGGATGAGAGATAAGTTCATTGAAGACTTGAGAATTTTGAATGAAACAGTAGTTTCCCAATGAGGGAGATGAAGGCATTTTATATAGGCAAGATTTCACAGCCGATATCTACCATCTCAGTCGAGATGAATGGCTCAGATGGACTAAAGTGGTTCGATTCGATAGTTCGAATCGAACGACCACGAACACGGCGAAACGTTCAGAATTTCTAACGAGAGATCAAGATTTGGCAGTTCGAGCCATGATCGCTCACCAAAATTACGATCGAGATTGAGGGTTCCGCCGAATCAATAGCCTAGATCACGCGCATGAAGACGAGGCGCCCCCATCAGATCGCATTAAATGCGATCTGTCGTGCTTTAGCTGGCGAACGACAGAGGCCCACATGCGGACACGTGGCTCTCCCTTATTGGCTTGGACCTCGCCTGTAGCCATCTAGCTTACCTGTAAGCACAAAGCTCTCTTGATGACATTTAAAGCTCATTCGCATATTGGGAGCTCATCTGCCAATAGCTTAAGCTCGCCGGAAGACTCGAGCTCGCCTACACTTCATCGAGGTCATCTGAAGAGCTCAACTCAACAAACAAGAGCAAGATGAATGGTGAACCTTTTTATTCAAAGTATTCTAGACCACATTCAACCTGATTTAGCTCTAAAAACTTTGAAGGGGATCTTGTAAGTAGTTAAAGCTACTTAGGTGTCAAAGCCCGCCTAATTGGCCCCGCCTGCCAATAGGATTGGGCTCGTTTGCATTCAACATAGCTCAACAAGAGCTCACCCGTAGAGCTCAACCTCTCTTTATTGAGTTCGCCCGTAGAGATCCACCACGCCTGATTATTAAGCTCGCCTACAGAGCTCAAATCATCCATATTCATTGAGCTCGCCCGTAGAGCTCAACCCTGTCTCTTTATTGAGCTCACTCGTAGAGCTCAACCCTACATGTTTGTTGAGTTCACCCGTAGAGCTCAACCTTACCTCTTTATTGAGCTTGCCCATAGAGCTTAACCTCGTCCATCTATGGAGGTCCGTAGAGCTCGGTCGCCTTTCCTTGTTGAGCTCGCCCGAAGAACTCAACCTCGCCTCATTGTTGAGTTTACCCCTAGAACTCAACCTCTCCTTATACTATTGAGCTCGCCTGTAGAGCTTAATCTCTCCTGTTCATTGAGTTTTCCCATAGAGGTCAACCACTCCTAATTGTTGAGTTCTCCCACAGAACTCAACCTCTCCTTGTACTATTGAGCTCGCCCACAGAGCTCGATCTTGCCTGTTTATTGAGCTTGCCCACAAAGCTCAAGCATCGCCTGTTAGCTTAACTCATCCGCATGGATCAAGCTCATCAAATCATTAAGCTCGTTAGCACGAGTTCAACCTCAACTGAATGCTTCGTTCATCCACACGAGCCAAGCACGCCTGCAGGAAGTTCACCCGCACGAACTCCGCTTGCCAACAAATGCCAGCTCACACATTGGAGGGGCCTACCAGGTGCCTCTACCTGTTCACTAAGCTCACCTGTAAGCTTGCCTGAGCATTCAGACAATTCTTGAGCTCGCTCGTAGCTTTGCCAGCCTCCCGGAGCAATGCAAGCGGGGTACTTGCTGGTGGGAGTGGGTCTACCCACTTCCCACGTCCTGAGTGATGATGAGGCATGGCTCTTACCTCCCCTATAGTGGTCACATCTCATAACTAGGGGAGGGCATGGTGCCCCTCACCCACTAGTTGTCAAATCCCACAAATCAAGGGATGGCCCATGCCATCCCTTGCCTATTTAAAGCCTCTTTTAGCCAACATGAAGGAGGTTGGAAATAGATTGGTGGTTGATTGGATATGATTGGCATTGCTATTGGCAAGGCTCTTCAATGGGCTCACTTGCTTGGTAGAATATTCCTAGCTCCTTGCTTGGATTGCTGAAGCAAACTCAATCTGAACTCTCAGATTTGAGGCTCGTCAGCTCTTTGCAAACTCTTACATTGTAGCTCTCTCCAAACTCACGACTTTGATACTTTTCAAGCTCAGGTACAATCAAACTCAATCGCTCCGGAACCTCTACTGCGCACTAAAGCTCCAATCGTAACTTCGTTCGGATCGTCCAATGGAAGCAAACTCAGTGGGATCATCGAGGGAGGCGTCCTACCACTGCCAATGAACCCACGTTAAAAAAGAATGGTCATTCCATTCTCTAATAAGCCATTCTTATAAACACAAATGACCCCTCGAACTAGAAGTCAATTTTTACACCAACAAACGGTCAAGAATCGTTACCCTCTACCACAGATCGATGATCTTATGGACCAGTTAGAGGGAGAGAGGTTCTTCACTAAGTTGGATCTAAAGTGTGGTTATCATCAAGTGAGGATTCGGGAGGATGACACTTGGAAGGCTGTGTTCAAGACCAAGCAAGGCCTATTCGAGTGGTTGATGATGTCGTTTGGATTATGCAATTCTCTTGCAACCTTTATAAGACTCATGAATGATTTGTTACGACCTTTTATAGAGGATTTTATGATAATTTACCTCAATGATATCTTAGTGTACAGCAGGACCTGAAAGGAGCATCTTGTTCATGTCGAGAAGGTGTTTAAAGTGTTGCAGAATGAACAGCTAAAGCTCAATGGAAAGAAGTGTGAATTTGGGAAGGACGAGTTGGTGTATCTCGACTTAATTGTGGGGAAGGACCAGCTGAGGATGGATCCAGGCAAGGTGGCAGTGATCACGAAGAGGCTGACACTTAGGACAGTAACGGATGTGAGAAGCTTCATGGGGGTTTGCTAGTATTTGAGCAAGTTCATTCGACATTTTTTGACTTATGCAGCACCTTTACATGACCTTACGAAGGCGAAGGTTCAGTTCGAGTGGGGGAAGACGCATGAGGATACTTTTTAATTGCTAAAGAAGAAGATCTCAGAGGCACTAGTGTTGGTGTTGCCTAATTTGTAGATGACCTTCGAGGTAGAGACCGATGCTTCTAGCTATGCTATAGGCGTTGTGTTGATACAAGATAGGAAGCCAATGGAGTACCATTCTGAAATATTCACGGGTGCTATTGAGAACTACCCTACCTATGACAAGGAGCTTTATGCACTTTATTAGGCTTTCAAGCATTAGAGGGTGTATTTTTCTGGTAAGATGGTGGATGTGCACTCAGATCACAAGCCATTAGAGTTCCTACATGCCCAGACAAAGCTGCAATAGGCACGGCACATAAAGTGGATGTCTTATTTGATGGTGTTCAGCATCATCATTAGGTACAAGAAGAGGGTGACTAACAAGTTAGCTGATATGTTATCTCGATCGCCAGTGAGGGGTTTGTTGGTGGTGACGCATATTTAGCCATTGGTTTCTTTGGAGTATGTGCAAATGTGCACATCCAGTAAAAACTTCAGTAGTGTGTTCGAGCAGGTGAAGGCTAGTCAAAGGGGGGAGTACGAGCTTGGAGAGGATGGTTTGTTATATCTAGGACATCGCTTTGTATTCTAGAGGATGGTGATAGGTTGTAGTAGATTAGAGAGGCACATACATCAAATGTTCAAAGTCATTTTGGAATCCAAAAGACGCTTCTCAATCTACAGCACCGTGTCTTTTGGCTGAAGACACTAGAGGATGTTACCAAGTACTTTGGAGGGTGTAAGCTATGTTGCATTTTGAAGCCTTCTAACATAAAACGGGGATTGTATCTACCATTACCAGTGCCTTCTAGACCATGGGAGAGCATCTCTATGTATTTCTTAGGAGGGTTGCTAACGAGCAAGCTCAGGCATGACTTGTGGTGGACCAGTTCAGCAAGATGGTGATCTTGATTCCTTATAAAAAAAATCGTGATAGGAGCGGTTGTAGCGTAGTTGTTCTTTGAGTATGTGTGGAAGAACTTTGTGTTGTTGAGTTCAATTATTTTGGATCGGGGTGGCCAATTTCTCAGGCATTTTTGGGATTCTTTGTGGAGTTTGATGGACACTAGATTAAAGAAGAGCACGATGTTTCAACCACAAAAAGACGGACAAACAGAGATAGTCAACCAAACTATGGTACACATGTTGAGGGGGTATAATTCCAGGCATCCTAAGACTTGGGAGGAGAGATTACCATATATTCAGTTTGCATTCAATAGGGCTATTCATGGATCTTCGGGAAAGTCACCATTTGAGACATGCTACGGATTCTTACCACCAAGACCATTCGATCTTGTGTTTTCTAGTGCAGCTATGGCCGACGGCAAGGAAGGGAGTGAAAGACAACAGGCTTAGTGATTTTTGGAGAAAATTGCACATATTCACGTTACGATTGAAGCTCAATTGAAGAAGTCACAAGCTAAGTACAACGTGAACCATGATCAACATCGAGTTCCTTGTAATTTTGGCAAAGGTGACATGGTGTGGCTAAAGTTTAGTAAGGAGTGGCTAAAGGGAGAAGGGAAGAAGTTGAAGCCTATACGATATGGTCTATTTTGGATTCTCGATCAGATTGGTGACAACGCCTTCATGCTAGATTTGTCATCTTACTTAGGCATGTCTTCGGTGATCAATATCGAGTACTTGAAGTTGTTTGAGCCTCCATTGTTGGACGATGAGGGTGATGACAAAGTGATCTTGCAGCATGTTGAAGACTTGTGGTTTGATAAAGAAGAGCCGCTGGAAGAGGATTGCATTTTGGAGCGAAAGGTAACTACGAAGAGACGCGGGACGAAGGAGACATTTCTGATTGGATATCAAGGTCAGGTTCCTAGCAAAGCCAGATGGTTTAACAAAGAAGGAGGAGCTCGAGAGTTTCCTCAGCTGAAGTTCTAACTTGAACAGGACTTCAAGTTCCTAAATAGGAGAGCTATAATACGGGTGTATCTTCTCTTCAGGAGCTTAGCGATCCTTATGGGAGCTTGAGGATAGACGTTTCTCATGGTAGCTTGAGAATAGAAGTATCAAGTTGAAGCGTGATTCGAAACGGTGGTGCGTGAAATCAAAGCGTGTAGTTTTTAGCTCATGTGTTAACTGAAGCCTGACATGTGTCAACTCATGAGTCGACTCAAGGTTGGCATGAGTCGACTTAGAAAACCCGCTCTAGTTAACAAAAGTTTCTGCTGAGTTGACTTATGAAATCATAAGTTGACTCAAGGGGGTTCGAACACGTTTGAGTAGATTCATGAGTCGACTCATGACGGGTTTGGGTTGAATTCCATAATTTTTTATGGTTTGTATAAATTAAAACCTTATTGTTTAGGGATAACTAATCAGAATTTCATTAGATTTGAGATTAGAAACTATTGTTCTCTATTCTAAAGAGATTTGTAAAACAATTGATACTCATAATCTTGAGAAGATATTTTCCTTCGCCAAAACTGAATTGTCTTGTGTTTTTCAATTGTCTTCTTCTCAATTCATCTTTGATACTTCTGTGATCAAATGTGCTCACACGGCAACTCGTATAAACCATCTGACTACAACACTTCGATGAGAACTTGAACTCAGAAGGGCTTCGAGTTAGACACGACCTCCTAGATGGAACCCGAGAGAAAGTGCTTCGGACCCAAGTCACCAATCAGTAGCGAATCGCCCGATATTGTAACAGCAGAGTCAAGCCCAAGAGATTCAATGCTGGCAACCTCGTCCTCCACATAGCTACTTTTGACAAAGACACTCGGAGAGGCAAGCTAGCTCCCAACTAGGAAGAACCGTACACAGTCCTAGAAGAGCTACGAGCAGGCACCTTTCGACTAAGGGCCCCAGATGGAAGAATCCTACAACACCCCTGGAATGTTGAGCACTTGAAAAAATATTTTCAATAATCTTCTACACAATTTCATTCATTATAAATGAAGTCTTTCTAAAACTGGCACTTGTTCCGCACTCTCTTAGTACCATATCTATACATGAATCATAAGCCCTTGGTGCTTTTTTAGGATAAACCCAAAGCACACTCACCATTTGGTCGCCTTTGACCAAAAAACCCAGGCATCTATGTAAGTCATGGGCACCCAACCTCAGGGTTTTCATTTTGCTAAAAGACCCAGGCGTCTTCGTAAGTCCTGAGCACCCAACCTCTGGGTTGTTATTTTGTCAAACCCTTAGTAGGGTGTCCCTTAGTAGGGCGATAAGATCCAGATGTCTACATAAGTCCTAGGCACCCAATCTCAGGGTTGTTATTTTTCCAAAAGACTCAGGCATCTATGTAAGTCCTGGGCACCCAACCTCAGGGTTGTTATTTTGCAAAAAGACACAGGTGTCTACGTAAGTCCTAGGCACCAAACCTCAAGGTTGTTATTTTTCCAAAAAACCTAGGCATCTACGTAAGTCCTAGGCACCCAACCTCAGAGTTATTAATTTTCCCAAAGGCCCAGGCGTCTACGTAAGTCCTGGACACCCAACCTCCGGGTTATCATTTTACCGAACCCTCAGTAGGGTGGCCCTCAGTAGAGGGATAAGATCCATGTGTCTACATAAGTCCTGGGCACCTAACCTCAGGTTTGTCACATCACCATAAGACCCATGCATCTACATAAGTCCTGGACACCTAACCTCAGGATTGTAATTTTGCTAAAAGACTCAGGTGTCTATGCAACTCCTGGGCACTCAATCTCAGGGTTGTCAATTTGCCAGAAAACTAGGAGTCTACGTAAGTTCTGGGCACCCAACCTCAGAGTTATCATTTTGCCAAAAGACCCAGGTGTCTACGTAAGTCCTAGACACTCATCCATCAGGGTTGCTATTTTTCCAAAAGACCTAGGCGTCTACTTAAGTCTTGGGCACCTAACTTCAAGGTTGTCACTAAACCGAAAAGATCTTGGCATCCTCATTAAGTCCAAGGCACATACCCTAAGACCTTGGTGTGGTCATGAGTAAACCCACAGCATGGAGTTCAACCATTCGATCGTCTTCGGCAAAAAGACCTAAGAATTTCAACTTGTAGGTTTTCGTCAACAAAAGGACTTGAACATCATGCCAACAAAAGGTGTAAAATGAGCTAGTCGTCTCGACCCCTCAACATTCAGGTCAACACAGCATGATCGACTCACAACAATCAACACTTCTTCTCTTAATTAGAACAAAGCTACAAGCAAACAAAGAAAAAATAAGGAATAATTAAAGGCAGACTCCAGAATAAGAGCAAAGTTAATCTTTATAATAATTTTCAAAACTTTATTACATTATCCATATTAATATTTACAAAAAGGCATATCGATATTTATAAAAGAAGAAGAAAAAAGATACAAGCCCTCAGATCTCTTGGACAGATCTGGGAGTAGGGCTTGGGAGGTCCTGTGCGGGCGGGGGCTTCAAAGGCAGGAGCAGCAGAAGAGGAAGTGGGAAGGTCTTCTTCAAGGACGTCCTCTGACTCGTCATCGCCGTCGTCCAATGCCAGTTCCAACCCCCCTCTACTTACCTCGATCTCCTTTAGGAGGTCAAGGAAGCAAGAGACTCAGGGAGGATAAAGGCGATCAGGTGCGGGGTGAGAGCCAGCGAGAGCCAGGAGGGAGCAGCGAGGCAAGATAGTTGACACCAACCTTGCAATCCAAGACAACCTCAGTTTTGCACAATGGACCCTAGCACCAGTTGTCGACCACTTTCACCCTATACTACTCCTAGTCTAGGCGAGCAAGTCAATCCTCCAGGTCATTGACAATTGTCACGGACGCTTGATGAGTCGACCGCTCCTCCTTGAGGTCTCGCTTCAGTTGCTTGGCTGAGAAACGACTCGATTAAGCATCCTCCTCGGCCGTCACCCTTAGATGCCTCTCAGACTCGACCTTCCCATCTAGCGCAGTGAGGTGGCCGTCCCGCTCAGAGATGCCTTGCTAGAAGCGGCCGACCTCCCTCTTCAGCTGAGCCACCTTGCCATGGATCTTCTCGATGGAAGGCGCCTACTTACACCGTGAGATATAAACCCCCTGAAGAGTTCCTCTTTCACATCCAGCTCTCGGCACCAGCTAGCCTTATTGCTGTTCAGCTCGGCCTCTAAGGTGGCAATCCTCTTCTCAGCCTCCTCCCTGGCTAATTTCTCCCTAGCCAACTCTATAAACTCAGGAGGAGAGTTGTGCAAATAGAAGAGCCAGTTAAACAGCTCCGACTCTAGCAGCGCCCCCTAGACAAAGTAACTTTTGAGGGCCAAGTGCAAGCAGATGCTAGGCATCTCCCGCAAAAATCCCTCGTCCCTCGGGAGGGAAAACTGTTAGATAGCTCGGACTTTGGTAGTTGTTGACCCAAGACAGAGCTATGTTTGACAAGAGGTTGATCCATGACAAACCAACCATCCTCTAGATCCTCCTTCCAGGGAGAACAGGGACGTGGAGGCTCTCCTACCAGTAGGACCCTGGACTTCTCCCAGACTTAGGAATCATGCTCAAACATCCAATGGTGAAAAGGCCTGCAGCTGACCTCTTGCGCCTCGCCGACCTCGCCTGCCAAAGATTGAATAAGGGGCACTTCTCTCTCTTTGCCAACTCCCGAAGTCCCGGTAGGCTCCTTGTCTGGCCTGCAGGACGATCTTGGTCCAGGGCTTAGGCTGGCCGCCTCCTCAATAAGGGCCCCAATTTTAGTAGTCGCACCTGCTAGAGCCGCCCCCTCTAGCCTAGAGGGGAAGAGTCGTCGATCACAACAACCTCGTCCGGCCGACCAGTTAGGATGGCCGACTACTGCTCTTCAGCCGAATCAACCCGTACCTGCCTAGTCGGCCAACTAGGCCCTTGGTCCTTCTTCACCTTAACCTTCTTGGCCTTCACCCTCTACCCTGCCAGTTGGG
>NC_033801.1:53938678-53946178 GCF_001876935.1 Asparagus officinalis
TCAAAAGTTGGTTTATGTCAAAACATCAAAATTCAAGTATCTTACATTTTCATGTTTTGGACTATTTTGTAAAATGATGATATTTTTCATTTTGGAAGTCCTTTTTGGAAACCAGTCATTGTAGCATGTTTATTATCATGTCTATAATCATTCCCCAAAGTTTTACATTTTTTAAAATTTATTTGATATTTTTAAACAGTGTTTTAAAATCAGCAAATCAGATTTTCTTGTATCAGATTTCGGTCGACCGCCCCGGTCGACCGCTCATATGTTCATTTGTTCAGTGGACAGCAGAGAGTTTGTCGGTCGACCAGTGCGGTCGACCGAGAGCTTAAAATTTCCATCGGTCGACCGCACCGGTCGATCGAATAAGTCTCTGTGCGTTTTCTCCGTTTGGAACCTGGATCGCGGTCGACCGCGAGAATTTCCGGTCGACCGCCGCTCTGTCAATTCTGTTTCCAATGGCTATTTTTGTTACCGTTGCTGGGGCTGTTTTTGTCATTTGGTTTTGGGTTTTTGGCTGAGATTTTGAATGGGTATAAATACCTCATTGTTGTTCTCTTTCAAGGCATCTAAGAAGTTTTTAAACAAGGTTTTAAACAAGGGTTTAAGCTTGTTTAGTTTTGGTTTAAGTTTGTTAGGTTTTAAACAAGGGTTTAAGCTTGTTTAGTTTTGGTTTAAGTTTGTTTTGGGTTTGCTGTTACAAATAGGAGTTTACATCAACTATTGAAGAGTTCGGTTTGCTGTTACAAATAGGAGTTTACATCAACTATTGAAGAGTTCATCTTCAACATTTCATCATCCTCTCTTTGTATTTTTAGAGAAGTTTCCTTAACTCTATTTTCTAGCATTTCTACTATTGTATTTCATATCAATCTTATTGCTAGTTCTTATTGAGTTAAGTTTTTATTTATATCTCATTGTTACACACACCCACTTGAGCTTATTGTATTTGCATACATAGTATAATAGGGTTGTGAGAGATTATAACATTGAGTTGTGCAATTGAGTTCTTATCTATTGTAGAGAACAAATTTATATTTGTTACATTGTGAGTGGTGTAAGGTTTTTGGTGAGCTAGAAAACCGAGTGTGTTGTGAAGTTTCCGGTGAACTAGAAAACCGAGTGTGAGGAGTGAACGTTGTTCGGTGAGCGTTAAAAACCGACACTGTGAGGTGTAAACGTTATTCGGGTGAGCGTAGAAAACCCGGTTGTGATAGTGGATTTCTCCCCGGGAGTGGGGAGCGGAGACGTAGGACGGAAGGTCCGAACTCCATGATCATATCTTGTGTTTGAGTGTGCTTTGGCGTTTATTTATACTTGTGTTTATATTTCTTGTCGCCATTGTCATTAGCTCATTATTTATATGATCCACTATCTAGTTCTTATTGTTTACCACTTGTGTTAGTTTTATATCCTTGCATATACATATATCATATTGTATATCTCTTTGATAGGATATATCATCTTGTGTTAGTTTATATATCTTTGCTTATCTTGTGTTAGTTTATATATCTCATTGTTCATATTGTTTATCCTAGATCATATATTGTTGTATTTTATACTTGCTAGGATAACATGTTAATTAATTTTAATTGGCATATAATCAGATTAGATTAGCATAAGATCCTAATCACCCCCCCTCTAGGGTCTAACAATTGGTATCAGAGCTTGGTGCTCTTTGATTTAAGGACTAACCACCTTGAGTTAAAGATCCAAGTTATCTTATTTGTGTTAATCTTATTTTGATTGCTTTTGTATCTTGCTAGCATATTTTTACAAATTATGGATATGAATGATGCATCTTGTTTAGGCTATGATTCTAGTATTGCTCCTAAATTCAATGTTTTCCCCTATGCTCAATGGTGTTTTAGATTCAAAATATTTGTTCAATCTAAAATATCAATTTATGGGAAATCATTGATTGTGCTTATATTGTGCCCACGTTGGACAAATCCAAGTGGAGCAAACATAATAAAAAGATGTTTATTATGAACAAGCTTATGTTAGAATTTTTATTAAATGCATTTGATTCATTTATGTCTAACAAGCTTGATTCTTTTGATAGCGCTTATACATTATGGAAATTCATAGAAGCGCATCAAGGAGACTTGGAGGCGATCCGACAAGCTTTGGAGGATCCCGCTTCAAGTTCAAAAGGAGCTTCATGCACACGTGCACTAGGCGATAGCCCTAGTGAGGTTTGCGAGTTCTAATCTATTAATGATTTGCCTAATGATGAACTTGCTTGTGCTAGTGATAAATTATTGCACGTCTATAAGAAATTGCAATATGATTTCATTAATTTACAAAGCAAGCATGTAATTTTAAAATCCGATCATGAGTCTTTAACTTCTAAGTTTGATACTATTTCTAATGAAAATATGATCCTTAAAGAAAACAATGAAAAATTAAAATTGGATCATGATTCTTTAACTTCAAACGTTGCTAGTTTAACTCATGAAAGAGATAATGCCTTGTTAGAAGTAGAGAACATACAAAATGATACTGCTTCCTTTATAAATGACTATTTATGTTCTACTTCTAAAAATGCATATGTGTCTAAAAATGAAGACTTGAATCTTATGAAAAAATACATTTCATCTTTAGATTCAACTTTAAAAATATGTTTTGATAATCATAAGAGGCTTATGGATATGTGTGCCAAGTCTAAGTCATCATCTACTCATCATGCACATATATATAGCAAAGTTTATAAGTGTTTTATTTGCGGCCGTAAAGGCCATCTAGCTAAATTTTGTTATGATGCACACAAACATAAAAATATCAATACTCCTTGTGCATCTCATGTAGCTTCTTCATCACATGTACACACACATGCACCCATTGTTCATCATAAGCATGCTCATGTGTATAGATGTGATCATTGTGGTCGTTTTGGTCATTTGGCCAAATATTGTTTTGATTTGAAAAATAAATCTCATTTACCAAATGGTTCTAGTAGACCACATGTTTTTAAATGTGATGTTTGTGGTAGGTTTGGACATCTTGCTAAATTCTGTTTTGATGTGCAAAAAGTTCCTATTTTGCAAAATGCTCCAAAGAAACCATCTTTGTTTAATGATGTTTTTCATTTGCGAAATAATTTAAAAGAAAAATCTTTATTTGCAAATGATTCTCGTGCACGTCCACTTGTTCAACACAAATCATTTAACCCTCTTCATTACACCTATTGTAATCGGAAAGGTCATGAGTATAATTTTTGTTTTGACCGTGCTAGTGTACCATATGCGCCCAAACGGGTTTATAACCCTAGGGCTTTGAGCTTAAATGATAGGGGTCATGTCCCTAAATCTTTTGGTACCAAGAGTTCTTGGGTACCTAAACAAATTTGATTTTTTTTAACCAAGAATTTTAATGTTCTTATTTTTCCCTTTTCTTGGTTTTGAAAATTATGTCTTAAATTTTTTTGTTATGAAAACAAATTTTCTTTGATCAAATCTTTTTTGTTTTCATGATTATTGATCTTGTTTTAATGAGAGGTTTGTATTTATATAACTCCCCCGGATCATTGGGTGTTTATCCCCAAATCTTGTTTACCGGATGCTTAAATGTTTACATGGGTTGATACTAGCTCAATAGCTAGATATAATTGTCTCTCTTGATTTTTAAAAATCAATGATGATTTGGTTTTATGATTTAAATTTTGATTTATGATTTTATTTGATTGATTTGTTTTCATTTGAAAACATTTTGCATGATTCCCATGCTCCTTTTCTCTTGATTTCATAAATCTATCTTTACACATGGTTTTTATGATATGAGACACTATTTTTCATATTGATATATTCATATGTGTTCTCTTTATCTTCATGTATGTGAGTGGTGCTTAGCATATTTTTTATGCTTGCTCACATGTTTGCCATGATCTTCATTTTATATATTCTTTATGGCATTTTGATAGGGGGAGCAATCCCTATATCTTTTTATGTGTTATACTCACTCATGCATATTGTTAGGGGGAGCTTTCGCTCTCTTAATTTTTTTGTCCCCTTTTTGATGTTGTCAAAGGGGGAGAAATATTGTGAGTATATCATTTCTTGCTTATATGCATGATATATTATACTTTGTATATTCATTTCCTTTCATGCATATATTATTTTTGTAAATTATTTGTCATCATAAAAAACGGAGAGATTATTGGCCTTCTTGTTTTGATGATGTTTAACAAACAATTTACTTCTAATGTTGTTTGTCTAGTATTTGTGTTTTTATATTTTTTCTAGGCAAACAACGATTTGGAGGATGGATGGAATAGAGCTTCAACGATCATATCCAAAGGAGGTTGGCGGAATGTCGGTGAAGCTTATGCAAATTCAAGTTGAAGATCCAAGTTCAAGCTTCATCCGCAAGATTACCAAGAAGAGCTTATTGAAGATCAAGATCAAGTTTGGGTAATCTACTTTAGATTTTCTATTATGTGTGTTAAGTACTCTAAGCTCAATTATCTATACACACACATTTATTGGTTTCTTCGTATATATATAGTTATATATATATATATACTATAATAATTATATATATATATATATATATTATATATATATATATATATATATATATATATAAGTTTGGTTTTCTATGTCTATATATACGGTTATATATATACATACATAGTTTTTGAGTTTTCATGTTTATAAATATGAAATCATATATTTCATATTTACTATTGTGCTTTTTGAAATCATTGCATAGAATATGCAATTTGTGAAAATTCTAATATTCTTAGTTTTTGGACTTAACAATAATCATATACATATTTTATTAAGTCTATATAATCATTATCAAAGTTTCAAAACATGGTTTAGCCAAAATATCAAATTTTACATGTTTACATTTTCGTGTTTTGAACTATTTTGCAAAATGATGATTTTTCACAAATGGGAAATGCAATTTGGAAAATTCTTTTTGTAACATGCTCATTTACATGTTTTATATAATATTCCAAAGTTTCATTATTTTTGACTTCATTTGTTATTTTTAACAATTTTCCAAAGTCTTAAAATCTAGCTTTTAAACATCCAGTTTTCTGTAGTATCAGATTTCGGTCGACCGCACGGTCCGAGCGCTCATATGTTGATTTGTTCAGTGGCAGCAGAGAGTTTGTCGTCGACGGCTTGGTCAACCGAGAGCTCAAAATTTCATCGTCGACCGCACCGGTCGACCAAAATAAGTCTCTGTGCTTTTTCTCCGTTTGGAACCTGGATCGTGGTCGACCGTTGAGAATTTCCGTTCGACCGCCGCTCTGTCAATTCTGTTTCCAACGGTTATTTTTGTTACCATTGCTGGGCTGTTTTTGTCATTTGGTTGTTTTTGGCTGAGTCTTTGAGTGGGTATAAATACCCTATTGCTGTTCTTTTTCAAGTAGCTAAGAAGTTTTTAAATAAGTTTTTAAACAAGGGTTTAAGCTTGTTTAGTTTTGGTTTAAGTTTGTTTTGGGTTTGCTGTTACAAAGAGGAGTTTACATCAACTATTGAAGAGTTCATCTTCAACATTTCATCATCCTCTCTTTGTGTTTATAGAGAAGTTTCCTTAACTCTATTTCCTAGCATTTCTACTATTGTATTTCATATCAATCTTATTGCTAGTTATTATTGAGTTAAGTTTTTATTTATATCTCATTGTTACACACACCCACTTGAGCTTATTGTATTTGCATACATAGTATAATAGGGTTGTGAGAGATTGTAACATTGAGTTGTGCTTAATTGAGTTCTCATCTATTGTAGAGAACAAATTTATAGTTGTTAAATTGTGAGTGGTGTAAGGTTTTTGGTGAGCTAGAAAACCGAGTGTGTTGTGAAGTTTTCGGTGAACTAGAAAACCGAGTGTGAGGAGTGAACGTTGTTCGGTGAGCGTTGAAAACCGACACTGTGAGGTGTAAACGTTATTCGGGTGAGCGTAGAAAACCCGATTGTGATAATGAATTTCTCCCTGGGAGTGGGGAGCGGAGACGTAGGACGGAAGGTCCGAACTCCGTGATCATATCTTGTGTTTGAGTGTGCTTTGGCGTTTATTTATACTTGTGTTTATATTTCTTGTCGCCATTGTCATTAGCTCATTATTTATATGATCCACTATCTAGTTCATATTATTGGCCTTCTTGTTTTGATGATGTTTAACAAACAATTTACCACTAATATTGTTTGTCTAGTATTTGTGTTTTCTTATTTATTATAGACAAACAACGTGTTAGAGGATGGATGTAATAGAGCTTCAACGATGATATCCAATGGAGGTTGGCGAAATAGTGGAGTGAAGCCTTGCAATTCAAAGTTAAAGATCAAGTTAAGGCTTCATCCGCGAGATTATCAAGTCAAGCATATTGAAGACCAATCAAGCTTGGGTAAATTAGTTTAGGGCTTATATTATGTGTGTTAATACTTCAAGCTTAATATCACACACACACACACACACACACATTTGGTTTGGTTTATCGTCGTTTTGAATTATAGACTTAACATCATTATTTTATATCTTTTATCAAGTTTATAAATCTATAGGAAAGTTTTCAAAACTTTGTTTAAACGCATTTTGTCAAGATCAAGCTTTTACAAATCCATACTTATGTGATTTTGTAAAATAATAAGATTCCACAATTGGGAAATGCAAATTGGAAAATTATTTTTTGTAACATGTTCAAAATCACATTTTCAAACATTTCCCAAAGTTTTATCAAGTTTGAAATTGATTTGTTATGTTTACATGTTCAAAATCACATTTTCAAACATTTCCCAAAGTTTTATCAAGTTTGAAATTGATTTGTTATGTTTAATTGAATTTACAAAATCATGCAAAGTTTTATCAAGTTTGAAATTGATTTGTTATGTTTAATTGAATTTACAAAATCATGTTTTTCGTTCATGCATGTTCGTGCATGTTTTTACAAAATAGATGAGTTTTCACAAATGGGAAGAGATATTTAAGAAATTCTTTCTTTGAAATATATATCTACATGTTTACAAACTTCCCTCAAAATTTTACTATTTTTGGAGTTGATTTACTGTGCCCAATTAATTTTACAAAATCGTGTATGTCAGCAGATTTTCAGAAACTGTATATCTGTGTTCAAACCTTTATTTCTCTCAAATTAGAAATTATTTTTCATAAATTATTTCTCTAACATGTTCTTCTACATGTCTAGAACCTTCCCTCAAAGTTTCATAATTTTTGGAGTTGATTTACTATTTTTAATTGATTTTACAAAACCTGATACGTAAATTTCCAGAATGCTGAATTTAGGGGTATTTTGGTCTTTTCAGCCTATAACGGCTAGTTTTTGATATTTTCGGTTTTTGGGAGTTTGTGGCTGGTTTAAGAGGCTATAAAAATCCCTCAACTTTCATTGTTTCTTATGGATGTTTAAGAGAGTTTTAAAAAGAGTTTTACAAGTTTGTTGAAGGGTTTTTAAGTTTGTTTCAAGAGTTTGTTTGTGAAGAAAATTCCACAAGAGCTTGAGGAGATTATCTATTGAAGTTT
>NC_033801.1:53951178-53965325 GCF_001876935.1 Asparagus officinalis
TCACATGTGCATTCAAGCAAAACATGACCCTCAAAGGTCTGTTTCACCAACCAAACGCGACCCTCAGGGGTGCGTTCAACCAAAACATGACTCACAGAGGTCTATTTCATCATTTAAACGTAGGCCTCGGCCTAATGTTTACAAATCCAAACGTGACCCCCCGTGTTTCTTCTCAAGAACGCGACCCTCGCGTTTCTTCTTAAGAACGCGACCCTCACGTTTCTTCTCAAGAATGCGACGTGGTCCGCCAAGTTCAAAAAGGTCAACATGGGTTCAAAATCCATGTTTGACAAGAATTAGTCTTACCCACTCAAGAGCAGGGGGTGCCATCTCTTTCCTCGTGCTCAGAAAGAGACCCCTCCCAGGTGTCTGATTTACAAGAATTGCTATCAAGAGGGAGACCAACACAGCAAGCAGCTCATTCATGCCAGTGTGAGCGGCTTCTATCAGCAGTCCTTTCAGAATACCACTGCTGTACAACTGAACCTCGCAAGTCTGTGTTCGACAGATTGGCTAAAGTCGGTAGACGTACCAAGCAACAACGTCATCATAAGAAGAAGGTTTCTGAAACTAAATATCCCAAGGTCACAATCAATGTGATCGGTAAAGGGAAAGCCTCGGCTGCTAACTCTGATGAATAAGAGAGAAGTCATTCCTCGACTATTCGGGAAATTTGTGACGAGTTCGAAGGAGTATATCGGCACACTCAGACTCGGATAGGAACCATCCGCTCGATTAACTATCAAAGGTTGTCCAAGGGGATCATTTCTGATGATGAACATTCGACAATTGCTGAATCTCAATCTTCAAGCTCTATCGTGGCAAGGAGGCTTCCGTTTACATGACTGGAAGCCCTGAAGACTTAGCCAAAAGAGTTGACGAACATCACGTCATGCTACAGGCACAACAGAAGACACTTCTTCAGATGAAGGATATGTTGGCCCAGCTCCTTGCAGAGAAAGGTTAAAAACTTGAATCTTCCCGGAGGACAATGTCAAAGGGAAAGCAGAAGGCGCACGAGAATTCAGATCGTGAAACTCACAACCTGAAATCCTCTTCTGAAAATGAAAAGGAGATGGAAAGAGAGCTACATCCTCAGTCATCTAAAGTGGATGAGCCCCTGCTGAATGGGATACAACTCCCTACCCACCAAAATTTAAGGCCCTAACTCTGCAACCTTTTGACGGCACAGGATTGCCAAACCAGCACATCTATTACTTCAAGTCACAGAATAGAGATGTAGTGGCAAATGATGCTATCCTGACCCGTTTGTTCATCGGCACTCTTAAAGGAGTTGTCTTCGAATGGTTTATAAAACTGCCTGCTGGATCTATTAAAAAATGGGTAGATCTAGAAAAGCTTTTCTTAGCCAGGTTCTTCGAGGATGACACAAAGTCTCAGTCCTGACTCTTCTCGCCACTAAGCAGAGGAAAGGAGAGTCTATCAAGACTTATGTTAAAAGATTCCGTAGCATGGCATTACAATGCCCGTCAGGTATGACCCAATCGACCTTGGTTGAAACTTGCAGGCATAATTTGTAGACCCAACTCCTTGCTCTAATGGGGGTGGCAGAATGTCACTCCTGGAGAAAACTGGTTTTATAAGGATAACAAGCTGAAGAAATCATTGCTTGGGTCAAGGCTGAAGAAATTCTCCAACCAAAGCCGCAGCAACAGTGCAACCATCATAATGCTCCTCAATCCAAGGGGAAGGAGACTCTGGCTACTGATACCAGTACACGGGCATCACTGGCTAAGCAAGGCAAAGCGTCGAATCCACCAAGAGCGCCCAAGCAGTATTTGTTTAAGGAGGAGCATGTAGACACCTTGTTCTAGCTACTTCAGAAGAACAACAAGCCACAGCTCCCTGAAATCAGAAAACCAGATGAAGCAGAGAAGGTGGATGACCCCAATTACTATCGTTATCATCGCTTCTTGGGACATCCTACCAGAAAAAGTAATGTTTTCAAGGACATTTTACAAAATCTGGTGAATGCTAACGTGCTCACACTAAAGCCCGAACAGAAGACCGTATCCACTAACTTGATAGAGGTCCAATTCGGTGATTTCCCTCTAATAGCAGCTGCAGATGGTGTTATCCCCATCCACAAAGGGGAAATGCATATGAAAAATACTAACTTACACAGTCAGAAAAGCAGGGGGTTGGTACCCCTCACTACCCCAAAAGGGGAGATCATGTGGGTCCATCCTGATCTGGTTGAAAACCAATAGTGGACGAACACCTCGTCCAAAAAGAAAAGAGATAAGGCTAAGTCATCTAACATGATTGGCCCCTCCGTAAATGAGAGTGATGATCATCTCAAACCTCTCACCGACTCAGAGGAAGAGAGGCTTGTCCTGGCAGCATACCCAGGAGGCAACCCTAGCACTCGGTTAGCAAAAACTTATTTGAAAGACTATGATCAGAACGCTCAAGAAACTGAAGAACAACCCCAAGATGCTGGGGGTTTTGTCCAGAAGAAGTCAGTTGATAAGGGGAAACAAAAGGAAACTCGATTCAACAGAAATCTTCTCCAGGATCCCGGAGAGTCAAGCGCTCCCTTCCAATTCAATGTCATGGCACAGCTGGCTAACATACCTGCCAGGATTACTCTGTATGAGCTCCTGAAGTTATCCAAAACTACCAAGGAAGCTCATATTGAAGCATTGAGGAACACAAAAAGCTTTATTACCAAAGTCATTCCAATTCCTGAAGCTTCTGAAGATTAATCTTGCCTGCAATGCCTACAAGCAACAAGAAGTCTACCATGCATATCGTTCACTCAGGACGATATGCAGGTAAAGCACAAGCATGACAGACCTTTATACTATACAGGATACATTGGGTCTTCAGAAATCAGCCGTGTGCAAGTCGACCCGGGCTCAGCGCTCAGCATCATACCTTATAGGGTCATGCAGGTCTTAGGGATTCCTATGCACCAGTTGAACACCACTCAGATCACTATCTTCGGTTTCAACGCCAACAGTACTCGGCCCCTGGGAAAGATCAAGCTCAGGTGTCAAATTAGAGATCTCAAGTCCGAAGTGACTTGTTATATCATAGATGCAGACACGTCCTACAATCTATTGTTGGGACGACCATGGATTCATACAAACCGCATTATCCCGTCTACCCTACATCAGGTCATGAAGTATGTCAATGATGAAGGAGAAGTTCGAACCCTAATCGTAGAAAAGTACTCGTTCAAAGGGGTAGAAAACTTCCATACAGATTCTATTTTCTACCTAGAATCTCAGGAGAAAGAAGATGTTTATAGTGGCAACGAAGCCGACATCGAACCAGATCCTAAAGAAGATTGTCCATGGGAGTTAAACTTTAATGTAATGGGTCAGAATGAGAGCAATAATAATGTACCGAGTGAGGGCGAGTGGTGCATTAATGAAGATTTTATTTTGGCATACTTATCTGATGAATCCTTTAATAATGAACAAATAGCGAATGATACTAATGCAGGAACTGACGTGTGGTGCACATTGTGCACAGAGGCATCACTCACGTTACCAATCGAATCCTCCTTCGCTTCAGATGAAGAAGTAGAAGACGCCCAAAAGGCTTTCTTTAAAGTCTCGTCCAAAAGGAAAGGGCAGAGGCCAATCCACTTCGGTAAAGTCAAACCCGAAGTACTCAAACGAGGAAGTTCGGAGGAAGATAACCTAATTCCATCCAATTAATGAAACGAATGGGTTACAACTTTAACCAGAAAAAAGGTTTAAACTTTGGAAAAGGAAGACGAACACCAAATCGAATGTCTCTGACTCCAGAAGGAAAACTTCCTGATTATTATCAAAAGACTGGAAGAGGAGTAGGTTATGTCACAACCCCTTCTCCTTCGAAAAACAAAATGCGTGGCTGTTTATGTCAAGACCACTCATCCGGAACATCCTCATGGGAATCCAATGTCAATATCGGACCTTTTTTCAAAAGTTTGACTATGAACATGGTTTCAACTACCCACACAGACGAAGATGCAGGGGGTGATGAAGAATTGATTGGATCAACCAATGACCATTGGATCAAACGCCTTAACCTCTTGTGGGATATGCGTTTCGAACAACGCGAGCCGCCTACTGAAGATAAGGTGATCCAGGTCAACATGAGAAGTGAATCCGATCCTAAACCTTTTTTTTATAAGTGAAAGCCTGTCACTATCTGAGAAAGAAGATCTTATATCTCTCATTCAAGAGTACATAGATGTCTTTGCTTGGAATTATGAAGATATGCCTGGCCTTGACCCAAGAGTAGCCATGCATCGTCTTAACATAGATCCAGACGTCAAACCCGTCAAACAACAGCAACGTCAGTTTCACCCAGAGATCATGGAGGCAATTGAGTCAGAAGTTAAAAAGCTTATAGACTCAGGCTTCGTCAGAGTTTCACCCAGAGATCATGGAGGCAATTGAGTCAGAAGTTAAAAAGCTTATAGACTCAGGCTTCGTCAGAGAGGAACAACACCCGGACTGGGTAGCCAACAGTGTTCCAGTCCCCAAGAAGAACGGTAAGGTCTGAATATGCATCGACTTTCATGACATCAATGTAGCTTGCCCGAAAGATGAGTTTCCGCTTCCCATCACGGATGTCATGATCGACAACACCTATGAGAGAATGTCTTTCATAGATGAATTCTCTGGGTACAATCAGATTAAAATGTATCCTGAAGACGAAAAGCATAATGCTTTCAGAATACCATTAGGGGTGTATTTCTACACAGTGATGCCCTTCGGCTTAAAAAATACAGCTGCAACTTATCAACGTGCAATGAACACTATCTTCCACGAACATCTGCGTAAGAAGATTGAATGCTACGTTGACGACATAGCAGTAAAAAGTCAACACAAAGATGAGCATCTTACAGACCTGAGGACAATGTTCGATATCATGCGAGCACATCAGCTGAAGATGAACCTGACAAAATCGTTCCTTGGGGTATCGAGCGGAAAATTCCTGGGATTTATTATCACATCCAAAGAATTTCTCTTGATCCAGAGAAAATTTGTGCTATCCAAGACATACCGCCTCCGAAGAATCTTAAAGAACTCAGAGGTTTGTAAGGCAGATTGGCCTACATCTAGAGATTCATATCCAATCTCTCGGGGCGCTGTCAACCCTTCTCTAAGCTCATGAAGAAAGGAGTGTCCTTTGTTTGGGATGGAGACTGCCAAAGAGCATTCGAGGAGATTAAGAGATATCTCACCCAACCACTAGTTCTTGTGGCCCCAATATCGGAAAAACCATTCCTGTTATACGTGAGAGTCATGGACCATTCGTTTGGAGCTTTATTAGCTCAGAACAATGATTAAGGACAAGAGCAAGCCATCTACTACTTAAGTAGGACCATAATGGGAGCCGAACATCGGTATAATCCGGTTGAAAAAGAATGTCTCGCTTTGGTATTCGCATTCCAAAATATGCTACATTACCTAGTAGGATAAACAATACGTGTCATTTCTAAGGTAAATCCCTTGAGAGTTCTGATGACGAAACCATCATCTCTAAATTGCCGGTTGGCAAAATAGGCCATCTTTTTGTCACAATATGACATGCAATTTATGCCCCAAAAAGCAGTCAAAGCTCAAGCGTTGGCAAACTTCCTAGCTGATCACCCGGTGCCAGGGACATCTAAGTTGTATGAAGAATTGCCCGATGAAGTCGCTGAAGCTGGCGTCACTCAAGAAGCCATGCAAGTGTGGAAATTATTCTTTGACGGTGCATCCAGAGCAAATCCTCATGGAGCAATTACCACGGGAGTAGGAGTAGTATTCATCTCTCCAAACGGTCACGTGATCCCAAGAGGATTTTCCCTGATCGAGCCCTTCACAAATAATATAGCCGAGTATAATACTCTGCTATTAGGAATGTAATTTGCTGAAGAACTTAATATTCGGCATCTCGAGGCTTACGGTGACTCTCAGCTCATCGTAAATCAAGTCTGAGGGGAATACAAAGTGCGTCATAAGGATTTGATCCTGTACTACTTCGAAGTGCTAAACCAAGCTAAGAAGTTTGAAGGTTTCTTCATTGGATACATTCCACGAGTTTAGAATGCTTATGCAGATGCTTTAGCCTCGTTGGCAGCTTCATTAGCATTGCTACTAAGGGCTGAAATAATGATTCCAGTCACGGGACGTGAGCTATACTATTCCAAGATTCCTATAGAGGAAAGTTCAGACAAGACAACAGCAGGAGAAGTTTGCACAATCTCCATGGAGCTTGAATCCAGGGATTGGCAGTTCCCGTATATTGATTATGTCTTATACGGGATCTTACCTGATAATTCTAAGGAAGCGGCCGCTATCAAATGAAAGGCCCTCCGATTCTATTACAACACGGTTTCCCAAATATTATATCATAAATCATATGATGGAGTTTTGCTTTGATGCCTTTCTCGAAAGGAAGCAAAGGAGGCTCTCAAGGAGGCTCACGACGGAATGTGCGGAGCCCATCAACCCGGGGCTAAGTTGGGAGATCGCCTCCGACGAATTGGCTATTATTGACCAAAAATGTTCTCAGATGCAGTTGGCTACGCTAAACGTTATCACATATGTCAAATTCATGGTGACTTTATCCATCAAGCGCCAAGGAACTTACATCCCACATCTGTGTCTTGGCCGTTCGAAATGTGGGGTATGGATGTTGTGGGACCAATCTCTCCTCCGACTTCCAAAGGACACCGGTTCATTTTGGTTGTAACCGATTACTTCTCCAAATGGGCGGAGGCAATCCCGCTAAAAGAAGTCAAGACATCAAATATGATTAAATTCACCAAACATCACGTCATTTACTATTTTAGACTCCCAAGACGGATAGTTCACGACAACGGGACACAATTCGTCAGCTTCAGATTTTAGAGATTTTGTAATAAATTTAGAATCCAAAGCATTGCCTCTACGGCATATTATCCATCAGCAAATGGCCTTGCAGAAGCTTTTAACAAGACTATTGTGAAGCTTCTCAAAAAGTTTGTTTCCAAGAGCCAACGCGATTGGAATGAAAGACTCGGCGAATGTCTGTGGGCCTACTGCACAACGGTGAGGACCCCTACAAGAGCTATGTCATTCTCTTTGGTATACGGTTGCAAAGCTGTGCTATCGTTAGAAATTAAGATCCCTTCCCTGAGAGTCGCCATCGCGATCGGAGTGACAGAGGAAGAGAAACATCAACTGGGCCTTCAGGAACTTAAAACCTTAGATGACAAGCGACTTCAAGCTCAACAACAGATCGAGTTGTATCAAGCCCACATTTCTAAAGCCTATAACAAAAAGGTTAAAGAACAGATTTTCAAGAAAGGAGACTTGGTCTTAGCTGTCTGATGACCCATGGTGATGACACACAAAACCAACGGGAAGTTCAATCCCAAATGGGAAGGGCCATTCATAATAGAATCAGTCTATTCGAATGGAGCTTATCGCCTCATCGATCAAAAATGAGACAGGATCATGATGTTGATTAACAGGAAATTCCTTAAGAGATACTTTTCGTAAGTCATGTAGCCCCCCTCTTGGTCTCTCAAACTTCAGTCAATTCAGGCTAAGGGTTACCATTTTAGAGTGTATTTTAGGAATAAATATTTAATTTTCCTGTTCTATATGTCGTCAAGTTAACACTACACCTCTGACGATTAAAATTTTCTAGAATTATTCTAAGTGGTAATAAAGAGAATTTTGATTTCATGCTAAGTTAACACTGCACTTATGGCATTTGTAATATTTTTCATTATCCTGAATTAGATTTCAACAAGAGAGACGATGAAAGACAAAATGATATCATTCTTATTCAAAATTGTTAATTCGATACAAAGTGACAATAATCAAAATGAAAATGATACAAAATTATTCCCTAGCCAAAAACAGTATAAAATTTATGCATCAGGATTCATCAGCTTAAAGGACTTCAGCCTGGACTTGAATGCAGACAGTTTCTCTTCGTGAGCGGCCCGAACTCGTTCTTTGGTCTCCTTTCTGAGTTCTGCTTCAACAGGCACTACAGCAACAATCTTTCTCCGAACTCCCTCAGATGCATGGAGTGTGCTGCAAAAATCCTTGAAAATGTTGTCACTTTGAAGCTGAAGCATTTTTCTAACATCCGCATATTGAGCCAACTGGGCTTTCTTCTGGTACAGCTCAGCCTCTAATCAATCAATGGCTTCTTCAGTGACACGAATATCAGAAACCACACTATTTATATTAGTATACACCTGAGTATGCTGCTTCCTTAAGGTCGTTATGCGAGCCTTTTTATCAGATAAATCATTGCGAAGGATCTCTTGATGATGTATCATCGAGATTGTAGCCAAGGAGAGATCCTGCTCCACTTCAGATTCCAGATTGGTGCACTGTAGCTCCTTGAAAGTTGCCAACTCTGTTTCCAAGAGGATGACACCCTCCTTATAATGTTCGGTCCATGACACACCACCCTTATCCCTGATTTTATCTAAACAGTTAGTCAAGATGGGTTCAAAATGCTTAAAGGAAGCACCCCCAAGACTGACGACATCAATAGTCATCTGTATCCAGTATTCTAATTCCTCGATTAGTTTCTTCAGAGCTCTTGAACGAGGAAGAGAAGCAGCTGGATAGATCGGACCCGTGTACTCATTACGAGTAGATGGAGGAACAACCTTGAAAGGATGGCCTTCATGTATACCCTGGTCCCGGATGAGAGGAGGAGAGGCAGATTCTAAACCCTCAATGGGCAATATCTTGTCGGCTCCCACCTCCTCAGGAATATAAGGGATCGATTGAAGCATTTTGTCCTCCCTATCAGCCAAGCGTGCAACAGGTGCAGATTTCATCGTGTCCCCTATCAATTTGGCCCTCTTAGAGTTTTTGGCAGCGATAGGTTTTCTCTTACGAATTCTCCTATCATATTCGCCTTCCTCTTCAGCAGTAAGGGCCTTTTTACCTGATCTTAAAGAGCGAGGTTCAAGAGTGGGTGCTTCCTCAGGAATTTCCCCAACCGCCTTGTCTTCAGGAGGGTCAGCAATTAATGACCCCTCTTCAGTCCCCATAGTAACCTCTTCTTCAGAGGGCTCAATGGTGGGCAACTCATGTTGGTCTTCGACAGCTCCGACCGCTCCTCGTTCACAGGATAGATATTCTTCTATTCCTGATAAATGAGTCTTGGTGGAACCGCTTCTCGATTTGTATAATTCCTGAATCTCGCTTATACATGAAGTGTAGATATTGTATTATAGGATTTGAGAAGCCTCATTAAACCAGTCACGGAAGTCCGCAAAGGTGGAACAACCAGGCAATGAGTTGGGTAAGGTAAAGTACGCATGAGTTCCTCCGACAGAGAAGAAGTACCACGCGCGAGCCCCTTCAAACAAATTTCCAACCTGAGCCAATGTCGGGTTAGGGTTGCCAACGTAAAGCTGATCATATCCAAACTCCCTGGCAAATCGAGAAGGCATGTAAGGTTCAATGATGCACTTCTCCCTCAAGCGATAGACCAGATAGCCTAATCTGATCATGAGAAGCCATCTGAAGGTGCCTTATTCCAAAGAAGACGAGCCTTCGAAAAGCACGTCTATAAAGCTGGCACTCTCCTCATCAGCTCCATCAAAGTCAAGAGCATAGCAGAAGATTCTATACTTGTCTTCCTGAGACAAAAGCAGTCGAGCCCTGACTATATAGGCATTAGACCATGTGGCAGACTCCAGCCTCTGTACAGAGGGAATATAAGAGTCATCATCTTCAGATACCCCCGTCATCAACGAAGGGCAATGTAACACGAACCAGGCCACCAAGTATGTATATGGCACTGGTACACGTGGTTGGGGAGCTTTCCCAGCTTTCCTCCGAGTAGCCTTAATTCCCCGGGTACCGAAAAGTTCAGAGGTCAACATCCTTAAGCCACTCTATACGCAGCCTACCATAGCAGTGAGGAGGCTCACGGGCCTCCCATGAGCTAATAAGACATCTGGGTATACAACCTCAGCTAATATCGTCTTGACTGGTTTCGATGGTACTACGCACCGCTTCAACCAGATCATGAAGAAGCTAGCGAGGAGAGCCACGTCGGAAATAGGAATTGTGGCCTGATAGTGAAAACTTTCAAATTTGACACCAGCCTCGAACACATCTTCCACGTGCTCGTTCTTGTAGGTAGTGTTGGAAGCCTTAATTCAGGCTTTAACATCTTTAGTAGAAATGGCAGCAAGTCGGGTTATGGCCTCATCTTTCTGACACAAGTTCTAAAAGAGATAGTTCGCCCATGCAGTATGCATAAGACCCCCTCCGCGCATCCCAACAACTTGAGCACATATGTGGAAGTGGCACATCAACTTCCAAAAGGTAGCGTAAACTTCTGGGTGTGCCACTCTTAAAATGGAGAGCTCTTCAGTAGTAGGGATGAATTCTTCATAGGGCATCCGACCCAATGACAGCCCAGATATTGCTTGTATCTCATGGAGAGCAAAGCCTAACTCACCAATAGGTGTGAAGAATATGCAGTTGTCCGAGTTGTATCTCTCTAACATGGCGAAGAAATTAGGATAGCTTTGAACAATCCCACGCCTAGTAGCTAACACCGGGATCGTGAGACCCGATTGAGCGGGCGATTCCTTAAGCTCCTCAAGAACAAAATCCACCATCCGGGTCCACCAACCTTCTTCTCCAGAACAAACCCATCCCGGGGATCTGAACATCTGCGCAAAGAATTCACCATGAGCCGCGATGAACTGGAAAATGAAGACATTCGCTGGAAGTGATGCTTCTTGAGCAAGATCCTTCTTCTCAAATAGGTCGGGTCTCAAGCCCTTGAGTTGTCCCCCAATTTGTGTGCGAGCGTGTCGACCAAATCCAAACGACACATTTTCTTTCTCCTTGACTATATCAAAAGTCAAACCTCGGCGACAACTCACATTTAAGAAGTAGGAGAGCGGATATATCCTCTTCATATTTGGGAGAAAGAGGAAGTGGTTATTGACTCTCTTTAGCATTTGTGAATCTTCTGCATGTATAAGATGGTCATCAGCTGCTATGTGATCTCCAAAAATGAACGCCGGTTTAGGGAATTAATCATGGCCGGCAGGAGTCTCCAAATCTAAGTCAGTGATCAGAGCTTTGAGAGTAGAGCATCGGGGGAATCAGAGCATACTCGTTCTCTTCGAGTCAGAGAAAGTGCACAACGGAATTCTGCCGCGAAGGCCAAAAACTTCATTCGTGTCAGAGCCGCCAATATACCCAAAATGATGCTTTTGCGAAAGCAGCACATTTGGAAGGAATACTGCAAAGTCAAAAGCAAAGATTAGTAGCTGAAACAAGTCGTTAACATAAATATAAACACAGAGATCAAGGCCCACGTGTCAAATCTTAAACACAAAGGGCCAGCCTCATGTTAACATAAATATAAACACAGAGATCAAGGCCCACGTGTCAAATCTTAAACACAAAGGGCCAGCCTCATGTTGAAAATACTAAACGCGAGAGTCGAGACACCCACGTGTCAAATCTTAAACACAAAGGGCCAGCCTCATGTTGAAAATACTAAACGCGAGAGTCGAGACACACGTTGTAAATCCTAAACGCGAGAGTCGAGACACGTGTTGTAAATCCCAAATGCGAGAGTCGAGACACGCGTTATAAATCCCAAACACAAAGTCTAAGACCCACGTTTAGAATTCAAAACGCTGGGGTCAACACCGCATTTCACAATTAACACAGAGTCCTAACTCCGTGTTTTTATTAAGTAGAAACGAGTCATCTTCTTAGTTTTCAAGAACCCATCTAGGATTTTCAGAAAACTTGTCAAAGCAAGTTATTTTGATCACCACTTATCACGACACAGAGGCCCATGCGACGGTGATGGCGATGATGACGTTCCTGCAAAAACAAGAACATCGTCGGCATCCCCAGCCGACGGCGTTTTTGAACTCGCCCCAGCGACTTTCTTGGAGCCAGAACACATTCTTCGTGGCGCCATTGATGCAATCAGTCGAAAAAGATGTAGATAATCGGAGAAGACGAAGTCCACCGGAAATCTCGTCGAAACTAAACGAGGGATCTAGTTCTTGGAACTTTCCAAAAATAGAAAGAGTTGAATAACTCTTTACGTGACCACACAGGTCTATTTATAACAGTCGTCAAGCTGTTAAAATGGTACGGGATTCTAGGGAAGAATCCCAATAGTTTCGAAACGCTAGTTACGACGTTAAAAGATAAGGAGTCTTTTAGACTCTAATCTTAAAGCGGAATTCACATCCGTGTTCAAATTCCCAAATGCTAGGCCCAGACCAGCGTTACAAGAGTTCTTAACCTCGCGTTTTGAATCTCAAACGTGAAGGTCACCTTTGCGTTACAATTCTTCCAAATGAAGAACCTACCCTTGTGTTTTCAAACATGACACTTAGCCTTTAAGGCCATGAATCCTTTTAACAGAGTGTTAATCAAAACCTCTAAATCTTCTCAACCAAATCTAAGCCATTTTCAATTGGCAAACCTTTCGTCAGATTAACACAACACTTCTGATGATCATCATTCCCGCAGAGTTGGCATTTAGCCTTCATTTCTCCCAATGCAATGACAATTCTATTAAAACCAACTTATCGATTCTCGCCAATAGAATGATAAGTCTCTAAAATCATTCAAATTATGATTAATTTACTAACTCTTCTTAGCAGAGTAGTAAATAACCAATTTATCAACTCCCTTCAGCGGGATGATAAAATTTTTAAAACCTTGTTCAAATCATCAAGTATCACAATTCATCACTTCAATGATAAATCATTTAACTATCCTCTCCAGCGAGACGCTAAAATATCTTTCCTGTCACGTTAAAATTACACCTCTGAAAAAATTCACTTATCAACTCTCCCCAATAGAGCGATAAGTCCTCAAAATTGTCCCGATCGTAATATCTTTCTTGTCACGTTAAAATCACACCTCTGATAAAATTCACTTATCGACTCTCCCTAATAGAGAGATAAATCCTCAAAATTGCCCCGATCGTAATATCTTTCTTGTCATGTTAAAATTACACCTATGATAAAAATCCACTTATCGACTCTAGTCAATAGAGCGCTAAGTCCACAAAATTATCCTGATCTTAATATTTTTTCCTGTTACGTTAACATCATATCTCTAACAGTTCAAACCCCCCTATTTGAACCTTTTTATCACTTTACATAAGAAGTGTTCTCATAGAATCCCTAGCGGATTAAACTCTTTCCAAAATTATCCTTAGTGGTAATAAGGAAAATTTGTGAATTTCACTCTATGAGAAAATTTACGCCGAGTTAATAACACGCCTCTGGCACTTATAAACTTCTTTCAGTGTTTAAAGCAAAAGTATAACACAGGAAGAGTTCTACTAGTCAGTTCTAGTCTGGGAGAATAACAAGTCTCTATCCCCAGCAGTTGGAAATTTTCTGGAGTTATCTCAAACTATAATAAAGAAGAATTTTCTAAATCAGGGTTATGGCGGAAATCTATGCTAAGTTAGGATCACACCTTTGGCATTTCTCATGATTTTATTGCTTCAAGATCAAAACATGACGTATGCAAGAAATAATGAGAAACCAATATCACTTTTTATTCAAAAGCCAAATAAAGGTGATACAAAGCAGAGCTATTCCTATGAAAAGGAATATTACAAAGTCAAGATTCACTCTGTAAAACCCTGATAATTTATGAATAATAAAATTAATGTATGATAAATTATGATATGTGGATATTTAGCATGATAAATATCATTTAATGGTATATGAGTATAATACCATGTGTTTTGAGTATGAACGAGTTCATACATGAGAGATAGAAGAGTTGAAACATGCACAAATGGCCAAACTCATGAGAAACTAGAAAATACCAGTCTGGTCGACCGTCGCGGTCGATCACAGCCCAAGCGCCGGTCGACACCCCACGGTCGACCGGATATCTGTAGTTTGTTTTTTCTGCTACCTGTTTGAGTGGTTTTCGGATTCCTAACCCATATCCGTTTTTGGGCCCTGATATATATACTACTAAATATATACTATAAGTTATTATATATATATATATATATTATATATATTATATATTATATATTATATAATATAGATATATATATATTATATTATATATAATAATTATATAATATTATGATTTTTTTCACACCTGATTTTCTTAGTTTCCTAAGAATTCTAACAT
>NC_033801.1:53966325-53972387 GCF_001876935.1 Asparagus officinalis
GTCGGCTCCCACTGTGGTCGCCAGATTGTTCGCGGGAAAAATCGTGGCTTTCTTCATTGATTCCAATGCTATCTTGAATAACAGTTTTTCGGTTACAAAGATCCGGCCTTTTTATAAGATCCGGTCACAATGAAAATCAAATAAAAGAAAATTAAAAATTATAACTTTTTCTCCTTGTTGTCGAACAAATCACGAGCTCCTGTTTTGCGGTCGCTCGCTTGCGTGGGTTCTTCGCCTGCGCCGGGGTTAATCCGTAGACCACTGCGTGATCTAGATCCGGTCGGAGCTATGCAGTATGACAGGTATTATTTCGCAAAGGAAATAATAGCCGGGGGGGGGATTAATTCACCAAGGAAATAATCGCCCTAGTTCTCGGGATCAAAGGCCAAGCTTTGATCCGGAGTATGACTACGTAGATCTGAGATCCGGTTCCTCTCGAACTCTTGCCTTATTTGGCTTTGACGATCGTCGAGCACCGGATCTGGAAGAGCAAGTCCTCAAAGTCCCAAGCTTCAATCTTTTTAAGTTTTGAGTCTTGAATCCAGCAGAACTTCGCCTCTCCAAATTTTCCAACCCTCTGAACAAATGAACCAAGCCCTCTATTTATAGGCCATCTGAACTGTGCCCGCGGACAGATCTGGGCCGACCCAGTGTCGGCCACCTCTGGGTGGCCGGCACTGGGCCGAGCCACCTCAGGGTGGCTCGGCTTGGGCCGAGCCACCTTGAGGTGGCTCGGTTTCGGCCGAGCCCCTCTAGGTGTTGGGTTTCCGTTGTTTTCCGTCGTATCCGTTTTTTCGGTTCTATAGTCAATTTGTCTAGACTCGATTCGTTGACTTAATTTGGCAGTAAATCCGATTCCTGATTTGGCAGTAAATCTACTTCTGAGTTCGAGTCCGAAACCGATCTTGATTCGATCGTGATTCGTCCGAGCCCGCCCTTGGTTGGATGACCTGTTGACTCTTCAACCCGTTAGCTTGATTCCGCACGCGAGTGGATTTATTCCGTTGTTTGCGTGCGGTTCATTAGCTTCGTAGCCTCGTTAATCCGCTTCGTCGCGTATCGCTTGGCTTCGGTGTTGTGGACTAACAGTCGTGTTTGGATACGTCGTCCGATGGTCGAATCGGCGTCGTCAAGCTGTGTTAAGGGACCTATAGGCAGTTTTATACGCCTACAGTGCCCCTCAGGTCTTATTTACTCCACATGTGATTCAATCTTGGAAGCTCATAGATCTCCTTGTCGGCTTTCCAACGCACTTTGAATCACGTAATTCTGAGTTCGGACAACGAAAATACGGCAAAAACGGACAGAGCGCGTGAAACTATGTTCCGGGCCTCGCTGAGACACCCGGAGGTGTCTCGGCCATGGCCAAGACACCCAATGGTGTCTCAGCCATGGCTGAGACACCCATGAGTGTCTCAGCCATGTCGTGACACCCACGGGTATCCGCAGACTCGAAAAACTAAATTTTGGTGGTTTTAAGCTGTTTTTGGATCGTTAACCGCATGGATTTGTTTCAATTGATCTGATATCATCCAAGAACGTGTTAAGTGGTTACAACTGAAGATAAGATCAAATCGATCATTCTTATCTGAAAACAGGGGTCCCTAAGCTTATAAATACAGTCCCAGGACCTTCATTTTTCCAGATCTGGAATTCTCGAGCGTTGGCGAAGCCCTGCCGAACTAAAGACTGAAGGAGCATGAATTTCAGAAGCGAGGAGGAGATCGGAGCAAGTTCTTTAACACAAAGAAGAATAGTTCTTTAGATCTGTAGTTCCCGTTCCCTATCCTTGAGATTGCCCCATTGTGGTGATCTCGAGAAGAGTAATTATCTTGCTATTGCCGAGATAATTGCTTCGGTTTCTTGATTCCTTCGCGAATCAACGAAGCTCCGAATGTGATCTGATCGCTTGGTAGTCCACGGATATCAACGTCCCCATCATCGGCCAAGAACCCACACAAGCAAGAGCCAATAAACGATTCTTGTGTTTATTTTCAAGAGAGTTGTAATTTTTATTTTTGTTATTTGAATTCATTGTAAACGATTAAAGTTGTAATGAAATTGATAATGAAGGTGACTTTCGACGAAAACAAGCTGGCGACTACAGTGGGAGCTAACAGCCTCTCTGCCGAGGCTGTCATGACGGAACCGGCGATCAAGATCCCGGTGAACGAAGAGGTCGAATATGAGACCAGCAGAAGTTTGAAGAGTATCTCTCTTCCTCCTCCTCCAGATCCGCCTCTCCTCGCAGGCGTAGGAAGGCCTCCTCTTCCAGGAATGCTCACCGGACTTCGGGCTCGAAGATCCAAGATCCACTCACTGCCACTGCACTTACACCTCGTAACGCCCCTTCAACGTCCAACGAAGTCGAAGCTGTAGATCTGGGCCTCCCCTCTGCCAAAAAGATAGCTGTGGAAAGCATGCCGACTCTATCAAAAAGAGCACGCCAAAGGCAACGCCAACGCCTTGCGTGTCAACTGGCTAAGACTTTGGAGCTAATGACGAGATCCGTTATGATAGGGATCTAAAATCCAGGAAGCGCCAAGAGCAACAATAGTGATCAAACAACCCCTCCTCCAAAGCAGAGAAGGATGAATGGGTCCGCGTCAGAAGGAACCGCTTTACTTTTGAGGAGTGAATCCAGAAGCGCCACGCAATACTTGTGCATGCCCGCGTTCTTGTGTGAAAAGCGTAAAAAATACAGAAGGAAGAGGTGATTAAAAAATCACCCAAACATAAACAAGTGTGGATGCCGAAGGCGAAGTCAGCGCCTAAGGCAAAAGTGGACGAAGTTACCATTCGGCCTTCGTCAACTTCAGATCCTATTTTCCCTGTCCCCGTACCTCCGACGGAGCCATATGGTAGCATGGACTCACCAAATTCAGAGTTCTTCTGAAAGACCGCCTTGGTCCTCTCCCCGAAGATCAAGGTAAAGCACCTGTTAAGGAGCGTTTAGGACCGTTGAAGCGCTCCCAAATGACCATTCAGACTGGGGGTCGTACTAATCCCCCCAATAATAACAAAGAGAAAACCCCTACGACCGACCGCATCGGATTGCGAATCGAAGTTCAAGAGCCCGTTGGAGTTTCATGCTCACGAAGGTGTAAATCCAAACGAGTGACTCTAAGAGATGCCAATGAAGCGTTATATCCCCAGAAGGAAACAAGTTCGTCTGATAACGACGTTATACCTGGGAGGTCGTGCTAACACACGATGGGTTGCTCTGATCATTAGGCTAATGAGTTATACTATCAAGATGGGGGTATGAAAAAGTCTCGGAAGAGAAATACCCGAGAGACGGACTCTTGTTGTCCGTGTGTGAAAATCATCAAGCGAGTGTTTGCAGAATGCAGCTGCCACGGGACTGCTCCCCGGAGGGTCTTAGTATTTGAATGAATCTCTACTGGAACATCCGAACCAAACACTAGGCATTTTCGTAGAAGAAGGCCAATCGGCTTAGGTGATGAGTTCCCTCGAGTAACTATCAACATGGCCGACAAAGGCAAATCCTCGAGACGCTTCAATCCTGAGCTTTTTGCAGAAGTATCTCAGCGCATGACTTGGCTGCGGTCTGGAACTGTCAGACCTAGACCCAGGAGGTCACGGTCCTCCGACGGAGAAACGTCAGATGCTTTCTCTACGTTGGCTTCTGACGATACGGCATCTAGTACAGGGCAATCTTATGAATCATTCATGATTAATGCCGAGCAAATAGCTAAAATTCTCGAGGATGCTTTAGCCAAGCAGAAAGAGAATTTTAAATTCGAAATGGAAATGACCATGCAGTAGATGAGGGATATGCATAGTCAACAGATTGCGGTGCTGGCAAATCAGTAGGGAGAGTCCAGCCATCGTAATAATCCTAACCAAGTTCATAGTGACAGGGAGGCGGACAAGAATACCAACATGGATCCCCCTCCTGTTGATAACAATACCGGGGGTGGCCCCTCAGATGATAACAATACAAAGGAAGACCACGTCACTTCTCCCCGAAATCGCTCGAAGAAAGATATGAGTGAGGATAAGAAGATGAGGGACTTGGAAAGCAAAATCAATGAGTTGATGAGTGCTCAAGAAGTAAAGAAGTCCGGAATACCCTGTCCTTTCCTAAGAGAGTGGGAATCAATCCCGTACCCGGCAAAGTTCAATTTGATTAACTTCACGCCGTTCGACAGAAAGGGTTCCCCCACCCAGCATTTGATATATTTCAAATCCCATTTGGGAATAATCTCCGGTAATGAACCTTTGATGGTACGGTCATTCGTGGGCACTCTTCGTGGAGCGGCCTTCGATTGGTATCGCCGCCTCAAGCCGGGAAGTATCAACAGTTAGGACGACATGGAAGACATGTTTCTTACGAATTTCTTCGATGACAATATCGAAGTTTCAATCGGAATGTTGTTTGATGAGAAACAGAAGGATGGAGAGTTGGTGGAGAACTTCATTAAAAGATTTTGGAATAAAGCGATGAATTGTCGAGATCCGGTAAGTGAAGATTTTATCCTCGAGACCTGTCACAACAACCTTTCATGAGATATCCTAGAAGCCATGGGAATGGTGCCGTCCAAAACTTGGAAGGACTTCAAAGTGCGAGGAGAACGAGCCGAACGTTTCCTCAAATGGAAGAAGGCCGAAAGAGGGCAAACAACGACTAATATACTCCGAAGCAGAATTTTGTTCCTCGAGGTAAATGGAAAGCTCAAGCAAATACGGTGGATGCGAACCAGACGTTCAAATTGCAACGGCAACAGCAACAGCAACTAAAAAAGGGGCCTCAACAATCGCAATGGCAACAGAGGTCACAAAAGCCAAAGACTACCAAACCAAAATTCCCAAAAGTTTATTCTTTCAGGGAGGACGAGGTTCCGGTCTCTTCAAACACCTCGTGGAGAATAACAATATCAAGTTACCCCCAATCCAAGATCAGGAAGACGCCAAGAAGGTTAACGACCCAAAATACTATGCACTCCATAGAGCGTGCATCATCCTACCAAGGCGTGTTACGCCCTCTCGGATAAAATCGAAGCGTTGTTCGATGTTGGAGTCCTTACGGTGAAATCGGCCAAGGAAAAGAAGGTGGGTGCGAATGCCGTATCAATTAGCTTTGGATATGTTCCTTTGAACTGGTTCCAGCTGTTGGCCTCTTTGTTTTGATGATGTTTAACAAATAATTTACCACTAATGTTGTTTGTCTAGTGTTTGTGTATTTTAATTTATTATAGATAAACAACGAGTCGGAGGATGGATGGAATTGCGCATTCACGATCATATCCAATGGAGGTTGGCAGAATTATGGTATGAAGCCTTACAATTCAAGTTGAAGATCCAAGTTCAAGCTTCATCCGCAAAGTGTACCAAGTCAAGCTTATTTAAGATCAAGATTGCTTGGGTAACATTAAGTTTTAGGTTTTATATTATGTGTGTTAGTACTTTAAGCTCAATCATATACACACATACACGTTTTGGTTTTTCTTTGTATATATCTATAGTCGAATATATACATACATGTTTTGGTTTCCAAGTATATATAAATATGAAATTACATCCTTCATATTTATTGTTTTGGTTTTTCAAGTTTAAATATGAAACAATTGAATATAATTGGTAAATACTTTTTTGTTTCATGTTTATATGCTTATATATGATTTTATCAATATCAAGTGTATATTTAATGAAATCATATTTATTGTTTTTGAAAAGTTTGCAAAGATATGCAATTTTATACATCTTTTATTAAGTCTACAAAATCATTTTGTAATGTTTCAAAACATGGTTAAACTAAAATGTCAAAACTCATGTGTTTACATTTTCATGTTTTGGACTATTTTGCAAAATGATGATATTTTTCATTTGGAAGGTCCTTTTTAAAAACCAGTTTTTGTAGCATGTGTATTATCATGTCTACAATTATTTCCCAAAGTTTTACATTTTTTAAAATTTGTTTGATATTTTTAAACAGGGTTTTAAAATCAGAAAAACAGTTTTCAAACCTGATTTTTCTAGTATCAGTTTGCGGTCGACCGCCACGGTCGACCGCCTTGAGTCCAGAGACTCAGAAATGT
>NC_033801.1:53972404-54046082 GCF_001876935.1 Asparagus officinalis
AGAGTTTTGTGGTCGACTGCCACGGTCGACCGTCTTTTGTCCAGAGCCAAACCCTGGCCTTTTTGCTGCTCGCGGTCGACCGTGAGTTTTCCACGGTCGACCACCAAACTGACCGTTGGATTCCAACAGCTAGTTCCTCAGTTGTTTCTCTATGGGCTTTTTGGTCATTTCCTTTGGGGTTTTGCCTAAGATTTTGGGAGGCTATATATACCCCCTTGCTCTCATCTTTCATGTATAACTAAGAGAATGTTTTAAAGAAGTTTTAAAAGAGTTTATGTTTGTTTTAAGTTTGTTTAAAGGGTTTTTTTTGTGAAAACAATTTCACAAGAGCTTGAGGAAGATCATCTATATTGTTTGAGCATTCAACTCTTCTACCTCTCTCTCTTGATCTATAGAGAAGTTTTCCTAAACTCTATTTCTAGCTTTTTATTGTTTTATTCATAAATTCCCATAAGCTAGATTTTAATTGAGTTTTGTTAATTTGATTTCACTCATTGTTTACACACACCCACTTGAGCTTATTGTATTTTCATACATAGTATATTTGGGATTGTGAGAGTTGTAACATTGAGTGTGAGCTTACATTGAGTTCTCATCTATTGTAGAGAACAAATTATTTGTTATATTGTGAGATTGTAAGGTTTTTAGTGAGCTAAAAAACCGAGTGTGTTGTTGTAAAGTTTTCGGTGAGCTAGAAAACCGAGTGAGAGTGTGAGGTGTGAACGTTGATCGGTGAGCGTTGAAAACCGACATTGTGAGGTGTAAACATTATTCGGGTAAGCGTAGAAAACCCGGTTGTGATAGTGAAGATCTCCTCGAGGTGAGGAGCGGAGACGTAGGTCATGGGGACCGAACCCCGTGAACATATCATTTGTTTGAGATTGCATTGGCGCACTTATTTTTATGTTCATATCTTATATCGCCATTGTGTATTGCTCTTTGTTTATTTAACCCACTATCTAGTTTATGTTTATTTCACCCTTATATTAGTTTATATATCCTTGCATATATTTCATCATATACCTCTTTGCTAGGATATATCTCTTTGTTCATATTGCATATTCTTCCTCATGTCATATTATATATCTATCTTGCAAGAATAATATTTGAATTAGTTTTAATTGGCATAAAATCAGATTAGATTAGCATAAGACCCTAATCACCCCCCCTTCTAGGGTCTAACACCAGCCTGAGCCCGTGATAAATGTAGCGGGAAGACCGTCAATGATGATCCTCACAGACAACGCCAGAAAGGACTTGTGCCACACACAACCCCAAATGGTGAGATTCTCTGGGTCCATCCTGATCTGATCGAAGATGAACAATAGGCTGGGTCGTCATCTAAGAAGAAATCAAAGGGGAAAGGAAAGTCCTGTTATGGAGTTGCAGCTATTCTAGAAGAAAATGATGAAGGAATTCCCACTTTCCCACTCTCCGAAGACGAGCAAGAGGTCTTTGCTACCAGGAGTGGAAATGAGTACCATTTCAAATATCCGAGTGCTTCCAATCAATTGGCTAAACAGGGGGTAACCGAAACCATTCCCTCCAAGACATTAGCGGAAATGGGGGTGGTCACGACCCTCCCGACACCAGTTGAAAAGACTTAGCAAAAGCTAAACGAGAAAGAGCCGTTATTCCAGGAGGGCTAGAACCCGAAGCAGTCTCGATTCAATCAACCAGTTGGGAGAGATAAACCGGGGAGCTCGAACACTCCGTAGCGCTTCGATATTATGGCGCAGTTAGCCAATATACCGGCTAGAATAACTCTATATTAGCTACTACGTCTTTCGAAGGACACGAGAGAAGCACTACAAGAAGTCTTGGCCAACTCTGACGTTTTCTTGACTCAGATAAAACCATCCACTGAAGAACCGGAGCCTTCAGTGCAGCATTGCAACCTCACGGCACACCACCTTTCCTGCATTTCTTTCACCAAGGAGGACTGTAGGCATATAAAATTGCTTATAGGTCCCATAGCTCAGCTCGGCACAAACCGACAAACCAACGAGGCAACGAGATTGACTAATCGCACGCAAGCAACAGAATACGTCCATTCGCGTGCGGGATCAAGCCAAGTGTTCGAAGAGTCAACGAGTCATCCAACCAAGGGCATACTCGGACGAATCACGATCGAATCAAGATCGGTTTCGGACTCAGATTCAGAAGTGGATTTACTGCCTAATCAGGATCCGGATTTACTGCCAAATCAGGATCCGGATTTACTGCCAAATCAGGTCAATGAAGAACCAAATCACAGATAGAACCAAGGCGGAAAAACACCAAACCCACCACCTAGAGGGTCGGCGAAGCCCGAGCCACTCAGGTGGCTCGGCCCAAGCGAGCCAGCCTCAAGTGGCTTCGCCAAGGCCGGAGCCACCTTGAAGGTGGCTCGGGTGGCTCGGCCCAGAGCCGAGCCACCCTGAGGTGGCCGGCCCAGATCTGTGCCTAGGCACAGATCTGGGTGCCTATAAATAGGCTAGGCCTTGGTTCATTTCAGAGGTTGGAAATTTTGGAGAGAGGCGAAGCCCTGCTGGATTGGAGACTCGGAACTTAAAAAAGATTGAAACTTTGGGACTTCGGGGACTCACTCCTTCAGATCTGGTGCTCGGCGATCATCAACGTCAAATAAGGCAGGTGTTCGAGAGGATCAGATCTCAGATCTACGCAGGCATACTCCGGATCTAAGCTTGGTCTTAGATCCCGAGACTTGGACGATTGTTTCCTTGGTGAAACAATCCTCCCCGGCTATTATTTCCTTGGTGAAATAATACCCGTCGTACTGCGTAGATCCGACCGGATCTAGATCTCGCGGTGGTCCACGGCAAACAACCCCGGCGCAGGCAAAGAACCCACAAAGCGAGCGACCGCAAAACAGGAGCTCGTGATTCGTTCGACAAACAAGGAAACAAAGTTGTAATTTTCATTTATTTTCAATTTGATTTTCGTTGTAACCGGATCTTATAAAAAGACCGGATCTTTTGTAACTCAAAAAGTTGTAACTCAAGATGACAATGGAATCAATAACAAAGAAAGACACGAATTTTCCAGCGAACAAAATCAAATGCTGAGTAGGTGAACCCATCCTATTAAACGGCGTGAAGTTAATTAGATTGAACTTCGCCGGATATGGGATCGATTCCCACTCTCTTGGGTATGGACAGGGAATGCTCGTTTTCTTCATCTCTTGAGCGGAAATCAATGTATTGATTTTGCTCTCGAGATTTTTAATTTGCGAACAATCTGGTGACCACAGTGGGAGCCACCGATCTCGCTGCCGAGATCGGAGCGTCGCAGCCGCGGATCTTGATCCCAGTCGTGGAGGAGGTCGAATACGAGTTCGATCAGACCAAGTTCGAGGAGTACCTTTCATCCTCGTCTAGATCGACCTCCCCCCGCAAGTCCAAGAAGTCCAAGTTCTCTTCCAACAGAAAGGTGCGTTGGTACGAAGAAGTTGAAGCTACCAACGACGACCTCATCTCGATTGACGCCAAAGTTGCGTCAGATGAGGCTCCACCAATCTCCAACCAGATCAAGCTGGTTCCAACCAATTCCTCCGTCACCAAAGGAGCGGTGACTCTCTCAAAGAGAGCCCGCCAAAGGCAACGCCAACGCTTGGCCAAACAATTCGCCAAAGCGATGGAGTCCACCGACGGAGTCCGCTACAACGCGGGTCTGAAGAACAAGAGAGGCAAACAGCCTCAACAACAGATGAACGGCGCCTCTTCCAAGCCGCCAACAATGGAATGGGTCCGTGTCAAACGGAATCGTTCGACGCTGGAAGAACGCATCCGCAAACGCCGCGCACTATCAGCGCAGGCACGGGCTCAAGCCGAAGAAGCCCGTAGAAAGTTGCAGAAAGAAGTGGCCAAGAAGCCGCCACCAACTCGCAAAGTTTGGAGGCCAAAGTCTGAAGCGGCAATTCAGGCTAAGGAGCAACCTTTGCAGCCTCCAACCAAAATTCAACCTCCGGCGAACCCAGCTAAGTCGCCGAGAATTCCCATAGCTACTCCGGGAGATCATGCAGAATCCTCCCGAAGAAGAAAGCCAGTCTTGGAGCGCCTCGGTCCAATTCCCGATGAGCGAAGCAAAGCTCCGATCCAAGAACGTTTGGGCCCACTAAGAAAACCCCGAACGAATCAACACGCTGGGGGTCGCCGCCACCTCCAACATGACAAGGAGCTCAAGGCAACTGCGCGCGCTAATTTGCGCATTGAGGTCCAAGAGCCCGCTGAGAATTCACGCCCAAAAAGGCATGTCTCAAGGCGCGTGACTCTTGAAAGTCCAAGGAAGGCAATTCGCCCTCAGATGGAAACATTATCATCTGATAGTGATAATGTTATACCTGAGAAGTCGTGCCCACACACGATAGGTTACTCCGACTGTCAAAATGACGAGTTGTACTATCGTGCTGGGGGTACGAACAAAACAAGAAAAAGAAGCCCTCAAGGGCTCGAAACTCAGTGCCCATGTGCCAAGCTCATTCGGGTAGTACTGTCTCAATGCAACTGCATCAAGGGAGTCCCCGAGAGAATTTCAGTGTTCGAAAGGCTCGGCACCGAAACGCCAAAACCAAGGTATAGGCGTTTCCGGCAAAGAAGAACGGTGGTTAAAGACGGAGAATTTCCGAGGGTCACCGCCAACATGACCAGCAAAGAGACATCGACACAGATTGATCTCAAATCGTTTCTGGAAGCGTCCCGGCGTGTAACCCGTCTGCAGTCCGGAGCCATCGCACGAGGAACTTATGGTAGGGTTCGGACAAGATTGCCTTCGGAAGATGAAGAATCGGATTCCTGCTCTGCTGTCGCATCGGACAATACAGTGTCCAGCGAAGGACAACCCCGCGAGTCATTTATGATAAGCGCGGAAGAAATGGCCAAGATGCTTGAAGACGCTTTGGCTAAGCAGAAAGAAAGTTTCAAATTCGAGATGGAGATGGCCATGCAGCAGATGAGAGAGATGCATGAGCAGCAAATCCAGGCATTCAGGAACCAGCAAAGTGAATCGAACCGCCGTAACCCGATTGTTCAGGAAAAGGAGCACGCAGAAAGGGATGAAGCTCACAATGCCAATAACCCTCCCGTCAATGCAGGGGGTGGTAACGAGGATGCCAACGAAGATACAAGTGAAGACTTGAAGATCAAAGATCTCGAGAGCAAAATCAACACATTGATCTCCGCTCAAGAGGTGAAGAAGACGGGCATTCCTTGTCCATACCCACGAGAATGGGAATCAATCCCCTATCCGGCGAAGTTTAGTCTGATTAACTTTACGCCGTTTGATGGGAAGGGTTCCCCCACTCAGCATTTGATTTATTTCAAATCGCACCTGGGTATTATTTCCGGCAATGAGCCTCTGATGGTGCGGTCATTCGTCGGCACTCTTCGCGGAGCCGCCTTCGATTGGTACCGCCGCCTCAAGCCAGGAAACGTGAACAGCTGGGATGACATGGAGACCAAGTTCCTGGCCAACTTCTTCGACGACGACACCGAGATATCTATCGGATCATTGCTCGATGAGAAGCAGAAGGACGGGGAGTTAGTCGACACCTTCGTCAAAAGGTTCCGGAACAAGGCGATGAATTGCCGGGACCCGATCACAGAGGAATTCATCCTCCAAACTTGCCACAACAACCTTGCGTTGGACGTGTTGGAAGCAATGGGAACAGCACCGTCTGACACTTGGAAGGATCTGAAGGTCCGAGGGGAGCAGGCTGAGCGATTCCTTAGAAGGAAGAAGGCCGAGAGGAACCAACCGACGGTTAATCCGCTGGACTCAAATTTCGCCTCTCGTGGTAAGGGCAAAACACCTGCAGCTACTGGTGGTGCTAATCAAGCGTCACAACAGCAATCCCGAAGGCAGCAAAAGACTTCGGGTCCGAGACTCCAAAGAGAGTATTCCTTCAAGGACGAAGACGTTCCAGCCATCTTCGAATCCCTCCTTGAAGGTAACAAGATCAAGCTACCACCTATCACAAATCAGGAGGAAGCTGACAACACTACGGACCCAAAGTACTGTGCATACCACAGGAGGGTCGTTCATCCCACCAAGGATTGCTTTGCTCTCAAGAATAGCATTCAGACCTTGGTTGAAGCCGGCGTCATAACGCTGAGGTAAGCCAATTGAGAATGGCACAACTCCGACCGGTAGGTAAGCCAAATAAGAACGGCAAAACTCCAAAGAGTATACGAGTATAAACTGTTTCTCAATCCTCCGACCGGTATAAGAGGTTAAACTACTCCCTGATACTCCAATAGGTATATGAGTCTAAACTGTTTCCCCACTTTTAACGGGAAGTTCCTGGAGAATATTAAGCTAATATTCTTAAGGATAACCCGGTTAGTTAACTGATAATAATGTCCGAACCAGTTCCGCAGAGGAAACTGGGGGTGGACGATTTATGTAACGGGAAGTTCCCAAAACCACAGCAATGTAATGAATAAGAACTCCCATTCTCACCATGTCTATGCACTCAACACTCTCTCTGTTAGAGTCTGGACGTAAAGTACCCACTTGGTCAAACCTTCTTACAGTTAGGACCACAGTCAAAATCCCCTCTCGATTCCCCCAATGAACGAGAGGTCCACAAATTGAGCGATCAAACCTTCCTACAGTTAGGATTGTCTCAAAACACCCACTTGGTCAAACCTTCTTACAGTTAGGACCACAGTCAAAATCCCCTCTCGATTCTCCCAATGAACGAGAGGTCCACAAATCAAGCGATCAAACCTTCCTACAGTTAGGATCGTCTTAAACCTTCCAATTGGTCAAACCTTCTTACAGTTAGGACCAAAACCAAAATCCCCTCTCGATTCCTCCAATGAACGAGAGGTCCACTTTCAAATCGAGTGATCAAACCTTCCTACAGTTAGGGTCACCTCAAACTCCCGTTCGGCCAAACCTTCCTACAGTTAGGATCAAAACCATAATTCGCTCTCGATAAACGAGAAATTCATCTTTAGTTCAGTAATCAAACCTTCCGATAGTTAGGGTTATCTGAATCTTTTCGAATCTTGGAGTGGAGATCCCACTCTCTGTTCCACCTTTCCGGATTCTGGGGGTGGAGATCCCACCTCGAGTTTCCTTTCCAGCTGAAGATAGAATATAAAATTCTTCTTTTCAGCATCGGGAGATAGAATATAAAATTCTTCCTCTCCCATTTCGGGTTCGTCTTTGCCCCAAGAGAAGACACCACCTTTTTCAAATCCCAAAATTTGTGCCTCACAGGTACAGGGAATTTTATCCCGAATCCTAAGTAGGGATAAGTCAACGCCTAACACGCGTCGCCGGTTTAGTCTTTTTCCGTACAAAAAGACACCAGGGTTCGATTCTGGGGTATTCTATCCTGAAACCTAAGCAAGGATAAGTCTGTGCCTAACCCGCGCTGCCGGTTAGTTCTTAACCGTTGAAAAGAACATCCGTCCACATATTCAACATTGTGGCAGGTTGTTATTAATAACACCAAAATCCATGCCTTACACGCATGGGGAATTTCATCCTGAATCCTAAGAAAGGATATGCCGACGCCTAACACGCGTCGCCGGTTTAGTCTTTTACCGATTAAAAAAGACACCAGAGTTTGATTCTGGGGTATCTCATCCCGAAGCCTAAGTAGGGATAAGTCAACGTCTAATACACGTTGCCGGGTAGCCTATTCCCATAACAATGGCGAAGCCTATGTATTCAACATCATAGCACAAAGTCTCAGAGAATTCACTCTCTTAGCACAACGTTACATGCGGAACGGATTTAGACAATCCGCATGCTATCCCGACTCAAACGGTAGTCGGTAAAGGCTAATCAAACCCGTTGAAGGCTGGGGGTTAGCCAAAAACCCCAAAGTCGACGCCTAACACGCGTCGCCGGGTAGTCTATTCCCGTGAGAAAGACGAAGTCTACGTATTCAATATCGTAGCACTAAAAGGGTTAACTCTTTTAGCTTAACGTCACATGCGGAACGGACTTGAACAATCCGCATGCTAGCCCGACTCAAACGGTAGTCGGTAAAGGCGCATCAAACCCGTTGATGGCTGAGGATTTGCCAAAAATCCTATAAATACGAAAGTCACTGACGCATCAACTTCTTTAGTTGGTCTCGTGACCTGAGCAACATACGACGTTCAAAACCCTAAGGTCTACGCCAGACAACGCGTAACCTTAGGTCAACGCCAGTCAACGCGTTGCGGTGGCTCGGCACAGTGCCGGCCACCTCGAGGTGGCCGACAGTGGCCGACGGTGGCCGACGTTTCTCTTTTTGCGGGCACTGTCCTGAGAGCCTATAAATAGGCCACCCCCTTGTCATTTGAGAAGGTTGGAAATTTTGGAGAGAGGCGAAGCCCTGCTGGATTGGAGACTCGGAACTTAAAAAAGATTGAAACTTTGGGACTTCGGGGACTCACTCCTTCAGATCTGGTGCTCGGCGATCATCAACGTCAAATAAGGCAGGTGTTCGAGAGGATCAGATCTCAGATCTACGCGTACGAACTCCGGATCTAGGCTTGGTCTTAGATCCCGAGACTTGGACGATTGTTTCCTTGGTGAAACAATCCTCCCCGGCTATTATTTCCTTGGTGAAATAATACCCGTCGTACTGCGTAGATCCGACCGGATCTAGATCTCGCGGTGGTCCACGGCAAACAACCCCGGCGCAGGCAAAGAACCCACCAAGCGAGCGACCGCAAAACAGGAGCTCGCGATTCGTTCGACACAAAAGGAGAAAAGTTGTAATCTTTGTTTATTTTTATTTGATTTTCGTTGTAACCGGATCTTATAAAAAGACCGGATCTTTTGTAACTCAAAAAGTTGTAACTCAAGATGACAATGGAATCAATAACAAAGAAACCTACGATTTTCCCCGCGAACAAGGACATGCAAACAAAGAATTCAAAGCATAACCGACCCTTGTATTTCACCAGGCACATTGGCTCCAGCGTTGTCAACCGGATCCTAGTCGATCCGGGTTCCGCTGTTAGCATCATGCCACTCCGATTGATGTACAATCTCGGAATACCGGCCAATAAGCTAGCCTCCACGGGCACTATGATCTACGGATTCAATACCAGTGGGTCCAGACTATTAGGTAAAATCCGGGTAAAGTGCCAGATTGAAGAATTAAATTCGGAAGTCACATGCTATGTGATTGACGCAGAGACTTCTTATAACCTACTGTTGGGTCGACCTTGGATCCATAGTAAAGTTATAGTTCCTTCTACCATCCATCAGTGTCTTAAATATGTAGACACTAACAACGAGGTTAGGACAGTGGTCGTGGATAAGCAACCGTTTAAGGGGTTAGAGAATTATTTTACTGACTCTCTTCTCTACGGTGCTGAATCCGATACTGAACCATCGGCCCAAGGCACGGACAGCAGAGAAGAAGCTGATACCGAAGCTGGGTCTGATTACAATGGTGGTTTTGTACTTAATGACATTGTACCCCTTGTAATTAATCTTGACGATGAAGAATCATCGGACAACAGTTGTAATTAGCAACTTGCCGAAGGAGTAGCAATAAACGATGATTTAAAGTACTCTTGTGTTTGATAACATAATGAAAGGATTGTATAATACCCCTGACTTGTATATGCCACTCCAATCATCTTGCATGACAAACAAGCATGTGCAGGATTCGTTAACAACACTTGTCATCCCCGCAAGGGCAGGTGGTGAGAAAGAAGTCGTTTACGGTAAATGGAAGAAATTTTCGATACCAGACCAGTTCTTGGAAGAAGATGACAAAAATGATAAACCTGCTCCTTATCTATTTAGATATGACACAAAAGCGCGTAATCTTATGGAGAAATATGGATATGACTTCTCACTTGGGGAAGGTCTTTGTTTTGGTCGAGTTCCGCGAGTTCCGCCTCGCATGGCCTATGTACCAAAAGGAAAGCCCAATAATTATTATAGCCACAGAAGAGGTTTAGGCTATGTCTCCTCATCCGATGATGAGTGCTGCTGGCGAGTCATTGATCAAATAGCTAATAAAGGAAAAGACGGGCATTCTTCCGATTCTTCAGCTTGGGACTCTGACACTAGTCTTGGAGAAATATTCAAGGGAAAAAGACGGGCATTCTTCCGATTCTTCAGCTTGGGACTCTGACACTAGTCTTGGAGAAATATTCAAGGGACTAATGTCAAATATGACTGCGATCGACAGCTTGGGACTCTGACACTAGTCTTGGAGAAATATTCAAGGGACTAATGTCAAATATGACTGCGATCGACCCCATCACAATTGAGGATGACGATCAAATGCCAACCTGGGAAGACCCTTGGGTTCATCACCTGAATATGCAGTACGGTGATAGGTTTGAACAAATGGAACCCCCTACCGAAGACCAAGTAACCCAAGTAAATATGGGTGACGAGGATAATCCGAAACCGATATTCATTAGTGACAGCCTCCCGCCAAATGACAAAGAAGAGTTAATTGCCCTCATAAGAGAGTACATCGATGTCTTTGCTTGGAACTACGAGGATATGCCAAGACTCGATCCAAATGTGGCAATGCACCGCCTCAACATTAAGCCAGATGTTAAACCTGTCAAACAACAGCAAAGACGGTTTCGTCGGAAGATCATGGAAGCGATCGAGTCTGAAGTTAAAAAGCTTATTAATTTGGGCTTTATCAGGGAGGAGCAACACACTGAATGGCTTGCCAATATTGTCTCGGTCCTTAAGAAGAATGGGAAGATTAGAATCTGTATCGATTTTAGAGATCTTAACACCGCATGCCCGAAAGAAGATTTCCCTCTTCCCATCACGGATGTTATTATCGATAATACGTGTGGGTTCGAGAGAATGTCCTTCATGGACGGATTCTCTGGGTATAATCAGATAAAGATGCATCCAGATGATGAAAAGGATACCGCGTTTAGAACACCCTTAGGTATTTTCTGCTACACGGTTATACCCTTCGGCTTAAAGAACGCAGGTGCTACATATCAGAGAGCTATGTCAAAGATTTTCCAGGAGCATCTCCGGAAGACTGTTGAATGCTACGTGGACGATCTAGTTGTGAAAAGTCGTGACAAGAATGACCACATCAAAGACTTGAAGACGATGTTCGACCTGATGTGGGCTCATCAATTGAAAATGAATCCTACCAAATCTTTTCTCGGAATGTCCAGCGACAAATTCCTTGGATTCGTCATCACCATTAAGGGTATTCACATTGACCCTGATAAAGTAAAGGCAATTAATAAGTTGCAACTCCCAAGAAACCTTAAGGAACTTAGAGGATTACAAGGACGGTTGGCTTATATCCGTCGGTTCATCTCGAACCTTTTGAGGAAATGTCAACCATTCTCCAGACTCACAAAGAAGAGCGTATCATTCGTATGGGACGATGCTTGTCAAAAAGCATTTGAGAATATTAAAGAATATCTCTCGAAACCCCCTGTACTCGTTGCATCGAATTCAGACAAACCGTTCTTGATTTATGTCAAGGCGATGAGCCACTCGTTAAGTGCATTACTTGCACAAGATGATCATAACGGTCACGAACAAACAATATATTACTTGAGCCGGACTCTTGTAGGTGTCGAATCCTGGTATCCAATGATTGAAAGGGTTGTCTCGTCTTGGTATTCGCGATTCAAAAGATGCGACACTACTTGGTAGGACAGACTATTTACGTTATTTCCAATGTTAACCCAGTCCGAGTATTCATAACGCAACCCACTTTCATGAATTGGCGGTTAGCAAAGTAGGCCCTGCTTCTGTCCTAATACGACCTACACTTTAAACAACAAAAGTCGGTTAAAGGACAAGCTATTTGTGATCTCCTGGCAGCTAACCCAAATACGGATACCGTCGAAGTATATGACGATCTGCCGGATGAAACCCACGAAGCCAACGTAACTTCCTATCAACATGTATGATGTTTGTACTTCGACGGTGCTTCTCGAGCAACTAATGTAGTAAGTCCTCCTAGATGTTCTAAGATTTCCTCAGGAAATGGAGTTGTCTTAGTTTCCCCGGGAAAACATGTGATGCCTCAAGCCTACTCGCTGACCAAGCCGTGCTCAAACAACATAGCCGAGTATAACACGCTGTTTATTAGACTCAGCTTTGCTAAAGAGCTGGGGGTCGAGTACCTTAAAGCTTTCGGTGACTCTCAACTGGTAGTTAAACAGATTCAAGGAGAATATGATGTCAGAAAATAAGATTTGATACCCTACCATAAGATGGCCGTTGAGATGGCAGAATCATTTGAAGGATTCTTCATCGAATACATTTCATGCTTACAAAATGCCTACGCGGGCGCATTAGCAGCATTAGCAGTATCTCTCACACAGCCTCCAGAAATGGAACAATTCGTTACGGTAAGAACTCACCAGCTCTTCGTACCAATCTATGATGTAGACGATGGAGAAGAGGATACTAAAGAAGTACATTCAATGCAAGTTGAGTTCGAGCCACGAGATTGGCGTTTCCCTATCATCGATTATGTCGTACACGAGATTTTACCGGAAGATGTGAAAGAAAGGGACTCAATCCAACGGAGAGCGCCAAGGTTCTACTATAATATAGAGAGTCGAACGCTATATCGTCGGGGGTACGATAGTTTTCTATTACGTTGCTTATCGACTAAAGAAGTTGAAGAGGTCCTTAAGGAAACACACGAAGGAGTTTGTGGCGCACACCAACCTGGCCCAAAACTTTATGACCGGATCAGAAGAATGGGATATTTTTGGCCCACCATAATAAAAGATGCAGTCGCGTATGCACGGAAGTGTCATGAGTGTCAAATACACGCGAATTATATGCACTAACCCGCGGAGCATCTGCACCCTTCAGCCACGTCATGGCCTTTCGAAACTTGGGGAATGGACATTGTTGATCCTATTTTTCCCCCGTCCATCAAAAGCGACCGGTTCATCCTAGCGATTACAGATTACTTCTCCAAATGGGCTGAAGCGATTCCGTTCAAAGAAGTAAAGATGAGCAACGTGATTGCGTTCATCAAGCACCATATTATCTACCGATACGGTGTCCCAAGGCGAATCATACACGACAATAAGCCCTAATTTGTCAGTAACGCCTTCATCAAATTTTGCGAGAAGTTCAAAATTCAAGACGTCTCATCGACAGCTTACAATCCCACAGCAAATGAGTTAGCAGAGGCCTTTAACAAGACTATCATAAAGCTTTTATCAAAACTCGTGAAAACTAATAAACGAGATTGGGATGATAAGCTCGGTGCAATCCTATGGGCCTATCGTACCACGGTCCGCACGCCGACAGGATCTACCCCATATTCTTTGGTATACGGGTGTGAAGCCGTTCTTCCATTAAAAATTCAAATTCCATCTCTTTGGATCGCTCTTGCAACAGAGTTAACAACCGAAGAACAGCATTCGAAACGTCTTGAAGAACTCAAGATGCTCGACAAAAAGCGCTTAGAAGCTCAACAGCACATTGAGTTCTACCAAAGCCAGAATTTCCCGAGTTTTTGATAAAAACGTTCGACAACGGAGTGTTAAAGAAGGAGACTTGGTCTTAGCCGTCCGACGGTCCATGATCCTTAATTCCAAGAAAAAAGGCAAGTTTGAACCCAAATGGGAAGGGCTGTTTGTAGTAGAGACAGTCTACTCGAATGGCGCATATCGCCTTATTATCAAGGAAGGCGCTCAGCTCATGATGTCGATAAACAGGAAATTCCTGAAAAAGTCCTACCCTTAGTACATTTGGGATAACCCATGTCACGGGAAGTTCACGAAAGAAGGTATTCTTAGGGATAAGCCGGTAATTACAAAAGGGATAAGCAAGAAATCCCCATTTGGACTCTGAATGTCCTCAATGATGGAATCTATCTCATTTTCGAGATTAAATTCACCAACTTTCGTGAATAGTTTTGTTGAGATGATATTCGATCACGTTGATGAATCAATCTTCCCTCACGAAACCCTCACTGGTGTTTGACAATTCATAATCTTTCACCATAAAGTCTCTCACTGATCAAACCAATTGACGGTGAGTCCACCAAAATTCTTATCGGTTAAATCCATTCAAACCATCGCCGTGTTTGTGCAAAGAACACTAATGTTGTTAAAACACTAACACGACACCCTTTCCGCCAATCTTTGGCAATTTCAAACTTTGCGTGTTAAGTACTGATCACTTGGCATTGAAATCCTCCATCGAGTGGCTAGTACAAATCGACATTTTCACTGCTATCTGTATTCCACTCCTACTGCTTTCTTGGTCAAACTTATAAAAGTTAGGGCCAAAACCAGAATCCCTCTCGATTCCTTCCATGAACGAGAGGTCCACTTTCAATTGAGCAATCAAACCTATAAAAGTTAGGATTGCCTCAAACCCACTCGGCCAAACCTATAAAAGTTAGGGTCGAAGTCCGGATTTCACTTCGATAAACGAAGAGCTCTTTTCAGTTTAAGTAATCAATCCTATAAAAGTTAGGGTTGCTTAAATCTTCCCGATTCTCGGAGTGGAGATCCCACTCTTAGTTTCATCTTTTCTGATTCTTAATATGGAGATTCCACCTTGAGTTTTCTCTGCAACTAGAGACAGGGTATAAAATCCTTCCTCTTCAGTTTTGGGAGATAGAATATAAAATTCTTCCTCTCCCGCTCCGGGTTTGTCTTTACCCTTAGAAAAGACACATTTCTCAACTTCAAATCCGCGCACTTCATGCACGGGGAATTTTATCTCAAACCCTAAAAGAGAGATAAGTCTGCATCTAACACATGCTACCGGCTTAGTCTTTTACCGAATGAAAAGATACCAGAATACAAGTCTGGGGACTTTTATTCTGAATCCTAAGTAAGGATGAGTCAGCGCCTAACACGCGTTGTCGGGTAGTCTATTCCCGTGACAAAGACAAAGTCTATGTATTCAATATCATAGCGTCAAGTCTAAGAGAATTCATTCTTTTAGCACAATGTTACATGCGGATCATAACTATACAATCCGCATGCTAGCCCGATTCAAACGGTAATCGGTAAAGGAATATCAAATCCGTTAAAGGCTGAGGATTTGCCAAAAATCTTAAGTCTGCATCTAACACATGCTGCCAGTTTAGTCTTTTACCGAATAAAAAGACACCAGAATATAAATCTGGGGACTTTTATCCTAAATCCTAAATAAGGATGAGTCAGTGCCTAACACGTATTGTCGGGTAGTCTATTCCCGTGACAAAGACAAAGTCTATGTATTCAATATCATAGTGTCAAGTCTAAGAGAATTCATTCTTTTAGCACAACGTTACATGCGGAACGGACCTATACAATCCGTATGCTAGCCTGATTCAAATGGTAATCGGTAAATGCACATCAAATCCGTTGAGGGCTGAGGATTTGCCAAAAATCTTACGAGCATTGTGCCCACTTGGTACACAATCAACAAAGAGAAATCATTATAAAAGATAAGTACACTAAATCAAATACTGGGTCTATACTAATAGATCAAGTCAAGGCATACAATAATAAAGCTCATCGGCCCGAACGCAATCGGCGACCGAGAATGTGAAGTTCTAACCTAGAGAGCTTATCTACATAATCCTGCTCAAGCTCAGCCTGTAGATCGGCCCGGACAGAATCTTCAGATCTACTCAAGATCTTCGTGGCTTCACCTTTTAGCTTCATCAATCTCTCCTGTGCAGATCCTAGTCTCTCCAGAATCTGTCCGTGAGAACTCTCTAAGCCACCTAGCTCATCTGCAATGATAGCGCCGGACTCCTCAGCATACTTCAGGGCTTTCTTCAGCCTGGCTATCTCTTCATGGTTGGAATCTAAAGAACTGAGTAACTCGGCTCTATCTGTGTCCTTCCTCACAAGACTAGCCATCATCTGTGCGATAGAACTCTCATGCGACTGAAGCTCGCTATCAATAGAAGATCTTAGGTCGCGCCCGAGTGTCAGTCTATGTTCCAACTGAGAAGATACAAAGGAAGAAGCCCCACTAGCCTTCAGCTCCTCTAACTCTCAGAATTCACAGTCCAGAACAACAAAGTCGGTAGTGAGAGAATCAGCTAACTCAGGATATCCCTCCTCTCTAAGCATCGACAAACAAAGTCGGTAGTGAGAGAATCAGCTAACTCAGGATATCCCTCCTCTCTAAGCATCGACATGTATCGGGCAAGAGAACGTAGTGAGAGAATCAGCTAACTCAGGATATCCCTCCTCTCTAAGCATCGACATGTATCGGGCAAGAGAACGCCTAAACTGATCGAAGCAATATCCCTGGTGAAGAAGCTTCTCGATCATTCCAGCAAGGAAGTTGATGAAATAACCAAGGTCCACTAGAAAAATGTCCTTGCTAGGATCAGGATCGGTAAAAAGGGCTAGGACACGCTCATATGGAGATAGTAGGGACCCTACAAGTAATTGTGCAGAAGGGTAAGAGACTCTAGAATATGGTGGAAAAATTCAGAGCGAATTATGAGCATACTAGTACCAACAGAGGTCCCTTTAGTTTGAGGTTCTATGCTAGGCTCCGTCAATCCAATCTCAGCAGGCTCAGGAATGGTGGCAGGCGTGATCGTCAACGGTATATCAACTCCTCTAGGTAATTCTGTAATGCCCGTTGGGTTTGGAGAAGACACACCACCGGTAGGCAAACTAGGGATGCTAGGAATCGTAGTCGTATCAGTCATGACGGCTGGTCCTATTATTAAAGTTCTTTATTAGTCAAATAGAGATTTGGACAAAAGAAAAGAATGACGATGGAGGGGACTACATGCATACCTGCAGATCCACCACCCTCTGGTAAACTAGAAAAACCAAAAATCATAGCCGTATCAGTCCCAGTGGTTGGTCCTATGATTATAACTCCTTATTAGTCAAATGGAGGTTGTGACGAATTACAATATCAGAGATTAGATGCATACCTGTAGATGAACCACCCTCAAGGTATGGTCCTGCAGCCTCTCTGGTAGCCTGCTCTGCCAACATCTCAACAAGCAATCTAGTGTCGGATCCCGAGAAACTCGGTGCTGAGATATACATGTGTTCGCTGAATCCTCCAAGATCCATACCATGAAAAGTCTCATCCTCAACCGGTCCCTCTAGCGCGATGCCCAAACAAGAGTTTAAGTGCTGGATGTATATAAAAAAAAAGGGAAAGAGGAAGAAACTCAGATTTACCTGCGGTAGTGGTAGAAGGCTCTTCTGCCCCAATATTCTCGCCCGCGTTCTTCAATTTGTCTAAAAGAGAATGAAGCGTGGAAGTCATTAAAGGGGGAACAAATTCCAAATTACCTAACTCCTTTAACTGCTACTTGAAGAGTGTATTACCGAGGTTAGATATACCTGGGCATAGAATCCTCGGCTCAACGCTATCAGCCTGCGTAGCATCTCTGTTTGCTTCAACATCCATAGGCTCATCACGAATGACATCGTACATTTGCTGCACAAAGCTCGAGCTATCCAAATGGCCAGGATCAGAGAATACAGAGTCAGTCGGAAGTTCACCTCGTCATGGCTTCCTGAAACACGGAACATGATTAGATTCAAGAAATCCAAAAGAGCACTATTTTAAAGTAGTGAAGATAGTAGAGTATTACCTTCTTCTCCGCCAATAGTACCTTGCTCCACGGGCGCGTTGACCAATACACGACTTATGAGCGGTCTTCTTCCGCTTTGGAAGACAAATCCCTACAGGACCAGCAGGTCGCTCATGCCTAGACTTAGTACACATCTCAACCTGTGCAGAAGCCTCGGCATTGGGCCGTGATCTCGCATAACGAAAAATAAGGGGCTCGTGCTCGTCAACCATCCTTCCTAGAGTGACAAGAGTCATCTTGTTAGGATAAGTAAATAAGACCTTTCGTTCCGGCTTTTGAAAAGCCAGTCGAGATATAGAAAGGGTATAGCGTTGATGCTAATGAGAAAATGCCAGATCCATTAATTCTGAAAAGAAAGAGTCTGACAGACCTGTACCAGATTTTTCCCCATCGGCATCCATGCCCATAAATTCTTCCTCAGAAGTTTCATCCTCATCATCGATAGGAAAGAGTTCTTCATCATCCTCCATCTTGTCTCTGCCCGGACGGGAGGGTTTGGTAGGTTTCTTCCTCCGCTTCTTCGAAAGCTCAGCCTTATGAGCAGCCTTGATAGTAGTTTGAACCAAGTGCTCAGCCTCCAACTCGGAGAGGCTCTTCACATCTAAAAACTCGTTGGCAGAAAGGAGCCACTTTCAGCTGAGGAAAGTAAGCAACGGTTTACGCTTAGATGAAGGAAGAGCGAAATAGGCTCCAATACAGCCCATCATAGTCCAAAGCCATGCTCGGACGCCGACAATAAGACCCCCCTTGATCCTCAAGCCCCGACTCAGATTCCCAACATATAGTTGGTTGTAACCGAACTGGCGAGCAAAACGGCACAGAAGATAAGGCTCTATATGGCAACGACCCTTCACCCGAAGGATGAGATATCCAACGCCGATGTTCACCAACCAACAAAAGCAACCAGTGTCAAGAGAAGTCCGACCGGCCCCTGATTTCTCCTCATAAATCAACATGTCGTCATAACGGCCCGAGAAGTGGGGAAAACACTTGAAGAACTCCCAGCTATTGCGAACTTGAAGCTCTCACTGTACATCATTGAATGTCTTCCCAAACCACTTACTCCTCTCTAACAGCTGCACAAAAGGAACGGAAGCATCAACACTACTAGTCGCCGACATCAAATCAGGGCGGTGAAGAACAAGCCACTGTTCGCTGGAAAATTCGTTGCTTTCTTTGTTATTGATTCCATTGTACACTCTTGTAATAGTCTATCGATTACAAAGATCCGGTCTTTTTATAAGATCCGGTTACAACGAAAATCAAATTTGAAAAGAAATGAAAATTACAACTTTGTTTCCTTATTTGTCGAACGAATCGCGAGCTCCTGTTTTGCGGTCGCTCGCTTTGTGGGTTCTTTGCCTGCGCCGGGGTTTATCCGTAGACCACCGCGAGATCTAGATCCGGTCAGATCTGAGCAGCATGACGGGTATTATTCCACGAAGGAAATAATAGCCGGGGAGGATTGATTCACCAAGGAAACAATCGTCCAAGTCTCGGGATCTAAGACCAAGCTTAGATCCGGAGTGCGTCTGCGTAGATCTGAGATCCGGTCCTCTCGAACACCCGCCTTATTTGGCGTTGACGATCGCTGAGTACCAGATCTGGATGTGCAAGTCCTCGAAGTCCCAAAGCTTGAATCTTGTTAAGTTCTGAGTCTCCAATCCAGCAGGGCTTCGCCTCTCTCCAAAATTTCCAACCCCTCAAATGAACCAAGGCCTAGCCTATTTATAGGCACTCAGATCTGTGCCTAGGCACAGATCTGGGCCGGCCACCTCAGGGTGGCTCGGCTCTGGGCCGAGCCACCTTGAGGTGGCTCGGCCCACTGTGCCGAGCCACCTATGGGTGTGGGTTTTCCGAGTTTTTGAGTTGTGTCCGTTTTCCGGTTTTGTCCGTGATTCGGTTGATTGAGACTCTGATTGGTTGATCTGATTTGGCAGTAAGTTGGATTCCTGATTTGGCAGTAAATCCGCTTCTGAGTTCGAGTCCGAAACTGATCTTGATTCGATCGTGATTCGTCCGAGTCCGCTCTCGGTTGGATGACTCGTTGATTCCTCAACTCATTAGCTTGATTCTGCACGCGGGTGGATTCATTCCGTTGTTCGCGTGCGATTTGTCGATCTCGTCGCCTCGTTGGTTCGTCGGTTTGTGCCGAGCTGAGCTAAGGGACCTATAAGCAATTTTATATGCCTACAGATACCCCCTCCAAAGTATTTCAGTCTCGTTCTTTTATAGAAGAGTCTGGAATACTTTGGATATGATTGCCTCCCACCTTCAGTCGGTGTAATGAGACCTTGGAATGATTTCCGTTCTTGATTCCTTCGATTCTCCAGGCTTTTCGGTGCTTTGTCGAAAGTCTGTAAGAGTTCCGGTGCTGCATTTATTGTCTGACCGTTTGTCGGAATTTTGAACTTTGAAGTCGATTCCTGATTTCTAATTTTTAGCTGACCATCGATTGTGGCGTCGAGTCTTTATGCACAACGCGTTGTCCGGCGTAGTGTGGTTGAGTTATCCTTAAGAATATTTATAAACAATATTCTCCAGGAACTTCTCAAACCAAAAATAGGGAATAGTTTATACTCATATACCTTATTGGAGTAATAAGAAGCAGTTTATACTCGTATACTTTTCGGAGTATTAAGAAGCAGTTTATACTCGTATACTTTTCGGAGTATTAAGAAGCAGTTTATACTCGTATACTTTTCGGAGTATTAAGAAGCAGTTTATACTCGTATACTTTTCGGAGTATTAAGAAGCAGTTTATACTCGTATACTTTTCGGTGACTGGCGTTGACCTAAGGTTACGCGTTGTCCGGCGTTGACCTTGGGGTTTTGACCGTCGTACGTTGATTTTTTGGTCGAAACGCGTTGACTGGCGTTGACCTAAGGTTACGCGTTGTCCGGCGTTGACCCTGGGGTTTTGACCGTCGTACGTTGATTTTTTGATCGCAACGCGTTGACTGGCGTTGACCTAAGGTTACGCGTTGACCGGCGTTGACAAAGTTGATGCGTCAATGACTCGCATTTATAGAATTTTTGGCAAATTCTCAGCCATCAACGGGTTTGATGAGCCTTTACCGACTACCGTTTGAGTCGGGCTAGCATGCGGATTATGTAAATCCGTTCCGCATGTGACGTTGTGCTAAGAGAATTAACGCTCTTAGTGCTACGATATTGAATACGTAGACTTTGCTATTGTTATGGGAATAGGCTACCCAGCAACGTGTATTAGACGATGACTTATCCCTACTTAGGCTTCGGGATAAAATACCCCAGAATCGAACTCTGGTGTCTTTTTCAATTGGTAAAAGACTAAACCGGCGACGCGTGTTAGGCGCTGACTTTGGGGTTTTTGGCTAACCCCCAGCCTTCAACGGATTTGATTAGCCTTTACCGACTACCGTTTGAGTCGGGCTAGCATGCGGATTGTCTAAATCCGTTCCGCATGTAACGTTGTGCTAAGAGAGTGAATTCTCTTAGACTTTGTGCTATGATGTTGAATACATAGGCTTCGCCATTGTTACGGGAATAGGCTACCCGGCAACACGTATTAGACGTTGACTTTATCCCTACTTAGGCTTCGGGATAAAATACCCCAGAATCGGACTCTGGTGTCTTTTTGTTCGGAAAAAGACTAAACCGGCGACGCGTGTTAGGCGTCGGCATATCCTTTCTTAGGATTCAGGATGAAATTCCCCATGCGTGTAAGGCATGGATTCTGGTGTTATTAATAACAACCTGTCACAATGTCGAATATGTGAACGGGTGTTCTTTTTAAACGGTTAAGAACTGACCGGCAGCGCGTGTCAGGCGCAGACTTATCCTTGCTTAGGTTTCAGGATAGAATACCCCAGAATCGAACTCTGGTGTCTTTTTCTACGGGGAAAGACTAAACCGGCGACGCGTGTTAGGCGTCGGCATATCCTTTCTTAGGATTCAGGATGAAATTCCCCATGCGTGTAAGGCATGGATTTTGGTGTTATTAATAACAACCTGCCACAATGTTGAATATGTGGACGGGTGTTCTTTTTAACGGTTAAGAACTAACCGGCAGCGCGGGTTAGGCGCAGACTTATCCTTGCTTAGGTTTCAGGATAGAATACCCCAGAATCGAACTCTGGTGGTTCTTTTCAACGGTTAAGAACTAACCGGCAGCGCGTGTTAGGCGCAGACTTATCCTTACTTAGGTTTTAGGATAGGATACCCCAGAATCGAACTCTGGTGTCTTTTTGTGCGGAAAAAGACTAAACCGGTAGCGCGTGTTAGGCGCAGACTTATCCCTGCTTAGGATTCGGGATAAACTTCCTATACCTGTGCCTGAATTCTTCGAAAAGGATTGGTATGGGGAAGGAAGAATTTTATATTCTATTCCCCGAACAAAGAAGGAAAGGAGACTCGAGGTGGGATCTCCACCCCCAGAATCCGGAAAGGTGAAACTAAGAGTGGGATCTCCACTCCGAGAATCAAAAAGATTCGGATAACCCTAACTGTCGGAAGGTTTGATTATCGAACTAAAGATGAATTTCTCGTTTATCGAGAATGAATCGTGGTTTTGGTCCTAACTGTAGGAAGGTTTGACCAAGTGGGAGGTTTGAGGTGACCCTAACTGTAGGAAGGTTTGATCACTCGATTTGAAAGTGGACCTCTCGTTCATTGGAGGAATCGAGAGGGGTTTTTGGTTTTGGTCCTAACTGTAGAAAGGTTTGACCGAATGGAAGGTTTAAGACGATCCTAACTGTAGGAAGGTTTGATCGCTTGATTTGTGGACCTCTCGTTCATTGGGAGAATCGAGAGGGGATTTTGACTGTGGTCCTAACTGTAAGAAGGTTTGACCAAGTGGGTGTTTTGAGACAATCCTAACTGTAGGAAGGTTTGATCGCTCAATTTGTGGACCTCTCGTTCATTGGGGGAATCGAGAGGGGATTTTGACTGTGGTCCTAACTGTAAGAAGGTTTGACCAAGTGGGTGTTTTGAGACAATCCTAACTGTAGGAAGGTTTGATCGCTCAATTTGTGGACCTCTCGTTCATTGGGGGAATCGAGAGGGGATTTTGACTGTGGTCCTAACTGTAAGAAGGTTTGACCAAGTGGGTACTTTACGTCCAGACTCTAACAGAGAGAGTGTTGAGTGCATAGACATGGTGAGAATGGGAGTTCTTATTCATTACATTGCTGTGGTTTTGGGAACTTCCCGTTACATAAATCGTCCACCCCCAGTTTCCTCTGCGGAACTGGTTCGGACATTATTATCAGTTAACTAACCGGGTTATCCTTAAGAATATTAGCTTAATATTCTCCAGGAACTTCCCGTCAAAAGTGGGGAAACAGTTTAGACTCATATACCTATTGGAGTATCAGGGAGTAGTTTAACCTCTTATACCGGTCGGAGGATTGAGAAACAGTTTATACTCGTATACTCTTTGGAGTTTTGCCGTTCTCAATTGGCTTACCTTAGCGTTATGACGCCGGCTTCAACCAAGGTCTGAATGCTATTCTTGAGAGCAAAGCAATCCTTGGTGGGATGAACGACCCTCCTGTGGTATGCACAGTACTTTGGGTCCGTAGTGTTGTCAGCTTCCTCCTGATTTGTGATAGGTGGTAGCTTGATCTTGTTACCTTCAAGGAGGGATTCGAAGATGGCTGGAACGTCTTCGTCCTTGAAGGAATACTCTCTTTGGAGTCTCGGACCCGAAGTCTTTTGCTGCCTTCGGGATTGCTGTTGTGACGCTTGATTAGCACCACCAGTAGCTGCAGGTGTTTTGCCCTTACCACGAGAGGCGAAATTTGAGTCCAGCGGATTAACCGTCGGTTGGTTCCTCTCGGCCTTCTTCCTTCGGAGGAAACGTTCGGCTTGTTCACCGCGCACCTTCAGATCCTTCCAAGTGTCAGACGGTGCTGTTCCCATTGCTTCCAACACGTCCAACGCAAGGTTGTTGTGGCAAGTTTGGAGGATGAATTCCTCTGTGATCGGGTCCCGGCAATTCATCGCCTTGTTCCGGAACCTTTTGACGAAGGTGTCGACTAACTCCCCGTCCTTTTGTTTCTCGTCGAGCAACGATCCGATAGATATCTCGGTGTCGTCGTCGAAGAAGTTGGCGAGGAACATGGTCTCCATATCGTCCCAGCTGTTCACGCTACTTGGCTTGAGGCGGCGATACCAATCGAAGGCGGCTCCGCGAAGAGTGCCAACGAATGACCGCACCATCAGAGGCTCATTGCCGGAGATAATACCCAAGTGCGATTTGAAATAAATCAAATGCTGAGTGGGGGAACCCTTCCCATCGAACGGCGTGAAGTTGATTAAACTGAACTTCGCCGGATAGGGGATCGATTCCCACTCTCTTGGGTATGGACAGGGAATGCCTGTTTTCTTCGTCTCTTGAGCGGAGATCAATGTGTTGATTTTGCTCTCGAGATCTTTGATCTTCAAGTCTTCACTTGTATCTTCGTTGGCATCCTCGTTACTACCCCCCGCATTGACGGGAGGGTTGTGAGCTTCATCCCTATCCATGTGCTCCTCTTCCTGAACAACCTGGTTACGGTGACTTGGTTCACCTTGTTGGTTCCTGAATGCCTGGATTTGTTGCTCATGCATCTCTCTCATAGTCTGCATGGTCATCTGCATCTCGAACCTGAAAGTTTCCTGCTGTTTAGCCAAAGCGTCTTCAATCATCTTAGCAATTTACTCCGCACTTATCATAAATGACTCGCGGGGTTGTCCTTCGCTGGACACTGTATTGTCCGATGCGACAGCAGAGCAGGAATCCGATTCTTCATCTTCCGAAGGCAATCTTGTCCGAACCCTACCATAAGTTCCTCGTGCGATGGCTCCGGATTGCAGACGGGTTACACGCCGGGATGCTTCTAGAAACGACTTGAGATTAACCTGTGTCGATGTCTCTTTGCTGGTCATGTTGGCGGTGACCCTCGGAAATTCTCCGTCTTTAACCACCGTTCTTCTTTGCCGGAAACGCCTATACCTTGGTTTTGGCGTTTCGGTGCCGAGCCTTTCGAACACTGAAATTCTCTCGGGGACTACCTTGATGCAGTTGCATTGAGACAGTACCGCCCGAATGAGCTTTGAACAAGGGCACTGAGTTTCTAGCCTTCGAGGACTTCTCTTTCTGGCTTTGCTCGTACCCCCCGCACGATAGTACAGCTCGTCAGTTTGAAAGTCAGAGCAACCTATCGTGTGTTGGCACGATTTCTCAGGTATAACGTAATCATCATCAGATGATAACGTTTCCTTCTGAGGGAGAATTGCCTTCCTTGGACTTTCAAGAGTCACGCGCCTTGAGACATGCCTTTTTGGGCGTGAATTCTCAGCGGGCTCTTGGACCTCAATGCGCAAATTAGCGCGCGCAGTTGCCTTGAGCTCCTTGTCATGTTGGAGGTGGCGGCGACCCCCAGCGTGTTGATTCGTTCGGGGTTTTCTTAGTGGGCCCAAACGTTCTTGGATCGGAGCTTTGCTTCGCTCATCGGGAATTGGACCGAGGCGCTCCAAGACTGGCTTTCTTCTTCGGGAGGATTCTGCATGATCTCCCGGAGTAGCTATGGGAATTCTCGGCGACTTAGCTGGGTTCGCCGGAGGTTGAATTTTGGTTGGAGGCTGCAAAGGTTGCTCCTTAGCCTGAATTGCCGCTTCAGACTTTGGCCTCCAGACTTTGCGAGTTGGTGGCGGCTTCTTGACCACCTCTTTCTGCAACTTTCTACGGGCTTCTTCAGCTTGCGTGCCTGCGCTGATAGTGCGCGACGTTTGCGGATGCGTTCTTCCAGCGTCGAACGATTCCGTTTGACACGGATCCATTCCATTGTTGGAGGCTTGGAAGAGGTGCCGTTCATCTGTTGTTGAGGCTGTTTGCCTCTTTTGTTCTTCAGATCCGTGTTGTAGCGGATCCCGTCAACGGACTCCATGGCCTTTGCGAATCGTTTCGCAAGGCGTTGACGTTGCCTTTGGCGGGCTCTCTTCGAGAGAGTCACCACGCCCCCTGCGGCAGAAGGGTTGGCCAGAGCAGATCTGACCTGGTTGGAAACTGGAGGAATCTCACCCGATGCGACTTTGGCATCAAACGGGGCGAGATCTTCGTTGGTAGCTTCAACTTCTTCGTACCAACGCACCTTTCTGTTGGAAGAGAACTTGGACTTCTTGGACTTTCGGGGGGAGGTTGATCTAGACGAGGATGAAAGGTATTCCTCGAACTTGGTCTGATCGAACTCGTATTCGACCTCCTCCACGACTGGGATCAAGATCCGCGGCTGCGACGCTCCGATCTCGGCAGCGAGATCGGTGGCTCCCACTGTGGTCGCCAGATTGTTCGCGGGAAAAACCGTTGCTTTCTTCATTAATGATTCCATTGTACACTCTTGTAACAGTTTATCGATTACAAAGATCCGGTCTTTTTATAAGATCCGGTTACAACGAAAATCAAATAAAAAGAAATGAAAAATTACAACTTTGTTTCCTTGTTTGTCGAACGAATCACGAGCTCCTGTTTTGCGGTCGCTCGCTTTGTGGGTTCTTTGCCTGCGCCGGGGTTGTTTGCCGTGGACCACCGCGCGATCTAGATCCGGTCGGATCTACGCAGTACAACGGGTATTATTTCACCAAGGAAATAATAGCCGGGGAGGATTGTTTCACCAAGGAAACAATCGTCCAAGTCTCGGGATCTAAGACCAAGCTTAGATCCGGAGTGTAGCAACGTAGATCTGAGATCCGATCCTCTCGAACACCTGCCTTATTTGACGTTGATGATCGCCGAGCACCAGATCTGAAGGAGTGAGTCCCCGAAGTCCCAAAGTTTCAATCTTTTTTAAGTTCCGAGTCTCCAATCCAGCAGGGCTTCACCTCTCTCCAAAATTTCCAACCCTTCAAAATGAACAACCCCCTCTCCTATTTATAGCCAAGCGTCACTGTGCCCGTGTGCACGTGTGGCCGACACCCTAGGTGCGAGATCTAGATCCGGTCGGATCTACGCAGTACGACGGGTATTATTTCACCAAGGAAATAATAGCCGGGGAGGATTGTTTCACCAAGGAAACAATCGTCCAAGTCTCGGGATCTAAGACCAAGCCTAGATCCGGAGTCCGTACGCGTAGATCTGAGATCTGGTCCTCTCGAACACCTGCCTTATTTGGAGATCTGATCCTCTCGAACACCTGCCTTATTTGACGTTGATGATCGCCGAGCACCAGATCTGAAGGAGTGAGTCCCGAAGTCCCAAAGTTTCAATCTTTTTTTAAGTTCCGAGTCTCCAATCCAGCAGGGCTTCGCCTCTCTCCAAAATTTCCAACCCTTCAAATGAACCAAGGCCTAGCCTATTTATAGGCACTCAGATCTGTGCCTAGGCACAGATCTGGGCCGGCCACCTCAGGGTGGCTCGGCTCTGACCGAGCCACCCCAGGGTGGCTCGGTTTGGGCCGAGCCACCTTGAGGTGGCTCGGCTTGGGCCGAGCCACCTGAAGTTGGCTCGGCTTCGGCCGAGCCCCTCTAGGTGGTGGTTTTTCGGTGTTTTCCGCCTTTGGTTCTGTCCGTGATTTGATTAACTTAGTCTTTGATTTGGTTGATCTGATTTGGCAGTAAATCCGGATCCCGATTAGGCAGTAAATCCGCTTCTGAGTTGGAGTCCGAAACCGATCTTGATTCGATCGTCATTTGTCCGAGTATGCCTTTGGTTGGATGACTCGTTGACTCTTCGAACACTTGGCTTGATTCCGCACGCGTATGGATGCCTTCCGTCGCTTGATGCGATTCGTCGATCTCGTCGCCTCGTTGGTTCATCGGTTTGTGCCGAGCTGAGCAAAAGGGACCTATAAGCAATTTTACATGCCTACAGCCACGCCATCAAGTATGTATACGGAGCTCAACCTTTACAGAAAGAAGTTCGGTATATGGTTCAGAACCAACATGTGTAAGACCATCGACCAAATACCTAAGCCCATAATGAATGCCGGCAACCATCGCCGGAAGCAGGGAAAGCTCCTTCCCATGAGCTAACTGAACGGCGGGGAGGAGAACCTCAATAGGTAAGGTGTCAGAAAACTAATATGGAACGACACCAGCAGAGTCCTGGGCCAAATCGACTTCTGGACATGACAAAGGAATGTTCGAAACTTAGTCCCCATAGGGAAAGCTCTCTCAGTGCCAGCGGTAGTAAAGGAACAAGCTTCGGCCCTCTTAATTAACTCATTAATGGCAGAAGGTGTCAAAGGGGCCAACTCACAAACAGCCTCACCTAAACTGCTCTCCAAATGCTGGAATAAATAACTAGCGAACTGCTTCAGACTGATCTACCTCTTCCTCTTCGCCAGAGGACTCACTTTGATTAGAGATGTGTGATAATGACACGTAAGGTCCCAAAGTGTGTCGTACATACCAGGAGAATCTTTCTTCAGCCACTATAGCTGCAGGTTTGAGGGAAAGTACTCCTGATATGGATGGTCCCCCATCGGAAGACCAGAAACTTTGTGCATCTCATCTCTAATCAAGAAAGTGTTACTGTCAGGGATATATGTCTCCAATATCGCTAGGAAATGACGGCTGCTGATCGGGAATCCATACATGGTGGCTCGTATGGGCGCATACAACCCACTGCATTTAAGATCACTCTCCCAACGTCCTAAGACGTAACTAGTCATATGAGTCCACCACTTTTTAGGTGGTGAATAGGCCTAACCAAAACATCTGAACTCTGTCGGAGGTAACTTCCTCCCTATCTTAGCAGTCGGTAGGGGTGGCTGCTAACACCTCGTCCGGTGGCGCGGTATCAAGGCCCAGAATTCCCGGTCGAAGACCGCGAATATAATTATATCCGTCAGAACTTGGGGTCTTATGATGGGAAATAAATCCACAGTGAACTCGGTCATGATCATTTGTAAGATTCCAGGACATCTGTCGCTGCACGGCCTGCGTCTCCAAATGAGTGAGAGAATGTTGACGAGGAATGGAAGGGATGTACAAAAGGAGTCCTCCATCATTATTCAACCAGTGCTCGTCATCAAGAATCAGCTTGGTTGGATCCTCAATATGGTCTCCAAATAAATAATCAGGCTTCTCTAAAGCCTGAGTGGAAATAGAGCTTTAGTGAGGGTGGCATCGGTAATCAGATGGCGCAGTGTACGGTGGCCCCCATCTCGTAACAAGTGACAGAACTCCTCGGAACGACTCTCACCAAACTGAGGGGTCAGACCGATCGCCTGCCTATCGACACTAGAAGCAAAACTCTCTCTACTACAACCGCTAGTAGCATGGGGAGGAAGGCTGTCTGCAGGGAATTCAACTGCAACAAAACAAACATCGAATCAAAAAATTATTCATAAATTATTTAGGGATTGAACTCATCTTACATGCTAGCGAGATAGAGTCGCTCATTGAATGATTGGCGAGACGATTCCGAGTGTCCTACATAGGAGGAACGGTATGCATCATCACGTAAACAACGCAGTAATGTACCCTGACCGACGCAGTGTAATAACACAAAATCGCCCCAATATGTCGGAAGACGTGAATCGTCCAAGCAAAACACGTCTTTTGAAACCTCGATCCCCGTGAAGGAGGATGTCGGTTCTTCCCTAATGACTCACGAAGGGGCCAAACGAGGGCATGATAGAACCACAAGTCATCTCGAAACCTCAATCCTCACAAATGAGGATGTCGGTTCTTCCTGAATGACCCACGAAGGGGCCAAACGAGGGCATGATAAAACCACAAGTCATCCCGAAACCTCGATCCCCGCGAAGGAAGACGTTGGTTCTTCCCGAATGACCCGCGAATGGGTCAAACGAGGATACAGAAAGCATAAAAGCTCACCCCCGTAAGAGGACGGTACAGGAGCCTCCCTCTCACTATGCTGAGAAGATGAGTGACTCCTATGAAATCGTGGTCGGTGCGGAGACATGGTTAACCTGCAACGAAAGTCAACGAATCAGGTACAATCATAAATCCAAGAACCCGAAAATTAAAAGGGAAATTAGGAACTTTGACTAAAATCTTATAAACAAAATAGGATTTTATAGTTGAAGTCTAATTAAACCTATGGGTTTTATGCATGCAAACAATGCGTTCAAATTGCATTTAAAACCTTCATAGTCAACTTTTGGGTGAAATACCCAAAATACCCCTCATGCTCAAGGTTAAATTTTAGCCATGAACACATTCGAATTTGGCAATGATCGAGGAAAGAAAACCATTGTCCTCAATATCTCACAATTTCAGCCAATTTTGCAAATAACCCATCTACAAGTTTCGGCCAATTTTGCAAATAAACTCTTCTACAAATTTCGGCCCAATTTGCACATACATCTCTCAAACTTTTGGTCATGGGCATGTAGTCCAAATTCTATAAATCTCAGCCCTAAAATTTTCACCCCTTCTGTAAATAAGCCCCTCTACAATGTGCAGTTGCCTTTTTGCAAATAAACCTCTCAACAATGTTAGTTTTTTTTGCATAAAGCACTCATCAAAATTTCGGCCAAATGGGCATGAAATTTCAGTCCACTTTTGAACAAAAAACCCCTCAAAATTTTAGTCCACATTTGCACAAAAGCCCCTCAAAATTTTAGCCCTAGTTTTGCACAAAAACACCCGAAAATTCAGTTATCTTCAAAACCCACATTCAAGACTCAATCTTTTTCACAAAACCCACCTCATGAGGGCAAAAATATATGATCTTTGCATACAAATTCATGACATATCATCATTATAAGAATAAAGTCTCAATCTTTCTTGTAAAACCTATGGATTCTTAACTAAGAATGCAAGAAAAGAAAGAGTTCTTAAGGGGAAGCTTACCCAAATCAAGTCTTGAGCTTGAAGATGGATGAACCCTAGCCTTGAGAGGAGAAGAACTTTGACCAAGAAGGAGAGGAAATCCGAAATTCCTTTGAGAAGTTGAGTTTTAAAGGCAAGAATTTTGGTAGGTTAGGAGTTCTAGAAGAGAAGAAACAACAGAGTTTGAATAGGAGGAAGAAGAAGTTGAGGGGGAAAAGGACTCTTTTAGAAATGTGGGAGTTTAAGAGGGAAATGAAAGTAAAAAGCAAAAAAAAAAGGCGGGGGGTGTAATGTCTCGGCCAGTGGGCCGAAACACCCAAGGGTGTCTCGGCCAAGGCCAAGACACCCACGGGTGTCTTGGCCCAGGTCGAGCCCCCCAGGTATTTTTCGTGATGCTATTTCACCTAATTTCACCGGTGATTGGTTATTATGATGAAAATCAACACAAAACAACACCGGGCGATCCGAAACCCTAGGTTAAGGCCGGTCAACGCGTAACCCTAGGTAAACTCCAATCAACACGTTATAATGAAAAGTCAACGTCGGGCGATCCGAAACCCTAGGTGAACGCCGGTCAACGCGTAACCCTAGGTTAATGTCGGTCAACGCGTAACCCTAGGTTAACGCCAATCAACGCGTTACATTAAAAAATCAACGTCAGGCGATCCGAAACTCTAGGTTAACGTTGGTCAACGCGTAATCCTAGGTCAATGGCAGTCAACGTGTTGCATTAAAAAGTCAACGCCAGGCGATCCAAAACGCTAGGTTAACGCCGGTCAATGCGTAACCCTAGGTCAACGCTAGTCAACGCGTTGCATTAACGACGGTCAACACGTAACCCTAGGTCAATGGCAGTCAATAAGTTGCATTAAAAAGTCAACGCCAGGCGATCCGAAACCCTAGGTTAACGCCGGTCAATGCGTAACCCTAGGTCAACGTCAGTCAACGCGTTGCATTGAAAAGCCAACGCCGGGGGATCCGAAACCCTAGGTTAACGCCAATCAACGCGTAACCTTAGGTCAATGCCAGTCAACGCGTTGCAATAAAAAGTCATCGCCAGGTGATCTGAAACCCTAGGTTAACGCCGGTCAACGCGTAACCCTAGGTTAACGTTGGTCAACACGTAACCCTAGGTCAACGCGTAACCCTAGGTCAACGCCAGTCAATGCGTTGTAATGAAAAGTCAACGCTGGGCGATCCAAAACCCTAGGTTAAAGCCGGTCAACGTGTAACCCTAGGTCAATGCCAGTCAACGCGTTGCAATGAAAAGTCAACGTCGGGCGATCTGAAACCCTAGGTTAACGCCGGTCAACGTGTAACCCTAGGTCAACGCTAATCAACGCGTTGTAATGAAAATTCAATGCTGGGCGATCCGAAATCTTAGGTTAACACCGGTCAACGCATAACCCTAGGTCAACGCCAGTCAACGTGTTGCGATGAAAGTCAACACAAGTCAATATGTATTATGACAGAGATAGTCAGTTCTAAGTCAACTCGATGACACGAGCCAAAATCAATTCACCAGTTTTGATTCAAGACTTCGACGACGGCCAGACGATAAACGTAGCGCCGGGAGAACTTTAGCTATTCATCAAAATATCGAATAGACTGAAAATTGAAGGAGTCAAGAATCAAAGCTAACTACAGGTCCTTTTACACCGATTGAAGGTTGGACCGATCATATCCAAAGTATTTCAAGCTCATCTATAAAAGAAACGAGACTGAAACACTTTGGAGGGGGTATCTGAAGGCGTCAAAAATTACCTATAGGTCCCCGCACGTGGTTCGAGATAGAGAGAAGACAATGAACATCGCTATTCGAGTCACAGAAGCTCATATGATGATGACAAATGCATAAAGTGAGTCGACGGACCGTGTGAAGCAACAGAACTTCACAATAACCAAAACGAACTGATCGGAGCTACGCGTCGCTTACAAAAGATGAAGCGCCCCTCAGGTCCCATTTACTCCACATGTGATTCAATCTTGGAAGCTCATAGATCTCCTCGTCAGCTTTCCAACACACTTTGAATCACGAAATTCTGAGTTTGGACAACGAAAATACGGCGGAAACGGACAAAGCACGTGAAACTACGTTCCGGGCCTCGCCGAGACACCCACAATTGTCTTGGCCACGTCGAGACACCCACGGCTGTCCGCAGACCTGAAAAACTAAATTTTGGCGGTTTTAAGTTGTTTTTCGATCGTTAACCACCTGGATTCGTTTCAATTGATCTGATATCATCCAAGAACGTGGTTAAGTGGTTACAACTGAAGATAAGATCGAATCGATCGTTCTTATCCAAAAACAAGGGTCCCTAAGCCTATAAATACAACTCCAGGGCCTTCATTTTTCTAGATCTAGAATTCTCGAGCGTTGGCGAAGCCCTGCCGAATTGAAGACTGAAGGAGCACGAATTTTAGAAGTGAGGAGGAGATCGGAGCGAGTTCTTTAACACAAAGAAGAAGATTCTTTAGATCTGCAGTTCCCGTTCCCTATCCTTGAGATTGCCCCGTTGTGGTGATCTCGAGAAGAGTAATTATCTCGCTGTTGCCGAGATAATTACTTCGGTTTCTTGATTCCTTCGCGAATCAACAAAGCTCCAGATCTGATCTGATCACTTGGTAGTCCATGGATATCAACGTCCCCGTCATCGGCCAAGAACTTATGCAAGCAAGAGCCGATAAACGATTCTTGTGTTTATTTTCAAGTGAGTTGTAATTTTTATTTTTGTTATTTGAATTCATTGTAAACGATTAAAGTTGTAATGAAATTGATAATGAAGGCGACTTTTGATGAAAACAATAGGAGTCGCTCTACTTCTCAGCATAGCGAGAGGGAGACTCCTGTAGCCCCTTCATACGGGGGTGAGCTTTTGTAGCTTTTGTAAATTTGATATCCTCATGTATTGCACCCTCGTTTGTCTCCTTGGCGAGTCACTCAGGAAGAGCCGATGTCCTCCTTCACTGGGATTAAAGCTTTAAATGACGTGTTTCGCTTGGCTAATACACGTCTTCAGGTTGATGGGGCGATTTCATGCTGTATTGTACCCTGTAGGGCGAGGTATATTGTCACATTATTTGCGTGACAATGTACATTTCCCTCTCATGTAGAACAATTGAAATCGTCTCGCCAAAAGACCAAGTAGTGACTCTATCTCGCCGATTCGTGAGATGAGTTCAACTCCTTGTCTTGCTTTTAGAAATATCTTTCTAATTGTGCGCTATCTATTTTAGTTGCATTTCCTGCGGATGGATTCCCCCCTTACGCCACGAGCGGCTGTAGCAGAGAGACTTTCACCACTAGTGCTGATAAGCTGCTTATTGGTTTGACTCCTCAGTTTGATCCGGCTGGACCTAAGGAGGTTCCTCAGCTAGTACGAGATGGGGGTCGACGTATTTTACAACAGTTGATCATAGATGCTCTCCTTACTAAAGACTTCAACTCTACTCAGGCTTTGAAGAACCTGGATTTCTTGTTCGGTGATCATGTTGAGGACCCATGTGTGTTGACTCTTGATGATGAGCAATGGTTGAATGATGATGGCAGAAGTCCACTGTATATCCCTCTTATCCCTCGCTAATATTCGTTTGCATATTTAGAGGCGCAAGCCGTGGGATGGGAGATGTCTTGGCATCTTACAGATGATCACGAGTGAGTCCACTATGGATTTATTACCCAGCATAAGACCCCCGGCTCGGATGGGTATAACTATATTTGTGGCCTTCAACCAGGGGTTCTGAGACTTGATACAACACCGCCAGATGAAGTGTTGATAGCCGCAAACACAGTAAGGAACCGTCTTGCCAGACTTGGGAGGAAACTCCCTATGAGAGAGTGCAGGTTCTATGGTTGGGTTCACTCGCCGCCTAAGAGGTGGTGGACTCGTATGACGAGTTATGTTCTCGAACGCTGGGAGAATGAACTGAAGCACAACAGATTGTATGCATCAGTACGCACCATCATGTACGGATTACCGATCACCACCATTTCCTAGTGTCGTGGGAGCTTTACAACCCTGACACTAACATCCTCTTGACTCGCAATAGGGAGTTAGGGCTAGCTCTTCAAGAGATGCAGAAGGTTTCCAAACTTCCGATGGAAGATTACCCATACCAAGAGTATTTTCCTACCAACCGGCAGCTGAGGCAGTTGCAGTAGGCTTCTTCCGACATGTATGATATGTTCTGGGATCTTACATGTCACTATCAGACTACTCTACTCAGTATAGGCTCCCTGGCGAAGAAGAAGAAACAAATAAGCTTGAAGCAATTTGCTGACTATTTGTTTCAGAACTTGGAGAGTAATTCTGGTGAAGCTATCTATGAGTAAGCCCCTCTGACTCCTTCTGCAGTTAATGACCTAATTGAGAAGACCGGTGCTCAATCTTTCAGTACTACTGCTGTTGAGGGCCCCTTTCTGATGAGGACCAAGTTTTGGACGTTCCTGTGGCATGTGCAAAAGCGTATTCGGCCTATAACTCTTCTGGCGAGGTATCTCGCCATTTGGTTGAAGAAGTATGTCATTCCATATCAATTTTTTGATGCTTTGCCGATTGAGGTTCTCTTCCCTGCTGTCTAGTTAGCTCATGGGAAGGACCTCTCTCTACTTCCGACGATGGTCGTCGGTATTCATTGTGGACTTAGATACATGGTCAATGGTCTTACGCAAATGGGGCCCAAACCGTCGACCGAGATTCTTCCTGTGAAGGTTGAGCTCCCATATACATATCTAATGACATGGCTTTTCCTTCATCGTTCTGATTTGATGTCAGTGCCGATTACTGTCGATACCTCCGTGCCCCTCCTGCAATCATTAGAGGAGAGTAAGTGGTTTTCGAAGACGTTCACTGAGGTGAAACAAGAGCTTCAGATCCATAAGTGTTGGGAGTTCTTCAAATGTTTTCCTCATTTCTTGGGCCGCTATGACGATGTATTAATTGATGAAGAGAAGCCAGTGACTGGTCAGACTTCTCTTTATATGTGTTGTTTCCATTGGTTGGTGAACATTCGCCCAGGATATCTCGTCTTTCGGGTGAAGGGTTGTTGCCATATAGAGCCTTATTTGTCCTATCGGTTCGCTCGTCAGTTCGGTTATGACCAACTGTATGTTGGGAATCCGAACCACGGTTTGAAGACCGAGGGAGGTCTTATATACGGTGTTCGAGAATGGCTTTGGACTATGATGGGCTGCACGGGCACCACCTTCACTCTCCCTGCATCCAAACGCAAGCTACAACTTACCTTCCTCAGCTGCAAGTGGCTTATTTCTGCGAATGAGCTCATGAATGTGAGAGACATTGTCGAGTTGGAAGCCGAATATTTAGTTCGAGCTACTGTTGAGGCTACTCGTGATGCTGAGCTTTTGAAGAAGCAGGTGAAGAAGCCTGTCAGACCTTCCCGCAGCAGAGGTAGAGACAGGGTGAAGGATGAGGAGGAGCTCCTTCCTACCGATGACGATGAGGAGACTTCCGAAGAAGACCTTTGAGATATGGACATCGGACTTAGAGGCGATGAGGAAGAAGTTGAGACATGTCTGTCAGACTCTTGCTTCTCAGAATTACTGAGTCTAGTGTTTGCTCGTCGGTTTCAGTACTCTATTTTCCCTAAACCTCCACTGGCTCTATCAAAGCTGAGGCGAGAGGTTTTATTTACTTATCCTAACAAGATGACTCTTGTTACCCCAGGTGGGATGGTTGAAGAAGACGAGCCTCTTATCTTCCGTCGTATGGGATTATGGTCTGTCACTAAGTCTGTCGCACGAGTTGAGGTGCGTGCCAAATCCAAACATGAGAGACCTAGTACCTACATAGAGGCTCGTTTCTCTAAGCGGAAGAAGACGGTGAGTAAGTCGTATGTCAATTCTCACGCTCGCCAGGCAAAGTTACTTGGCCACGTACCCATTGGCGGAGGAGGTAATGCCCCACCACCATGTAGCCTCTAATTAATTCTCTTATGGATTCTTCGAACTTAATCATGTATCGTGTTTTAGGGGGTCTTGAAGAAGGTGAATTTTCATATGAATCCATCTTCCCCAACTTCAACCATTTCGAGGGCCCAAGCTTTATGCAGCAGATGTGTGATGCTATCGATGATGAGCCTGTGCCTACTGAGGTTAGTGAAAGAGTTGGCCAGGGTATCAATGTTGAGCCGAGGATTCCAAGTCTAGGTATATCTAACACCGGTAGTACATCCTTCAAGTGGTAATTAAGGGAGTTAGGCGATTCAGAATTTGTTTCCCCTTTAATCGTTTTCGTACTTCATTCTCTTTTAGACAAATTGAAGGATGCAGGCATGAATGTCGAGGTAATAAAATCTTCTGTAACTGCTAGAGGTGAATCTGATTCCCACTATCATGAACTCTAGCTTCTTTCTCTTTACTCAACACTTAGGCTCTTATGTAGATGCCACCGTTCTCAGGATCTATTAACAGGCTACTTGTCGAGATGTCGGCCGAGTTGGTCACTCGAGAGGCTGCAGGACTATCCGTTGAGGGTGGTTCATCTGCAGGTATGCATCTACTTCATAGATCACCTTTTTTCATCTGTCAATATTTTATTTAACCACAGGGGAGTTTTAATTGTAGGACTAGCCACTGGGTCTGATACAGCTACGATCATTGGTATTCCTAATCTGCTTGAGGGTTTTGTCCCTTCGTCATTGGAGGGAGCCACGACTATGGCCCAGCCGCCTAGTTCTCAGCTTTAGGCTACTGTTCCTTCTGACCTAAGAGACACAGACATCGTGAGGTCACCTAGAGGAGTCGATATACCGATGACAGTTATGCCTACCATCATTCTGGGAGTTCTCGAGATTAGGTTAGCAGAGCCGAGTTTAGAGCACCAAACTGAAGGGACTTCTGCTAGCGCTGGTAAACTCATAACTTGCTCTGAGTTTCCTCTACAATATTCTAGAATTTCTTATTCTTCTGCATAATTATTTACAGGGCTTCTACCATCTCCATACAAACGCATCATGGCCTTACTATCTGATACTGATCCAGACAAGGACATATTCCGTATAGATCTTAAGAGTTTCCTCACCTTCTTAGGCAAAATGGTGAAGAGGATCGTTCATCATGGATATTGTTTTGATCAGTTCAAACAATCTCTTGGCTGCCATATGACAATGATTAGAGAGGAGGGGTACTTAGAGCTAGCTGGTTCCCTCACCGTAGATCTCACCTTATTGGAGCATGAATCCTAAGAGTTAGTGGAGCGGAAGACTGGAGGTGTTTCCTTGTTTGTTGCAACTCAGTTAGAGTCCAAGCTAAAGCAGTGGCATGACACCAGAGCATCCATTGGGAACGATCTTCAGGCACAAGAGGGCTTTGTTATGCAGATGAAGGCTAATCTCTCAAGGAAGGACAAGGTTAGGGCTGAATTACTTAGCTCTTTAACCTTGGCTGACGAGAAGATAGCTGATCTTGAAAAGGCTTCGAAGTACGTCAAAGAATCTCACGAAATTCTTGAAGACGAATTAGCAGATGCCGAAAAGTCTCAGAGACAGACATTAGAGAAGTTAGAGCCTGCAGAGAGAAATTGGCTAAGTTGAGAAGCGAAGCCGTAAAGATACTAAATACATCCGAAGATTCCATCCGGGTTGAGCTACAGGCTAAACTCGAGTAGAGTTATGCAGATGAGCTCTCTACATTGGAACTTTATATTCTCAGACGTGGATTGTATTCGGACTACTAGCTTCCATTTTTGTATCTTCATTTAACTTAACTTTATTAATGAAACAAAGTCTTTTACTTAGCGCATTCTCCTTCTTATTATGATTTTTATCCGATCTAGGACAAATAATCACAACACTTATAGTATTTTTGGCAAATCCTCAACCCTCAACGGATTTAGCGTGCCTTTACCGATTACCGTTTGAAGCGGACTAGCATGTTAATTGATGAAACTCGTTTCACATGTAACGTTGTACTAAAAGCATGAATTCTTTTAGACTTAGCGCTATGATTTTGAATACATAGACTTAATCCTCCATTGCGGGGTGCTCATAGAATTTTTAGCAAACCCTGAGCCGTCAACGGATTTGGCGTTCCTTTTACCGATTACTGTTTGAATCGGGCTAGCATGTGAATTATTATAATCTGTTTCACATGTAATATTACGCTAAGAGAATAAACTCTTTTAGACTGGGTGCTATGATTTTGAATATATAGACTCAATCCTCCTTTATGGGGAGCTCGTAGGATTTTTAGCAAACCCTTAGCCATCAATGGATTTGGCGTGTCTTTACCGATTACCGTTTGAATCGGGCTAGCATGTGAATTATTGAAATCCGTTTCACATATAACGTTGTGCTAAGAGTGTAGGCATCAAAAATTGCCTATAGTTCTCCACAACCAGTTCAGTGTTAACGAGCGACGATGAACGTCACCATCCGATCCACATGAGCCCAATCGACGTCGACGAATGACTAAAGTGAATCGACGAGTTACATGAGCGGATAGGACTTCGGAATCACGAAGACCCGGACCAATCGGGAAGCCCGGCACTGTTCACAAAAAGGACAACGCCCTTCATGCCTCGACCACTCTACAGATAATCCAATCACCAGAGCGGGTCAAACTCTTCGTCGCGCATCCAACGCACCCGGAATCACTCAAATCCGAATCCGGACGAAGAATATACAGGGGAAACAACGAATACACCTAAACGGAGTCCCGGCGTGGCGAAACACCCCGGGGGTGTCTAGGAAAAGCCTAGACACCCCAGGGGTGTCCGCGCCCTTTTGTGGTCCCCTAGACCCCCCTTACCTACTCCTAGAGCCTATAAATAGACCCCCTTGATGCCTTGATTTAAGGGGGATTTTTGGAGTGCCTTGGCGAAGCCCTGCTGCAGTGGAGAGTGCCCGTGTGCTTCAATGAGAGGAGGAGTGGTCTACACCAGCCTTCATCGCCCGTCAGATCCTTAGTATTGGCCTTAGCGTTGATACTAAGAAGAGCTATTACCTCGTTTTAGCCGAGGTATACGCTTATAGCTTCTAGATCTCACGCGGATCGACGAAGCTCTGCTTCTATATCCCTCCGCGGATAGACGAAGCTCTGTCCGATTTATCCGGATCAGAAAGTTTCTAGATCTCACGCGGATCAACGAAACTCTGTCCGATTTATCCGGACCAGATCTGAGTGCCCCGGTGGTCCACGGATATCAACATCCCCGTCACAGGCAAAAGACCCACGCAAGCAAGAGATGACAAACAGATCTTGCGTTTGTTTGAAAAGAGTTGTATCTATTTTGTTTTCATTGTGTACCGGTCTTATAAAAAGGCTATCTTTTTATTTCATTGTAACGATTGAAGTTGTAATGAATGCAGCAATGAATACAGCAACTTTTTCCGCAAACAGACTGGCGACCACAGTGGGAGCCAACGGCATCGCTACCGACGCCGTCGTGACGCAGCCGGCATTCAAGATCCGGGTGAATGAAGAACACGAGCTCGATCAACAACAGTTCAAAGAAGGCCTCTCTTCCTCCTCCTCCAGATCCGCCTCTCCAAACGGGTACAGAAAGGTAACCTCTTTCGTAAATGTTTGCAGGTCCTTCGGCTCAAAAATCCAAGACCCCGTTGCTGCCGCTGCACTTGCACCACGTGACGTCCCCGTGTCGTCCAACATGGTCGAGATCGCAGATCCAGACTCTTCTTCCGCCGAGGAGATGGCTTCTGAAGACGCTCCCGCAGTGTCAAAAAGAGCACGACAAAGACGGCGTCAACGTCTTGCTCGTCAGCTGGCCGAGGCTTTGGAGCCAATGGATGGGATCCGCTATAACGTGGATCTAAAATCCAGGCAACACCAAGAGCAACCACGGCAAACAACCAGCCCCTCCTCCGAAGAAGAAACGAACAAATGGGTTCAAGTCAAAAGAACCCGTTCTACTCTCGAGGAGCGAATCCAGAAGCGCCGCGCCTTGCGTGCGCATGCCCGAGCCCTGGTCCAAAAAGCACGAGAAATGCTAAAGGGAGAGGCCGTTAAGAGATCGCCGAGATCCGAACGAGTTTGGATGCCGAAGGCCAAAACAACGCCTAAGGTAAAAGCAGGTAATATTGCTCTCCAACCTTCGTCAATTTCAGATCCCGAACCTCTGGAAAAGCCCCACCGCAGTGCGGATTTCCCCAAGTTCAAGAATCCTCCGAAGGATCGTATCGGTGCTCTACCCGAGGATCGAGGAAAAGCGCTTGATAAGGAGAGCTCGAGATCATCAAACGAGCTAACATCCAGACTGGGGGTCGTACACGATCTCCTAACAAATCGATCTCTGCAACAACCAGCTCAGCGGTGCGTGCAAAGGACCAAGAGCCCGTTAAGATTTCACCCTCACAAAGGAGTGATTCCAAACGTGCGACTCTTGCAGAGGCCAACAAGGCAATGTCTACTCAGAAGAAGACGCGTCGAACAAACGAACGCGTTATACCTGAGAACCCATGTGAGCAGCCGATAGGTTACTCCGACGGCAACGTCAGTGAGTTGTACTATCAGGCTGGGGGTGCGGATGAATCTCGAAAGAGAAACACCCGGGAAGCGGATTCTCACTGTCCGTGTACCAAAATTATCAGGGCAGTATTATCAGCCTGTAGCTGCCCCAAGACCGCTCCACAGAGGGTCTCGATATTCGAGGGAATCTCCGATGGACCGACAAAGCCCAAGTCAAGGCGTTCCCACCAAAGAGGATCAATTGCTCGAGATGATGAACCCCTAGAAGTGACTATCAACATGGTCAACAAGGGAAAATCCCCAATCATTTCAAGTGATTCCGACCCTAATTCCTCTCCAGGAAGCAGGGTCAATTCGGGAACAGCTCAGCTTCAGCTAGAAGCCGTCAGATATGACAATTACTGTGGGATCCATGAGGGAGTACATTCCGATGATGAACTCTCGGATTCCTATTCCGCGCTCGCCTCAGAAGGAAATCTTCAAGTTTGAAATGGAAGTGGCTATGCAAGAGATGAGACAAATGCACGATCAACGAATCCGAGCTCTGTCGAACCGGCTAGTCGAGTCCTACCATCGCACCCAGAACGCTGCAGTCAACAGCGAGCCGGAGGTGGTCGAAATCGTCATGGCCAACGCACCACCCAAGAATACTGGGGGTGGCCCCACTAAAAATAACAACGCTGGGGGTGGATCCACCAGTGATAACAACACTGGGGGTGGCCGTATGATTCCTCTCGAAACTTATCCAAAACAGGATATGGGTGAGGCCAAAAAGATAAAGGAGCTCGAAAGAAAAATCGACGCCCTGATGTCTACTCGAGAGGTGAGAAGCCCTGATGTCTGTTCGGGAAGTGAAGAAGAACGGCATTCCGTGTCCTTACCCGAAAGAGTGGGATTCGATCCCGTATCCGGCGAAGTTCAACCTGATCAACTTCACGCCGTTCAACGGAAAGGGCTCGCCCACTCAACATCTGATCTACTTCAAGTCCCACTTGGGGGTGATCTCGGGCAACGGGCCTTTGATGGTTCGGTCATTCGTTGGCACCCTTCGCGGGCCTGCTTTCGATTGGTACCGCCGTCTCAAGCCCGGAAGCATCAACAGCTGGGAGGACTTGGAAGGCATGTTTCTCGCCCATTTCTTCGATGATGACACCGAGGTGTCGATCAGGACACTCTTCGACGAGAAACAAAAAGGCGGAGAGTCGGTGGATACCTTCATCAAACGCTTCCGCAATCAGGCAATGAACTGCAGGGATCCCGTCACGGAGGAATTCCTCTTGCAGACTTGTCAGAACAACTTGTCCATTAACATCTTGGACGTGATGGGAATAGAGCCGCTCAATACCTGGAAAGAGTTGAAGGCTCGAGGAGAACAGGCTGAACGCTTCATCAGAAGGCGGAAGGTCGAGAGAAGCCAACAGATGGTCAACCCTCTGGATTCGGATCTCGTACCGCATGATGAAGGGGACGTACCAGCAACGGTCTTTGACGATAATCAAACGTCACAACAGCAGTCCTGGGAACAACAGGAGAATTCGGACGAGGAGCTCCAAAACGAGTACTCGTTCAAAGACGAAGACGTTCCAGCTATCTTCGAGACCCTTCTCGAAAACAACAAAATCAAGCTCCCGCCCATCACGCATCAAGAGGAAGATGGCGATTCTGCGGATCCAACGTACTGCGAGTACCACAGAAGGATCCTCCACCCCACCAAGGAATGCTTTGCTCTCAAGAATAGCATCCAGACCTTGGTTGAAAGAGTATAAACTGTTTCTCAAAACTCCAAAGAGTACAAGAGTATAAACTGTTTCTCAAAGCTCCGACGAGTATACGAGTATAAACTGCTTCTCAATACTCCGACGAGTATACGAGTATAAACTGCTTCTCAAAACTCCGACGAGTATACGAGTATAAACTGCTTCTCAGTACTCCAAAGAGTACAAGAGTATAAACTGTTTCTCAAAACTCCAATAAGTATAAGAGTATAAACTGCTTCTTAACACTCCAAAGAGTATACGAGTATAAACTGTTTCTCAATCCTCCTACCGGTATAAAAGGTTAAACTGCTCCCCGATACTCCAAGAGGTATATGAGTCTAAACTATTTCCTACCATTGACGGGAAGTTCCTGGAGGATATTACGCTAATATTCTTAAGGATAACCCGGTCGGACAACAAAGTCAAACCCAGTTCCAAGAGAGAAACTGGGGGTGGATTATCCAATGCATCGGGAAGTTCCCGAAAGAATACCACAGGGGTATTCTTAGGGATAACCCAATCATTGTGGAATTGGTGAACAAGAAATCCACATTCGAACTCTAAAGGCCGGAATGTCTCTTCTTATTCTCTAACTCTTATGAGTTATTTTTGTGAGAAGAGATCCAATCTTCTGGTAGGTTAATCTTTCCTCACCAAACCATCCGCTGATCAAATTAAACGACAGTGGATCCACCAACATTCCCATCTGCCAGTCATTGGCATTTCTCAGACTTAACATGCTAGGTCCTAAACGCCTAGCGTTAAAATCTCCCTTTGAGTGATGACACGAGTTGGCACTTTCTTTGCTACCCGTATTCCACTCTCTTTGCGTTCTGGTCAAACCTATAAAAGTTAGGGCCAAAGCCAAAATCCCCTCTCGATTCCTCCAATGAACGAGAGGTCCACCTTCAAATCGAGCGATCAAACCTTCCGACAGTTAGGTCGTCTCAAACTCCTGCTTGGTCAAACATTCATACAGTTAGGGCCACAGCCAAAATCTCCTCTCGATTCCCCCAATGAACGAGAGGTCCACTTCCAAATCGGGTAATCAAACCTTCCGACAGTTAGGGTTATCCGAATTGTTACGATTCTCGGAGTGGAGATCCCACTCTTAGTTTCATCCTTCCGGATTCTGGGGGTGGAGATCCCACCTCGAGTTTCCTTTCCAGCTGTAGATAGAATATAAAATTCTTCCTCTTCAGCACCGGGAGATAGAATATAAAATTCTTCCTCTCCTCGGACCTTTCCGATGCTCGGAGTGGAGAACCCACTCCCAGTTCATCATTCCGGATTCTGGGGGTGGGGGATCCCACCTCAAGTTCCCTTTCCGGCCGAAGATAGAATATAAAATTCTTCCTCTTCAGCACCGGGAGATAGAATATAAAATTCTTCCTCTCCCGTTTCTCAATCTGTCTTTGCTTTTAGAAAAGACACGATTGTCAAATCCGGGCACTCGATGCACGGGGAATTTTATCCCGAAGCCTGAGTAGGGATAAGTCAACGCCTAACACGCGTTGCCGGGTAGTCTATTCCCGTGAGAAAGACGAAGTCTATGTAATCAAAATCATAGCATTAAGTCTAAGGGAAGCAATTCTCTTAGCACAACGTCACATGTGAAACGGGTTTAATAATTCACATGCTAGCCCGATTCAAACGGTAATCGGTAAAGGCACATCAAACCCGTTGATGGCTGGGGGTTTGCCAAAAATCCCAAAGCCTATGTCTAACACACATGGCCGGTTAGTCTTTGACCGTAAAAAGGACAAAAGACCACATATTCAACATTGTAACTGTGTTAATGGCGATTCGAAACCCTAGGGTGGACGCCGGTCAACGCGTAACCCTAGGTCAACGCCAGCCAATGCGTTGCAACCAAAGTCAACGTTCGACGATTCGAAACCCTAGGGTGGACGCCGGTCAACGCGTAACCCTAGGTCAACGTCGGTCAATGCGTTGCGACAAAAAGCCAACACACGGGGATCCGAAACCCTAAGCCAGCACAATGTGGCGGAGGTAGTTCAAAGTCAACTCAATGACACGAGCCAAACTCAATTCATCAGCTGCAAACTCGAGACTCCGACGACGGCCAAGCGATAAACGTAGCGCCGGAAGAACTTCGGCTATTCGTCAAAGCATCGAATAGACCGAAAATCGAAAGAGCCAAGAGTTGAAGCTAACTACAGGTCCTGATGCCGACTGAAGGCTAGACCAATCACATCCAAAGTATTCCAACCTCTTCTATAAAAGAAACGAGTCCGGAACACTTTGGAGGGGGTATCTGTAGGCATCAAAAATTGCCTATAGGTCTCCACAAACGGTTAGACACCCCAAGGGTGTCTCGGCCATGGCCGAGACACCAGGGGTGTCCGCGCCCTTTTGTGGTCCCCTAGACCCCCCTTACCTACTCCTAGAGCCTATAAATAGACCCCCTTGATGCCTTGATTTGAGGGGGATTTTTGGAGTGCCTTGGCGAAGCCCTGCTGCAGTGGAGAGTGCCCGTGTGCTTCAACGAGAGGAGGAGTGGTCTACACCAGCCTTCATCGCCCGTCAGATCCTTAGTATTGGCCTTAGCGTTGATACTAAGAAGAGCTATTACCTCGTTTTAGCCGAGGTATACGCTTATAGCTTCTAGATCTTACGCGGATCGACGAAGCTCTGCTTCTATATCCCTCCGCGGATAGACGAAGCTCTGTCCGATTTATCCGGATCAGAAAGTTTCTAGATCTCACGCGGATCAACGAAACTCTGTCCGATTTATCCGGACCAGATCTGAGTGCCCCGGTGGTCCACGGATATCAACATCCCCGTCACAGGCAAAAGACCCACGCAAGCAAGAGATGACAAACAGATCTTGCGTTTGTTTGAAAAGAGTTGTATTTATTTTGTTTTCATTGTGTACCGGTCTTATAAAAAGACTATCTTTTTATTTCATTGTAACGATCAAAGTTGTAATGAATGCAGCAATGAATACAGCAACTTTTTCCGCAAACAAAGAGAATAAATTCTCTTAGATTGGGTGCTATGAATTTGAATACATAGACTTCGTCGTTTTCACGGGAACGGACCACCCAGTAATGCGTGTTAGGCTTAGGCTTATCTCTGATTAGGGATTGAGTTAATGTCCCCAGCGTGGATTCTGGTGTCTTTTACACGGTGAAAGATTAACCAGCAACGCGTGTTAGGTGCAGGCTTATCTTTAATATGGGGTCGAGATAAAATCCCCCATACGTGTGAAGCATGGATTTTGACATTATTAATAACGGCCTGCCACGATGTCGAATACATGGGATTTTGCTATTTTACAGGAATGCACTACTCGGTAGCATGTATTAGATACAGACTTATCTCTGTTTAGGGGTCGAGATAAATTCCCCGGGCATGAATCTTGGTGTCTTTTTTGTGGTGAAAAATTAACCAGCAATGCGTGTTAGGCATTGACTTATCCCTACTAAGGATTCAGGATAAAATTCCCCATGCGTGTGAGGCATGGATTTCGATTGTGTGGAAAGATTACGTCTTCTCTTAGGGCAAAGACGAACCCAAATACTAGAGAGGAAGAATTTTATATTCTATCTCCAGGTCTTCTTTTGGGGTAAAGACGAACCCAGTGTCAGGGAGGAAGAATTTTATATTCTATCTCCTGCAAAAGAAACTTAGAGTAGAATTTTCGCTCTGAGAATCGAAATAATTTGGATAACCCTAACTTTTATAGGATTGGTTACCCAATCTAAAGATAGATTTCTTGTTTATCGAGATGATGCTGGAGAGAAAGAATTTTATATTCTATCTCCTGTGAAAGAAACTCTCCATATCCTGGGTACCTCTCTTTCGAGATTTATTCGTACCCCCAGCCCGATAGTACGACTCATCGGCATGATTACTAGAGCAACCTATCATGTACTGGCACAAATTCCCAGGTATAACGTTATCATCGTCAGACCAACACGTTCCCCTCTGAGGATGCAACGCTTTGTTGGTGTTCTTAAGAGTCGCGTGTTTGAAACCCCGCTTTCGTGAATACGGGACCTTAACTGGCGATCATAGTGGGAGCCAACAGCCTTTCTGCAAAGGCTGATGTGTCACAACCTCGGATCCGGATCCCGGTTGACGTAGAGGTCTAGTACGAGTTTGACCAGGCCAAGTTTAAGAAGTATCTGTCATCCTCCTCCTCCAGATCCTCCACACCTCGTAAGCGTAGGAAGATCAACCCCCCCGTTGCTGCTGCAATCTCGCCTTGCAACGCCCCTCCAGCCTCCAACGAGGCCGGATCTGCAGATCTGGACTCCTCCTTAATCAAGGAGATAGCCGCTAGAGGCGCTCCCACATTATCGAAGAAAGCTCGCCAAAGGCAACGCCAACACCTTGCGCGCTAATTCATCAAGGCTTTGGAGCCTATAGACGGGATCCGTTACGAAGCGGATCTGAAATTCAAGGAGCGTCGAGTGCCTCAACAGTGAGCAAAAGGCCACTCATCCAAACGAGCAACGAATGAATGGATCCAAGTCAAAAGGACCCGTTCAACCCTTGAGAAGCGCATCCAAAAGCACCGCGCACTCCTTGCACGTACGCGGATTCTTATGCAAAAGGCCCGAGAGTTGCAAAAGCAAGAGGTAGCCAAGGAACCAGCAAAACCGCGCCAAGTCTGGAGGCTGAAGCTCAAAACAGCGGCCAAAAAGACCGAAAAACACGAGTTCCATCTCCGTTCCAATCGATCCCGCACCTCTAGTCAAGCCCCGCGGAAGTGTGGACTTGTCCAAAGGTAAGAAAATGATGGCGGATCGCCTTGGTCCTTTGCATGAGGATCGAGGCAAAGTTCTGGTTAAAGAACGCTTGGGTCTGGTGACTAAACCCCGAGCAACTCATCGAGCTGGGGGTCGAACACGCCCTCGCAGCAAGTCAGAGCCTTCCTATGATGGGAAAACTCCTATAACGGGCCGCCTCGGACGGCTAGTCAAAATCTAAGAGCCCGTTGAGGTCCCGCATTCACGAAAGCGGGGTTCCAAATATGCGACTCTTGAGAACGCCAACAAGGCATTGCATCCTCAGAGGGGAACGTGTTGGTCCGACGATGATAACGTTATACCTAGAAAGTTATGCCAACACCGATAGGTTGCTCCGGTAATCATGCCGATGAGTCATACTATCAGACTGGGGTACGAATAAATCTCAAAAGAGAGGTACCCAAGATACAAACTTTCATTGTTCGTGGGCCAAACTTATTAGGTCAGTATTATAAGAGTATAGCTACCCCAAGACTGCTCCACAGAGAGTCTCGATATTTAAAAGACTTTTTGCCAAAACGTTGAAGCCCAAGCCGAGGCGTTTCTGCAAGAGAAGACCGGTTGTCAAAAATGACTGATACGTGTGTATCTTCTTCTCTGCTTCGGGATCTTAACGATCCTCATGGGAGCTTGAGGATAGGTGATTCTCATGATATCTTGAGAATAATGGTGCGAAGCGACACGGCGGAGCACAGGTGGAAGCGTGGAAAGAGGCGGCGAGCAGATTCGAAGAATCCAGATTTTAGCTCGTGAGTCAACTCATACATGTACATGAGTCGACTCATGCCTGTCATGAGTCGACTCACGAAACCCAGCCGTTTTATCAAAAGCTTCTGCTTGGTCGACTCATCAGTTTATGAGTCGACTCATCAGTCATAAGTCGAATCATATGCAGTCATGAGTCGACTCATCGAGGTTTCCTGGGCAGACTTGGTTTCTGTTTTGAAGGAATTCTAGTTTGGTTTGGTTTTAATTATTTACCAGATTGCCACCATGTTGTAAACCCTATAAATAGGGACTGTTTAGGGTTCTAAACAGAGGAGAGAGGTTAGAAGCCAAGATGTAGATCTAAAGGGTTTTAGGTCTAAGGAGATCCTAGTCAAAAGGATTAGGGTTTAGATTGTGAGGATCTATGAGATCTTAGATCAGAGAAAGATTCTAATCATTGTATTAGGGTTTAGAGAGGATTGAGAGGTTGTTCTCGATTCTAGTGAGATTGTGAGGGAGAGATTGTAATCTTTTGTTCTTCATAATCTAGAAGAAGGTATTTTCCTTCGCCATACTGAATTATCTTGTGTTTTGGTTGTCTTCTTCTCAACCCACCTTTTGTTAATTCCGCAACCAAAGGGTGCTCGCACGGCGACTCGTATCAAGTTGGTATCAGAGCATCAGATCCGGTGGAGGGGCATCCTGTGTATGGTCCTTACTCGATCGCAATACAAGAAGCTTAGCGAGATCCTTTTCTTTGGAAGGAGTTCAGAGATTAAGGAAGAAGAAGATGATTGAAGGCCACAAAGATGGAGGGGCCCAAGAGTTCCCTCAGCAGAAGTTCTAAACTTGAAAGGGACTTCAAGTTCTTAAAGAGGGGAGCTATGATACGTGTGTATCTTCGTCAATACTTCGGGAGCTTAGCGATCCTCATGGGAGCTTGAGGATAGGTGGTTCTCATGATATCTTGAGAATAGTGGTGTGAAGCGACACGGCGGAGCACAGGTGGAAGCGTGGAACAAGGCGGCGAGCAGCAGATTCGAAGAATCCAGATTTTAGCTCGTGAGTCGAATCATACATGTACATGAGTCGACTCATCAGGTTGAGTCGACTCATACCTGTCATGAGTCGACTCACGAAACCCAGCCGTTTTATCAAAAGCTTCTGCTCGGTCGACTCATCAGTTTATGAGTCGACTCATCGAGGTTTCCTGGGCAGACTTGGTTTCTGTTTTGAAGGAATTCTAGTTTGGTTTAGTTTTGGTTATTTACCAGATTGCCACCACGTTGTAAACCCTATAAATAGGGATTGTTTAGGGTTCTAAACAGAGGAGAGAGGTTAGAAGCCAAGATGTAGATCTAAAGGGTTTTAGGTCTAAGGAGATCCTAGTCAAAAGGATTAGGGTTTAGATTGTGAGGATCTATGAGATCTTAGATCATAGATCTTAGATCAGAGAGAGATTCTAATCATTGTATTAGGGTTTAGAGAGGATTGAGAGATTGTTCTCGATTCTAGTGAGATTGTGAGGAAGAGATTGTAATCTTTTGTTCTTCATAATCTAGAAGAAGGTATTTTCCTTCGCCATACTGAATTGTCTTGTGTTTTGGTTGTCTTCTTCTCAACCCACCTTTTGGTAATTCCGCGACCAAAGGGTGCTTGCACGGCGACTCGTATCAAAGACAAACTCCCAGAAATCTCCATCAATATGATCGATAAAGGGAAGTCAATGTAAAGTTTCAGTCCCCATCATTTTTCGGACGTATCCTAACGTATAACTCGGTTACGTGTGGGAACTACCTGGTGTAGGGATTATCAGAGGATAAAATAGAGGACTATCCTCAGACGACAAAGTGTCAGATGCTTGCTCTGCAGTCGCTTCGGACGCTACTGTATCCGACCCAGGACAGTCCGCGAAGTGTTCACGATCAACACCAAGCAAATGGCCAAAATTCTCGAGGATGCTCTAGCTAAGTAAAAAAGAGAACTTCAAGTTCGAAATGGAAATAGCTATGTTGTGGATGAAAGAAGAGCATGATCAACAGCTTCGGGCTTTGTCTAATCAGATTGGCAAATCTAGTCATCACAACAATGCCTATCGGGCAGGTGGCGATTCAGACATGGACGAACACCTCGATGCAGATAACCTTCCCGTTGACCAAAACGCTGGGGGTAGCCTAACTAAAGATAACGACGCTGGGGGTGGTCCCACTGATGATGACAACACTGGGGATGGCCCCATTGTTCCTCTCAAAAACCGTCCAAAGCATTGATATGAGCAAGGATGAGAAAATGAAAGACCTCGAAAGCAAAATCAATGTCTTGATGTCCATTCAAGAGGTGAAGAAGACTGGTATTCTGTATCCTTATCCAAGAGAGTGTCGATCCTATATCCGACGAAGTTCAACCTTATTAATTTCATGCTGTTCGATGGGAAGGGTTCCCCCACTCAACACTTAATTTATTTCAAGTCCTACTTGGGAGTGATCTCTAGCAACGAGCCTTTGATGGTCCGATCATTCATTGGCACCATTCGCGGGCCTGCATTCGATTGGTACCACCTTCTCAAGCTTGAAAGCATCAATAGCTGGGACGATATGGAAAGCTCATTCCTTGGTAATTTCTTTGATGATGACACCAATGTATCAATCAGGATGCTCTTTGAGGAGAAACAGGAAGACGAAGAGATGACCGATGATTTCGTCAAGCGCTTCCGAAATAAGGCGATGAATTATCAAGATCCGGTCAGAGAGGACTTCATCCTCCAAACCTATCATAATAACCTGTCCATCGATATCCTGGAAGTTATGGGAGTAACACCGTCCAAGACTTGGAAAGAGCTGAAGGTGTGCGGAGAGTAGGCTGAACGCTTCCTCAGAAGGAAGAAATCCAAGAGAAGCCAACCGACGGCTAACCCTTCGATCTCAAACCTCGCCTCCCATGGTAAGGGTAAGGCACCTGTAGCAGCTACTGATGTTAATCAGGCGTCATAGCAACAACCCTAAAGATAACGAAAGACTTCGGACTCGAGATTCTAAAAAGAGTACTCCTTAAAGGATGAAGAGGTTCCAGCTATCTTCAAATACCTCCTTGAAAATAACAAAATAAAGCTACCACCTATTATGAATCAGGAGGAAACAAATAACACTTCGGATCAAAAGTATTGTGCGTACCACAGGAAGATCCTTCATCCCACCAAGGATTGTTTCACTCTCAAGAATAGCATTCAAGCCTTGGTCGATGCCGGTATCATAACGCTGAAATAAGCCGAATGGGAACGGTATACTCTAAAGAGTATATGAGTATTAAACTACTTCTCGCTCCTCCGACCAGTATATGAGGTTAAACTTCTCCCTGACACTCCGAAGATTATCCGTGTATAAACTGCTTCTCGCTCCTCCGACTAGTACATGAGGTTAAACTGCTCCCTGACGCTCTGAAGAGTATACGAGTATAAATTACTTCTCGCTCCTCCGACCAGTACATGAGGTTAAACTGCTCCATGCATACTCCAATAGGTATATGAGTCTAAACTGTTTCCTACTCTTGATGGGAAGTTCCTAAAGAATTTTTCTTAAGGATAACCCGATCATGCAACTGGGTTCAATGTTAGGCCTAGTTTCGTAAAGAAATTGGGGGTGGATAATTCATGTAACGGGAAGTTCCCGGAAGAATGCTATATGTTGTATTCTTAGGGATAACCCGGTCACTACAAAAAAGTGATGAATAAGAAACTCCCACGTGGATTCTGAATGCTTCCGAGAGTGAAACGCATCCAATTGCCGGGATCAATTTCACCAATTTCAAAGCACTCTTTTACTGAGATAAGATTTGATCACTCCGTCGGATCAATCTTCACTCACAAAAAACTCCCACTGGTGTTTGATGATTCACAATCTTCCACCATAAAATCCCTCACTGATCAAATTAATTGACGGTAGGTCCACTAAAATTCTTTCTGATTCAATCCAGTCAAACTCCCGCTATATCTGTGTTTCACGTGTTTCAACTCCCAAATCCGTTTTTCACGTGCACGGGGAATTTTATCTCGAATCCTAAGTAGGGATAAGTCAATGCCTAACACGCGTTGCCGGTTTAGTCTTTCGCAAGTAAAAAAGACAACAGAATCCAAGTCTGGAGAATTTTATCCTGAAGCCTAAGTAGTGATAAGTCAGTATCTAACATGCGTTGCCGGTTTAGTCTTTTGCCAAGTGAAGAAGACACCAGAGTCCAAGTCTGGGGACTTTTATCCCGTAGCCTAAGTAGGGATAAGTTAGCGCCTAACACGCGTTACCGGACAGTCTTTGACCATAAAAAGGATAAAAGCCCACATATTCGATATTATGGCAGGTTGTTAATAACACTATAATCCGTGCCTCACACGTATAGGGAATTTTATCCCGAATCCTAAATAGGGACAAGTCAATGTTTAACACGCGTTGCCAGTTTAGTCTTTCACCGAGTGAAGAAGGCACCAGAATCCAAGTCTGAGGACTTTTATCCCGAATCCTAAGAAGGGATAAGTCAACGCGTAATATACGTTGCCGGGTAGTCTAGTCTCATGAGAAAAACGAAGCCTACGTATTCGATATCGTAGCACTAAGAGGGTTAACTCTCTTAGCATAACGTTACATGTGGAACAGACTTAAACAATTTGCATGCAAGCCCGATTCAAACGGTAATCTGTAAAGGCACGTCAAATCCGTTGATGGCTAAGGATTTGCCAAAAATAAAGTCTACGTATTCAATATTGTAAAACTAAAAGAGTTACCTCTTTTAGTACAACGTTACATGCAGAATGGACTTAAACAATCTGCATGCTAGACCGACTCAAATGGTAGTCGGTAAAGGCTCATCAAACCCATTGATGGTTGAGGGTTTGCTAAAAAAATCCTATAAATATGAGAGTCATTGACGCACCAGCTCCATTAGTTAGTCTCGGGACTTAAGGATCTGACAACTTTAGGATAAGATCTATATATGCAGATGAATTAGCTTTAACAGTTGGTCCTGCAGCCCCAGCATTTGGGACCGCCATGCTTTAACGCCTTAAGAGCTTAAACTGTGTTAACGTCGGTCAACACATTGCAAATGAAGGTCAATGCCGCTCAACGTGTTGCAAATTGAGGTCAACGCCAGTCGGCGCGCTGAAGATTTTGCCAAAATAAGGCTAAGAAAAATTCCAGGTTAAAGGATGATTCCGGGAAGTCCAATCACATTCAGATACAATACAAGCTCCCGACAAAGATGATCAGTTCAAAGTCAACTCAATTACACAGCGCCGGAAGAACTTTTATCTATTCGACAAAATACTAAATAAACTGAAGGCTGAAGAAGTCAAGAATTGAAACGGTTCACAAGTCCTTCTATGAGATTAAGGACATGACCTATCTTATTCAAAGCATTTCAGACTCCTCAATAAAAGAATGAGTCTGAAATACTTTGAAGGGGGGTATCTGTAGACATCTAAAAATGCCTATAGGTGTCCGTACACAGCTCGAGACAGAGAGAAGACGAAGAATGTTGTTATCCGAGTCAAAGAGGATTATCTGACGCTAACAAGCGCATGAAGCAAATCGGTGAATCGTTAACAACGTAGCGACAAGCTACTGGAATAGCCATCGCCAAGTAGCCCACGTGCTCACCGGCTAGCTCCAAGTGGCCCTCACGCTCATCGACCAGCTCCAAGTGGCCCGCGTGCTCACCGGCCAGCTCCAAGTGGACCGCACGCTCATCAACCAGCTCCCAGTGGCCCACGTGCTCACCGGCCACCGCCAAGTGGCCCGCAAGCTCATTGCCCAGTTCCAAGTGGCTCGGGTACTCAGCGGCCAGCTTCAAATGGCCCAACACGCTCACTGGCCACCTCTGAGTTAACGAAACACATGAAGCGAATCGGTGAAGTGCTACAAGTCAACAAAATGACAGAGATGAGCCCGTAAAGGACGAAACAAACCCACAACAAAACCGAAAAAGCCCTGCGCGCCGGAAGTCCACGCACGCCAAATGCGCACTACTGCCAAAGTCCAGTAGTCTCGACAAGGCGGACTAGACGCCACAAAAGTGCCGAACGCTTCGCACCAGGCCGAGCCACCAAATGGTGGCTCACGCAGGTTTGAGCCGAAACGTGATTTTGATGGTTTTTAAGTGGTTTTTACAGGATTTATCTGTTCCAGAGGTTCCCCGTTGACTTGATATCATCTCTACACATGGTTAGGCCATTATCAATTGAGGATATGGCCAAATTCTTTGTTCTTATCCAAATACCATGCATCCGAAGCCCTATAAATATGAGCCTAGGCCTTCTTTCATAGGGGGCGAGATATAATCAAAGAGGACGAGGTGCTACCGAATTGCAGAGCCAAGAGCCATGAATTTTAGAGAGGGTTAGTGTTTTCATTGAAAGTTGATCTCATTGTGGAATTCATTATATTTTTGATTGTTTACACTGAATTCAAAAGAAGACAGCCTTTTTATAAGACCTCTCTTACACAGTAAGAAGAAAATTACAACTTCCTAGAAAATAACAAAGAAATCGTTTATCAACTCCTGTTTTTGTGAAAATTTTGCCTATGTCGGGGGTGCGTTAGCCCGTGAACCACCGATTCAAAAGATTCTGATTGAACTGTGAAGGCTTTTGAATGTTCTATTTCGTTTATCAAAATAAGAACCTTAAGCGAATATCTTATCGATGTAAGATGTTCACTCTTCCAAAGATCAAGTCTGAGCTTAGATCTCTAGGAATCACCAAAAGCTTCTTAAAAGTATTTTTGAAAGATGAAGACTCTCTCTCTTGCTCAAAATTGCCAAAAGCTCTAGCCTCTATGCTCTAATTCTGCTCTCTCTCTCTCTCTGGCTCCCGTGTATAGGAAGGTATTTATAGCCTCTGGAAGTCCTAGCTGTTAGAAGTAATGAAAAATAACTGATGTTAAATTTTTCCTTTAGCGCGGTAGTGAACACTGACGCGGCTAAGGGAGGTAGTTTTTCAGCTTTCATAACTGCTCCCACCAGCTTTAATTGCCATTATTTCAGCGGTTATGGGCGTGATTTCTGCTTATAACTGCTCCCCCACGTTCATAAGTGATCCCCAGCAGTTAATAAGCCATGTGGGCCGCATGAAACTCAAGAAAATCGTTAAAAATAATGTTTTCAGCTTCTCAGTATGCGCGGCAGTCGTAACTATCGCGCATTACCGCGGCAGTTACCACTGCCGCGCACCTCCAAGATGCGCGGCAGTCGTAACTATCGCGCATTACCGCGGCAGTTACCACTGCCGCGCACCTCCAAGATAGTTTATGCTATCTCGGTTATTTTAGCTCTAACATCCTCATCCGATCTTAGAATTAGGTGATACAAGATACGTTGGAAAGATAACAAAGAGATATACAACTTTTGTCTTTTGAGTTTCTTTAGATTTGGAACGTATCATAGCTTAAACAGTCATAGATTGTCGCGACAGTTACCACTGTCGCGCACATTCGAGACAGTTTGCGTTGTCTCAGGTATTTTGGCTCTAACTCCCGCGTCCGATATCAGAATGAGGTGATCCAAGATGCGTTGGAAAGCTAGTGAAGAGATGTACAACATCCCATAGGTGAGACACTCTCTTTTCTTACACGTCACCTTCTACTGCCGCGCCTATCCGCATCAGTGTACACTGTCGCGCACCTCTGAGGTAGTTTGCGTTGTCTCGTGTATTTTGGCTCCAACTCCCTCGTCCGATATCGGAATGAGGTGATCCAAGATGTTTTGGAAAGCTAGAGAAAATCTCTACAACTTTCCATAGGCGAGACACTCTCTTTGCTTGCGTGTCACCTTCCACTACCACGCTTATGCGCGTCAGTGTTCACTGTCACGCACCTCCGAGGTAGTTTACGTTATCTCGGGTATTTTAGCTCTAACTCCCTCGTCCGATATCGGAATGAGGTAATCCATGATGCATTGGAAAGCTAGAGAAGATCTCTACAACTTCCCATAGGTGAGATACTCTATTTTCTTGTGTGTCACCTTCCACTATCGCGCCTATGCGCGTTAGTGTACACCGCCGCGTACCTCCGAGGTAGTTTGCGTTATCTCGGGTATTTTGGCTCTCACTCCCTTGTCCGATATCGGAATGAGTTGATCCAAGATGCGTTGGAAAGATAGCGAACATCTCTACAACTTCCTATAGAAGAGACACTCTCTTTACTTGTGTGTCACCTTAAACTGCCGCGTCTATGCACGTCAGTGTACCTTATCGCGGGTATTCATATTGTTCTTCTATGTTGTTTCACCTGTTCCTTCGCTTCTTTTGGCTTTGGATGATCCCTTGTGACTTAGATAATGACATTCATTATCTTCTCTTTATCTTGAGCTGTATTTGGATATCTATAAGCATTTTTATATGCCTACAGATACCCCCTCCAAAGTATCTGAAACTCATTCTTTTATAGAGGAGTCTGGGACACTTTGCATAAGAGAGGTCTTATTTGCAATCTCTTCAGTATTTAGTTAAGGAGATCGTGTAGAAGGACCTTTGAACGACTTCAACTCTTGACTTCTTCATCTTTTAGTCTACTCAGTGATTTGTAGAATAGCTAAAAATTTTCCGGTGCTGCGTTTATCGCTTGACCGTTGTCAAAATCTTGAACTGAAACTGATGTTTTGATTTGTGAATTAGCTCTTGTCGATGAACTGATGTTGAACTGATTATCTTCATTGGGAATTCATAAATGGATCACAATTGAATCCCCTGGAATCATCCATTAACTTGGAATTTTTCCTTAGCTTTATTTTGACGAAAATCATTGACGCATTGACCGGCATTAACACAATTTATCCTCGTGCGTTTACTGGAGTTTACACAGTTTAAGCTCTTAAGGTATTGGAGCATGGCGGTCCTAAGTGTCGAGGCTATAGGACCAATTGTTCAGGTCGATTCATCTGTAGGTATAGATATTATTCTGAGTGTGTCGGATACTCAAGTCATGAGACCAACTAATGAAGCTGGTGTGTCAGTGACTATCACATTTATAGGATTTTTGGCAAACTCTCAGCAATCAACAGGTTTGATGAGGTTTTACCGACTACCGTTTGAATCGGGCTAGCATGCAGATTGTTTAAGTCTGTTCTGTATGTAACGTTGTGCTAAAAGAATAAACTCTCTTAGACTTGGTGCTATGATGTTGAATACATAGGCTTTGTCGTTAATACGGGAACGTACCACCCAACGACGTGTGTTAGACGTAAACTTATCTCTAATAAGGGATTGAAATAATGTCCCCCACGTATAAAACATGGATTTGAAAATGTTGATGGGTTACGTCCTTTTGGTGAAAAGATGAACCCGACAATGGAGAAGAAGAATTTTATATTCTATCTCCTTGTCTCTTTTTTGTTGGTAGAGATAAACCCAAAGATGGAGAGGAAGAATTTTATATTCTATCTCCTAGTGCAAAAGAAACTCAAAGTAAGATCTTCACTTTAACAATCTCAAGGGTGAAACTAAGAGTGGGATCTCCACTCCGAGAATCGAGAAGATTTAGATAACCCTAACTGTTAAAAGGTTTGATTATCCAATCTAAAAGTGGATTTCTTTTTTATTGAGATGGAATTCCAACTTTCGTCCTAACTGTTTAAAGGTTTGACTGAGTGGGGAATGTGTAGACCTCTCGTTCATGAAAGGAATCGAGAGGGGATGTTGGCTTTGGACCTAACTATTTAAAGGTTTGACCAAATGGGAATTTGAGACGATCCTAACTGTTTAAAGGTTTGATCATTCAATTTGTGGACCTCTCATTCATGGAAGGAATCGAGAGGGGATTTTGGCTTTGGTCCTAATTGTTTAAAGGTTTGACCAAATGGGAGTTTGAGACGATCCTAATTGTTAAAAGGTTTTATAGTTCAATTTGTGGACCTCTCGTTCATGGAAGGAATCGAGAGGGGATTTTATGGTAGAGAGATGTGAATCATCAAGCACGTGGACCAGCAATTCACAAGATTCTGATTGTACTATAAAGGCTTTTGAATGTTCTTTTTCGTTTATCGAAATAAGAACCTTAAGCGGATATCTTATCGATGTAAGATGTTCACTCTTCCAAAGATCAAGTCTGAGCTTAGATCTCTAGGAATCACCAAAAGCTTCTTAAAAGTGTTTTTGAAAGATGAAGACTCTCTCTCTTGCTCAAAATTGCCAAAAGCTCAAGCCTCTATGCTCTAATTCTGCTCTCTTGCTTGGCTCCCGTGTATAGGAAGGTTTTTATAGCCTCTGGGAGTCATAGCTCTTAGAAATAATACAAAATAACTCATGTTAACTTTCTCTTTTAGTACGGCAGTGGACACTGACGCGGCTAAAGGAGACAGTTTTTCAGCTTTCATAACCGCTCCCACCATCTTTAATTGCCATTATCTCAGCGGTTATGGACGTGATTTCTGCTTGTAACTGCTCCCCCACGTTCATAAGTGATCCCCAGCAGTTAATAAGCATGTGGACCATATAAAACTTAAGAAAACTGTCAAAAATGATGTTTTCAGCTTTTCAGTGTGCGCGGTAGTTGTAACTGTCGCGCATTGCCACGGCAGTTACCACTGCCGCGTACCTCCGAGATAGTTTATGCTATCTCGGGTATTTTGGCTCTAAATTCCTTGTCCGATCTTGGAATTAGATGATCCAAGATGCGTTGGAAAGATGACAAAGAGATATACAACTTTTGTCTTTTGAACTTCTTCAGATTTGGATGGTATCATGGCTTAAACTGTCGTGTATTGCTGTGGTAGTTACCACTGCCGCGCACCTTCGAGATAGTTTGTGTTATCTCGGGTATTTTGGCTCTAACTTCCTCGTCCGATATCGGAATGAGGTGATCCAAGATGTGTTGGAAAGCTAGGAAAGAGATCTACAACTTTATATAGTCAAGACACTCTCTTTACTTAAGTGTCACCTTCCACTGCTGTGCCTATGCGCGTCAGTATACACTGCCATGCACCTCTGAGGCAGTTTGCGTTGTCTCGGGTATTTTGGGTCTAACTTCCTCGTTCGATACCGGAATAAGGTAATCCAAGATGTGTTGGAAATCTAATGAAGAGCTCTACAACTTACCATAGGCAAGATACTCTGTTTGCTTGCGTGTCACCTTCCACTACCGCGCCTATACGCGTCAGTGTATCTTGTCGCGGGTATTCATGTTGTTCTTCTATGTTGTTTCACCTGTTCCATTGCTTCTTTTGGCTTTAGATGATCCCTTATGACTTATATAATGACATTCATTGTCTTCTCTTTGTCTTGAGCTGTTTTTAGATATCTATAAGTATTTTAGACGTCTGCAGATACCCTCCAAAGTATCTCAGACTCATTATTTTATAGAGGAGTCTGGGATACTTTGGATAAGACAAGTCTTATTTGCAATCCCTTCAGTATTTAATTAAGGAGATCGTGTAGAAGGACATGTGAACGGCTTCAACTCTTGACTTCTTTATCTTTTAGTCTACTCAGTGCTTTGTAGAATAGCTAAAATTCTTTCGGTTCTGCGTTTATCGCTTGACCGTTGTTAAAATCTTAAAGTGAAACTGATGTTTTGATTTGTGAATTAGTTCTTGTCGTTAAATTGATGTTGAACTGATTGTCTTCATTGGGAATTCATATTTGGATCGTAATTGAATCCTCTAAGATCATCCATTAAATTGGACTTTTTTCCTTGGCCTTATTTTAGTAAAAATCATTGACGCGTTGTGTAACGCCCCTCCTCTGGGAGGTACATAAAAATTTGAGCATGACCTATCTGTAATAAGAAGGGTCGACCTGCTAAATCTTTATGCACATCACAACATAGATATACTGAAGGGCGAAAAATAAAGCAGTAGAGAGGCATATGCAATACCCAAGATCACGAGGTTGACAGCAGAGTCCATTGAATACCAAAATAGAAGAGAACTAAAGGGTAATACAAAATATTACAATAATAGCAGTGGCTACAACATTAATACATGTTTTATAAGTCAAAGGTACTACAAAAGTGAACATAAATTAACCCCTATTAAGATTTTCCTCTGGAGCTAATCTTCAAATTCAAGGTCTGCAATGCCCTTATCCTTGCCAGTTGTATGACCTGCGAGTGGATTCAGAAACAATAGGGGTGAGCCTAAGGCCCAATAGGTAACCATAAAAATCTCGGGTACAATCCAAGGGAACGAATGAAAATGATAGACATAGATATCAAACTTGAACAACGGGGTCTCAACATTAAGTTGCCATTCTTATATCGTAATCATTGACCGAAGTGAAATAACATGTAAAGATGAATAATCAAGGTCTAATATTCAGGATTCCAAACTCCCCAATCATAGGATAATCAATAAACCGCGCATGCTTTTATACACCCACCGGTGAGCTTCCTCACACAGGGCATTGTCCCACCGGGACACTATAACATTACCACCCACCGGTGAAGCTTACTTCACACAGGGCATTGTCCCACCGGGACACTATAACATTACCACCCACCGGTGAAGCTTACTTCACACAGGGCATAATCCATGAATATAGACAATCAATCATCAACAAAGAGAGGAATACTATCATTATCAATAGTTGAACCATCGAATCAATTCGAATTGTTGCAATGAAATCATTCAAGGATATCGAAGGTATAAAACTGAAATAAACAACATTAGGATAGCAATGATTAACCAATCAACAACGAGCCCATGCATGAGGTGAATCAAATAGGAATATTATGAAAATGATAAGATATACAATTAGCATGGGAAACTAACTCGCAGGAATTTCAAGAAAGTAATCAATCGAACTCTCAAAGACTTGAGAGGAAACAATGAAAGGTTACCTACCGATTATGTCGGGATCCTCTCGGCCAACGAATGAATCCAAGATTCTCTGTCCTATATATACATGTATACCCACATGAGATTCTAGACACTATGTCTTTTAAAACTTTAACTTAAAACTTATATCATGGTATAAGCTACACCCTAGATGATTGCATCTAATATCTCTAATATGCACAGCAACCTAAGTAGTGTACATGCAGCAGATTTAGGTGAATAGATGGTACAGCAATTGATGTTCAAAATGCATGAAACTAGTCTCAAATGACTCCATTATGAGTCTAATTTCAGAATATAAAACTTTTACATCAATGCATAGTGCATAGTAAGAGTCATGCTCTCAGAAAACTACACATATCAAAACTATAGCAGAAAAACACTAGCACATACGCTAGCTATTAGAACTAGGTTTAGGCCTACCAAACGTTATTCAAATTAATTCAAACTCCTATCAACAGAAATACAATTGAGTCTAGTTTTAGAAATAGAAAGAATTTCATGCATGCATGGTATATGTTGAGATATATGCTCTTTACAAAGGACATGACTCAAGCAGACAGTTTCAGACACATGCACTGAGTTAAACCATACTTTTAAACTAGTAAATGATCTTAGAATTAAACAAACAAGATCTCAAATGAAAGCCACGAATATGTAGTTTCTAGAACAGAAAGAATTTCATGCATGCATGGTATATGTTGAGATATATGTTCTTTACAAAGGACATAGCTCAGGCAGACAGTTTCAGACACATGCACTGAGTTAAACCATATTTTTAAACTAGTAAATGATCTCAGAATTAAACAAAAAAAATCTCAAATGAAAGCCACGAATATGTAGTTTCTATAACAAAAATAATTTCATGCATGCATGGTATATGTTGAGATATATGTTCTTTACAAAGGACATAGCTCAGGCAGACAGTTTCAGACACATGCACTGAGTTAAACCATACTTTCAAATAAGTTAATTATCTCAGAATTAAACAAACAGGGACTCAAATGAAAGCCACGGAAGTCTAGTTTTTAGAACAAAAAGAATTTCTTCATTTGGATATATACAAAGAACGTTATGATCTGTTTAGTGGTAGTGTATCTTGCTGGAAATTTCTGCACGAAATTTCTGTTTCAAGATAAATTGACATGCATGCCCTAAAATGTTACATGCAAGACTAAATCCAAATTAACTATATAATTCAGTTCTAACATCCTTAATAACAACATGCAACTGAGAGTTTTACCTAGGGTTTTGACTTTGCCCCACTTCCTCCACCAAAGTCCTCAACTACCTTCTTTCTCCACTCCTTCTTCTTCAATGTTCTTGCGAGATGAAGGCTTTTGGAAATCTTTTTTTTTTTCTTTAAGAGGAGAGGTGCTGGAGACATTCAGAGGAGAGGGAGGAGGTTTTTAAGAGATTTTTTTTTTTTCTTTAAGAGGAGAGGTGCTGGAGACATTCAGAGGAGAGGGAGGAGGTTTTTAAGAGATTTTTCTTCTTAAATGGCAAAGTGAGAGGTGGAGGGCACATATATATAAGCCCATGTGAAGAGAAATCCTCAATTTGGCCAAAGTTGAGGGGTTTTATGCAAAATTTCCCCCACTAATATGGCTGAACAAATATAATAACTATGTTAATTAGAGAGTTTCACATTAGGTATTTAATGATTTGGTTATCTCTAATCAAGGTTTAAAGCATGGTTAACTTAGGTTTACATGCTAAGTTTGTATGCATGCTATGACTTAGTTAACTAGATCACAATATGAGAATTAGCTAAGTTAAATTCTCATACTAGAAGATTATATGAGATGCAATGAAGAAAAGCATCTACTAAAATATGAATTGGTATCGGTAACGGTATCCGATCAATGAAAGGAAAAAAAAACATGTAAATGAACATTTTACAAAAAGAATTTTTGGAATTGTACTTCTTTTTTTTTTGGTCAATGAAGATTATATTATCATTTACCAAATCTAAAAGTTATTTGTACATCAAGAATCTCAAAATTTGAGAACTCAAAAAGAAGATACGCACAGCAACACTTGTTACATTTTTCGTAGAGAGAGCATCCACTCCCTATTCTCCATCAAAGTGTTACTGTTAAGAACTATAGAAAAAATGTCGAATTTGATGTCTCGCACCAACTGATCAGCCCCATGACTTTTCTTCTGGAATATCCTCATATTTCTTTCAATCCACAATTTGTATATGGTTGCATTGAGAGCCATTCTTTTGACCTTCTGTTTGAAACCTTTACCCCTCAAGCTTTTGTTGTACCACTCTAATAGAATTTCCCAGTTACAGGCTTTCCATTTAAATTCCAACCAGTCCATGATCTTAATCCATACTTCTTTCGAGTATACACACTCAAAGAACAGGTGGTTCCTTGACTCCAATCCAGAGCAATCACATAAGCAACAATGATTGTTTTGAACAATTCCTCTCCTTAGCAATCTGTCCATTGTAAGCAGTCTGTTTTGAACAGCCATCCAACAAATGAAAGAATGTTTGGGGAAGTTCAATGGCTCCCATACAGTATTGTACCAGGCAACTGGTACCATTAGAGCAGCAGGGGATAATACAGTATATAGTGTTGAGATCTTGATCTTTGTATTTTTGTAACAATCACCAATGAGCTTCCTCAGATTATCTATTCCACCACATTGTATCGAAGCTTTATCTCTTATCTTGATCATTTGTTTCCAGGTCCAGGAATCACCAGTCTTTGTTTGAACTTGCCAGATATCATTGGTTCTTAAGTAATTGCCAGTCAATGTTTGCGTCAATCTTCACTGTAATGCGTTAACCAGCGTTAACACAGTTTATACTCGTGCATTTACTGGAGTCTACAAAGTTTAAGCTCTTAAGGCGTTGGAGCACGGCGGTCCTGAGTGTCGAGGCTGCATGACCAATTTTTTAAGTCGGTTCCTCTGTAAGTATGGGTTTTATCCTGAGTTTGTCGGATACTCAAGTCACGAGGCTAACTAATGAAGCTGGTGTGTCAGTGACTATCGCATTAATAGGATTTTTGGTAAACCCTCAGCTATCAACGGGTTTGATGAGCCTTTACCGACTACCGTTTGAATCGGGCTAGCATGCAGATTGTTTAAGTCCGTTTTGTATGTAACATTGTGCTAAAAGAATAAACTCTCTTAGACTTGGTGCTATGATGTTGAATACATAGGCTTTGTCATTAATACGGGAACGTACCACCCGACGACGTGTGTTAGACGTAAACTTATCTCTAATAAGGGATTGAGATAATGTCCCCCACGTATAAAACATGGATTTGAAAATGTTGATGGGTTACGACCTTTTGGTGAAAAGATGAACCCGACAATGGACAGGAAGAATTTTATATTCTATCTCCTTGTCTCTTTTTTGTTGGTAGAGATAAACCCGAAGATGGAGAGGAAGAATTTTATATTCTATCTCCTGGTGCAAAAGAAACTCAAAGTAAGATCTCCACTTCAAGAATCTGAAGGGTGAAACTAAGAGTAGGATCTCCACTCCGAGAATCGAGAAGATTTAGATAACCCTAACTGTTAAAAGGTTTGATTATCCAATCTAAAAGTAGATTTCTCATTTATTGAGATAGAATTCCAACTTTCGTCCCAACTGTTTAAAGGTTTGACTGAGTGGGGAATGTGTAGACCTCTCGTTCATGGAAGGAATCGAGAGGGGATGTTGGCTTTGGATCTAACTGTTTAAAGGTTTGACCAAATGGGAATTTGAGACGATCCTAACTGTTTAAAGGTTTGATCGTTCAATTTGTGGACCTCTCGTTCATGGAAGGAATTGAGAGGGGATTTTGGCTTTGGTCCTAACTGTTTAAAGATTTGACCAAATAGGAGTTTGAGACAACCCTAACTGTTTAAAGGTTTGATCGTTCAATTTGTGGACCTCTCGTTCATGGAAAGAATCGAGAGGGGATTTTGGCTTTGGCTCTGACTGTTTAAAGGTTTGACCAAATGGGGATTTGAGACGATCCTAACTGTTTAAAGGTTTGATCATCAATTTGTGGACCTCTCGTTCATGGAAGGAATCAAGAGTGGATTTTGGCTTTGGCCCTAACTGTTTAAAGGTTTGACCAAATGGGGATTTGAGACGATCCTAACTGTTTAAAGGTTTGATCATTCAATCTGTGGACCTCTCATTCATAGAAAGAATCGAGAGGGGATTTTGATTTGGTCCTAACTGTTTAAAGGTTTGACCAAGTAGGAATTTGAGACGATTCTAACTGTTAAAAGTTTGATCGTTCAATTTGTGGACCTCTCATTCATGGAAATAATCGAGAGGGGATTTTGGCTTTGGCCCTAACTGTTTAAAGGTTTTACCAAGTAGGAGTTTGAGATGACCCTAACTGTCAAAAGGTTTTATCGTTCAATTTGTGGACCTCTCGTTCATGGAAAGAATCGAGAGGGGATTTTATGGTGGAGGACTGTGAATCATCAAGCACTCCACAATTAGACCGTAGGAGTTTCGTGAGGAAAGATTGACCCGATGAGGTCATTGAATCTCATCTCAACGAAAGAGTGCTTGGAAAGTCACATTTGGAGTTGGCGAAATTGATACCGATGATTAAAACCAACCAAGAATTGGATGAAGGAAAAGAAAATGGGACATGCTTCATCCTTGAAGGATTTCAGAGTTCCGTGAAGGAAGATTGACTTAATAAAGTCATTGAATCTTATCTCAATGAAAGAGTGCTCTGAAAATCACAGTGGGAGGGTTTTAATCATTTTGGACTTGATTAAATATCCATAGCGGGAGGTTCTTAATCATTTTTATCATAATTAAGAGTGGATTACTCAGATGATTGGTTTTCACCTTGAATAATCAATTAGTTTTGGGTTACCTTAAGAATACCATATATAGCATTCTTTAGGAACTTCCCGTTAAATAGGTTACCCTAAATGTACTAGGGATAGTACTTTTTCAGGAACTTCTCGTTTGTGAGCAATGTTGTTGTTCTTGATACAGAATCAGGTCTTGGTTCATGCCTTCGTATTCAGCCATGATAACCTTGTATCCACCCCCAGCAGTTTTTTAACCTTTTATATTAGTCGGGGGTTCAGAAGCAGTTTATACTCGTATACCCTTTGGAGTGCATGGAGAAGCAGTTTATACTCGTATACTCTTCGGAGTTATATGGAGAAGTAGTTTATACTCGTATACTCTTCGGAGTTACATGAAGAAGCAGTTTATACTCGTATACTCTTTGGAGTTATATGTCATCCTTATTTGGCTTGTATTGCCGTTATGACACTGGAGTCAACTAAGGCTTGGATTTTATTTTTGAGGCCTAAGCAAACCTTGATGGGATGAAGAACCCATTCTGTGGTACGCACAGTAGTTTAGATCTGTAATCCTCTTAGCTCCCTCCTGATCTTTAATAGGTGGTAGCTCGATTTTGTCATTGGCGAGGAGGTATTTCAAGATGACTGGAACTTCATCATCTTTGAAAGAATACTCCTTCTAGAACTTCAGATCGGGAGACTTCTGTTGCCTCTGGGATTGTGGTTGTGACGTTTGATTGGCAATCACAGCGGTTGCAGGTGTCGTCGGTTGATTTCTCTCAGCTTTCTTTCTTTTAAGAAAGCGCTCGGACTGTTCACCACGTAATTTTAACTCCTTCCAGGTTTTGGATGGTACAACCCCCAGGACTTCTAGGACATTAATGGAGAGATTGTTGTGGTATGTTTGCAAGATGAATTCCTCTATGATAGGATCACTGCAATTCATTTTCTTGTTGCGGAAACGCTTGACAAAATTATCAACTAACTCTCCGTCTTTTTGTTTCTCATCCAGAAGGGTTCCGATTGACACTTTGGTGTCATCATCGAAGAAATTGCTAAGGAACAAACTTTCCATATCATCCCAGCAGTTGACGCTTCCAGGTTTGAGACGTCGGTTCAAATCGAAGACGGGCCCACGAAGGATGCTAACGAATGACCGGACCATCAAAGCCTCATTTTCAGAGATCATGCCCAAATGAGGCTTAAAATAAATCAACTGCTGAGTAGGCGAGCTCTTCCCGTCAAACGGTGTGAAGTTAATCAGATTGAATTTTGCCGGGTACAGGATTGAATCTCATTCTCTTGGATATGGACACGGAATACCTGTTTTCTTTACTTCCTGGGCGGACATTAAAGCATTGACTTTGTTTTCAAGGTCTTGCATTTTCTTGTCCTCATCTTCATCTCTCTTTGAGTGATTTTGAGGAGAAATAATTGGGCCACCCCCAGTGTTATTAAGAGGTGCAATTGAACTATCCCTAATATTATTGTTGGGAGGATCCGTTGAACTACCCCCAGCGTTATTGTTATTAGGAGGTGCATCTGCAAAAATAACTTTATCAACTTCTGGATCACTGTCCTCTGTAACATTTTGAGTGTGGCGGCTGGATTCAGCTTGCTGACTAGACTCAGGAGGTTGAAGCCGCTGAGCTTGCAATTCTCTCATTTGTTGAATAGCCAACTCCATTTCCATCTTCATCTCAGCTCTAATTTCTTCACGTTGTTTGGTTAGAGCTTCTTAAAGCATTTGAGTAAACTGATCAGGGGTGATTATGCATGATTCCCTGGCTTGTCCTACACTGGACATTGTATCATCAGAGGTAATTGCAGAACAAGTATCTAAGAGTTCATCATCTGAAGACAACCCTTCATGCATTCTCCTATAATCTCTATGTCTAGTGGCCCTTAGTTTTAGTGGTGACATTCTTTGAGAGAGGCTCTGATCAACTCTCCCTCCCGGAGAAAAATCAGGATCAGGGTTGACTGAATGTCGTTTTCCTCTGTCGGTCATGTAGATAGTGACCTCTGGAAGCTCATTATGTTGAATGACAAATATTCTTTTGCAAAAACGCTTCGGCCTGGGCTTTGACGTTTCGGTAGAAAGTCTCTAGAATACAGAAACTCTTGGCGGTTCGACTTTAGAGTAGCTGCATTCAGACAACGCTGCTTTGATAAGCTTTTCACATACACAATGAGGACTTGTTTCTCGAACAGTCTTTTTTTGTGATTTGTTTCCACCCTTAGTTTGATAGTACAGTTCATCAGTATGGTGACCAGAGCAACTTATCTTCTGTTTTTGTGTTTGAACCTTGTTGACATACGCAGGACGACTTGTCGTCGCCTCTGAGTGATCCAAGGTTATATGTTTAGATCCAACCCCTTGCGGGCATGTAGTCTTTACTGGCCCCAAACAAGAAGAAATTGAAGTTTTCCCCTCCTGGGATTTCTTTGTCCTGATAGGAGAATACTTACGACCCTCAGTATAAGAATTTACTCGGGATTCGTTTATCGAACCCAAGCGTCTTTGATTGGAGCTTTGCATCGATCATCAGGTAAAGGACCGAGACGATCCGCCATTATGACTTTGAATTTTGACAGGTCAGGACTGACCCAAGGCTTCACCGGTGATGTAGCAGATGTGGTTGCAATAGACGGACCAGGCACAGACGTCGACGGGGTTGAAGAGGAGACATCAGCAACTTTTCTTTGGCCGCGACAGTGGAGACTATCGCGGTTGAAGGATGTGACCCGCCAATTTAATTTTTGCATAAGTTCAGATTTAGGAATCCAAACTTTGCGATTATTTGGTGATTATTCAGACAACATTTTCTTTTTTCCTCCTCGTCTTTGTTGCAAGAGAGCAAGGGCATGAGCGACGTTTGCACGACGCTTTTGTATACGTTCTTTGAGGGTCGAACGAGCCCATTTGACGAGAGTCCATTCCTCCGTCGTAAGTTTAGCAGAGATGTGAGTGGTTTGTCGTTAGGGAGACTGGACCACTTGATGCTTCCTCGACTCTAGGTCCGCGTAGCAGCGAACCCCGTCGGTTTGTTCCAAGTCCTTAGCCATTTGACGAGCGAGGCGTTGGCGTTGTCTCTGACGAGCCCTCTTCGTCAAAGTTGGCGAACTTCGATCGAACGATTCATTAATTAGGGAGGAATCATCGTGAGCAGAGCTTCTGACTTTAGGGGTCGCCGGGATAATGTTGCAAGGGGAGGCCTCGACAATGATTGGGTGAGAGTCTTCACCTTAGGCCTTCTTTGACATGTAAGCCTTCTTCAATGGTGAGATCCTCTTGTACTTGCGAGACAATGAAGATCTTGAAGAGGGTGATGAGAGATATTCCTCAAACTTGCTTTGGTTGAACTCATACTCGACCATGGATTCAATCGGTATCTTGATCGTGTGCGACACGACGGTCTCGATAGCGAGACCGTTGGCTCCCACTACGGTCGCCAGTTTGTTTTCGTCAAAAATTAGTCTCATTGTGGAATTCTTTATATTTTTGATTGTTTACAATGAATTCAAAAGAAGATAGCCTTTTTATAAGTCCTCTCTTACACAATAAGAAGAAAATTATAACTTCCTAGAAAATAACACAGAAATCATTTATCAACTTCTACTTCTGTAGGAACTTTGCCTGTGTCGGGGGTGCGTTAGCCCGTGAACCACCGATTCATAAGATTCTGATTGAACTGTGAAGGCTCTTGAATGTTCTTTTTCGTTTATCGAAATAAGAACCTTAAGCGAATATCTTATCGATGTAAGATGTTCACTCTTCCAAAGATCAAGTCTGAGCTTAGATCTCTAGGAATCACTAAAAGCTTCTTAAAAGTGTTTTTGAAAGATGAAAGCTCTCTCTCTTGCTCAAAATTGCAAAAAGCTCAAGCCTCTATGCTCTAATTCTGCTCTCTTGCTTGGCTCCCGTGTATAGGAAGGTTTTTATAGCCTCTGGGAGTCATAGCTGTTAGAAATAATACAAAATAACTTATGTTAACTTTCTCCTTTAGCACGGCAGTGGACACTGACGCGGCTAAAGGAGATAGTTTTTTAGCTTTCATAACCTCTCCCACCATCTTTAATTGCCATTATCTCAGCGGTTATGGGCGTGATTTTTGTTTGTAACTGCTCTCCCACGTTCATAAATGATCCCCAGTAGTTAATAAGCCATGTGGGCCGCATGAAACTTAAGAAAATTGTTAAAAATGATGTTTTCAGCTTCTCAGTGTGCGTGGCTGTAAAACCCCAAAAATTTGAATATTTTGTGATAAATAATAATAAAAATATTATATATTTATAAATAACATATTATGATGTTTGAGTATGCTAGGAATTGTTTTGAGATTAATTCAATGTATATATGTATATATATAAGAGCAAATGCACAATTCATGCTCGATGTATAAATCTGGAAATTTATGACCAGCGGAGAGATTTTGTATTTTTTTCACATATGCATTTGGAATTTGGAAAATCATAAAAGACAAAAGTTGTAGGTATCTTCAAGATCTTTCCAAAAAATATTAGATCACCTCATTATGAGATCGAACGTAAAAGTTATGGCCAAAATACCGAAGGTCATTTTTCTAGTCAGATTAGGATTTCTGGTTCGGGTCAAACGGGTTTAGTTCGGGTTTGCATATATATAAACATGTGTTTTCATTAAAATTAACATCCTTATATCAGAATTTCAAACCCTAGCAGCCCGTCTTCCTCTCTCTGAATCCCTAGCCCTAAAGTTGAGAATTTTGAGAGCTTTGTGAAGAAAATATCGACACGAGGGCGAGATCATCAACGTGTAGCAAGGGGAAAACGGCTTGGTTGTACTTCTTTTTGGTTGCTGGTTATTTCAGAAGCTTAGAATGACGTCTAAGGCAAGATTATCTTCATCCAAACCCTTCTCCATAGTTAAATAACTAGTTAGATGTTTAATATGATGTTGAATATGTGTTTTCATGCTTGAATCTTAACATGATGTGATAAAACTTAAATTTTTAATGTTAAAACATAAACCAATGCTAGATTAATAATTTTTTTCTTGCTATTTATGATAGTATCATGATTATTATCATTAGTATTTTTCATAATTTTATTTATATATGAGAAATTTAAGAGATGTACTAAATAAATATTTTCTGCAGAAAACTACAGCAATTGTATCATGTTTAACTGAGATTTCAAAATAGAAAATAAACTCCAAATTTAACCAAACTAATGCCAAATAAAAGATATATGTATCTAGTTTCTAAAACAGAAGACTAATCTTAAAAATCATTTGTATAGAGAAAGATATGACCTTTTTACTAACAACATGTCCTGTAGAAAAACGGCTGCACATATATAATGTTTAACTAGAGATTTGGGATAACAAATAAACTCCAAACTGAACCAAACTTATGTTATTTGAAAAATGTGTGAATCTAGTTTTCAAAACAGAAAACCATTTGTAAAAATAGTTTTCCAAGAGAAAGATATGCTTGTTTTACTAACAGATGTCACGTCTGTTTTTCCTGCTCGCTTTGTGGAGCTGTGTTGCGCCGTTTTGAGGTGCGTTCGCGGAGTTTTGAGCCGCTTGATGTTATACGCATAGTCATGAATATGTTATGTTATATATTTAAGAATCCCAAGAGGATTATGATAAATTTTGATTTGATCATATTTGAATTAGATATAGTTCATATACATGTTGGATGTCGTTGATGAGCACAGCTCGGTACTATATGGGATAGTGTGTCAACATTATAGTTCATATACATGTTGGATGTCGTTGATGAGCACAGCTCAGTACTATATGGGATAGTGCGTCGACATACCTGAGATACAAAGATTTATATGAGGTGGATATCGTTGATGAGCTCAGTTTAGTACTTAATGAGGTAGTGCGTCGATATTCCATATGTACAGGCCATTGAGTCGGATTTTAGGAGGCTTGATCTAGCCGTCCGTCCCGCACTAGGGTGCGATGAGACTCTTGAGCCGTATTTCTAGGATGCTTATTTGGTAGCCCGTCCCGCACTCATGTTATGCACTAAGATCGCGATGAGACTAATGAGCCGTGTACACAGTTCAGGATACCTATAGGGTAGTCTGTCGCACTGAGATAATTACTTGATAGCCTAAGTATGACAAATGCTGATTATAAATATGACCTATCAGTGAACTATATAACTGAGGTATGTTACATCTGAAAGTATACAAAATTATGTGTTGATATTTTATTCTATCTCTCCAGTGATTGTGGAAGATATTATAAATACGATGTGTTGATATCTTGCTTCTTTTACTATTTTTTTTTTACTTCTTAGTTGGGATCAATGATTAGAGATTCACAATTTGAGATTTATGGTATATACATGAGGGTTTGCTTGTTTGGATTATTTTGCTCGACGTACCAGTCTCGTGTTATGGATTTCTAATTGTTGGTTTCATTAGATTGTCTTTTCATAGTTCGGTATTAATGTTTGAATATCTATAATTTGAGACTTATGGTATATACATGAGGGTTTCCTTGTTTGGATTATTTCGCTCGACGTACTATGTCTCGTGTTGTAGGTTTCTAAATGTTAATCCTACTTAGATACGGGGAAAATGAATGTAGGTAGACTATGCTTAATAGATAAAGCCTTCACTCCACCTAGTAGCCCTTTCCCTAGGGGTGGATGGAGGTAATCTTGCTGTAGCGCTCTGACGCTCTTGTTGTTTTTTCTTTTTCTTTTAAATTACTTTTCAGGTTGTTCGGAGTTTCGGAGAACCGCAGGGTGACAGAGTTCTGGCATAGTCGCCGTCGCGTATTTTTACTTGTAGAGACTCCACTGTAGTTTTGAGTTTTATCCAGACGTTAGAGTTTCATATTCATATTGTAAAGGCAGTGTGTCTTAGTGCGATTTTTAGTTGATTCATGTTGAGACATTTTCATTATTCAGATATCAGATATAATATAGTTGAGACATGATTCTTTTTATTTATGAGATATCTCTTCTATATCATGTCTATTACATGTATTCCCTTTATTTTGCCTGTTTGTACCTACACTTCTATTTAGTTCTACTAGAGGATATTACTGTGATTGGTGAAACATGTTTATGCACAGTGTGGGTGCATGGCAGGTTTGACATCTCTGGTTTTACCTTAGACTACAGCCTTGTGTGAACCCAGGGGCGTCACAGTTGGTATCAGAGCTCTAGTTCTAGTATCATTAGGATCATCCTGTGTCGAGTCGTGGAGCTAGGATAGAGTGTTTTAGGATTCATGTATAGAGTCCGTAAGGATTTCCTAGTATGAGTGAGGACGATATATGCATATATCTCAAAAATTGAGAATTTTTTTATTACAACTATTTTATGTTGATTGAAGGTATTTGTATGAATACTATGTGTTATGAATTCGTATTGTGATACGTTATATATATCTCCTTTTGATATTATAAATATCGAAACGAGGATGTGGTCGAGGTAAAACTCGTACCTGGAGAGCTGGACATGCAGAGCCGAGCCACAGCAGGCTCCACAGTATTTGATTGACTTCATGGCGCCGTTAGCAGCAAGATCTTACAACAATCGAGGAGCAAGAAGTGTATCTGTTTCCATCTGCAACACCACTTTTAAGAGATTCACCACTGTAGGCGTATAAAACTGCTTATAGGTCCCTTAACACAGCTCGACGACGCCGATTCGACAAACCGACCATCGGGCGACGTATCCAAACACGACTGTTAGTCCACAACACCGAAGCCAAGTGACACGCGACGAAGCGGATTAACGAGGCGACAAGGCTAACGAACCGCACGCAAACAACGGAATAAATCCACTCGCGTGCGGAATCAAGCTAACAGGTTGAGGAATCAACGAGTCATCCAACCAAGAGCGGACTCGAGCAAATCAAGATCGAATCAAGATCGGTTCCGGGCTCGAACTCAAAAGTGGAATTACTGCCAAATCAGGTCAACGAATCAAGTCCGGATAAATCAACCACAAAACCGGAAAACGGATACAAAACGGCAAATCAACAAACACCTGGAGGACGGCTCACCGAGCCACCAAGGTGGCTCGGTGGCCGAGCCACCAAGTGGTGGCTCACCGAGCCA
>NC_033801.1:54046099-54053007 GCF_001876935.1 Asparagus officinalis
AAGCCGAGCCACCTATAGGTGGCTCGGCCAAGAGCCGGCCACCTATAGGTGGCCGGCCCAGATCTGTGCGCGGGCACAGTTCAGAGAGCCTATAAATAGGAGGCCTAGGCTCATTTGTCAAAGGTTGGAACTTTTGGAGGCGAAGCTCTGCTGGATTCAAGGCTCAGAACTAAAAAAGATTGAAGCTTTGAGACTTTGAGGACTTGCTCATCCAGATTCGGTGCTCGGCGATCGTCAACGCCAAATAAGGTAAGAGTTCGAGAGGAACCGGATCTCAGATCTACGTAGTCATCCTCCGGATCAAAGCTTGGCCTTTGATCCCGAGAACTAGGGTGATTATTTCCTTGGTGAATTAATCCCCCCCGGCTATTATTTCCTTTGCGAAATAATACCCGTCATACTGCGTAGATCCGACCGGATCTAGATCGCGCGGTGGTCCACGGATTAACCCCGGCGCAGGCGAAGAACCCACGCAAGCGAGCGACCGTAAAACAGGAGCTCGTGATTTGTTCGACAACAAGGAGAAAAAGTTGTAAATTTTAATTTTCTTTTATTTGATTTTCATTGTAACCGGATCATGTAAAAAGACCGGATCTTTGTAACCAAAAAACTGTTATTCAAGATAGCAATGGAATCAATGAAGAAAGCTACGATTTTTCCCGTGATATAATGCTTAAATTTTGATCTGTCACCTGGTCAAACCTTTCTACAGTTAGGACCACAGCCAAAATCTCCTCGCGATTCCTTCCATGAACGAGAGGTCCACTTTCAAATCGAGTGATCAAACCTTACTACAGTTAGGATCACCTCAAATTCCCGCTGGGTCAAACCTTCCTACAGTTAGGACCAAAACAACAATTCACTCTCGATAAATGAGAAATTCACCTTTAGTTCGGTAATCAAACCTTCTGACAGTTAGGATTATCCGATTTTTTCGATTCTCGGAGTGGAAGTCCCACTCCTAGTCTCACCATTCCGGATTCTGGGGGTGGAGATCCCACCTCGAGTCTCCTTTCCAACTAGAGATAGAATATAAAATTCTTCCTCTTCAGTGTTGGGAGATAGAATATAAAATTCTTCCTCTCTCGCATCGGGTTTGTCTTTGCCCCAAGAGAAGACTCCGCTTTTTCAAACTCCTAGAATCCGTGCTTCACACGTATAGGAAGTTTATCCCGAATCCTAAGCAGGGATAAGTCTGCGCCTAACACGCATCGCCGGTTTAGTCTTTCCCCGTATGAAAAAGACACCAGAGTTCGATTCTGGGTACTTTATCCCGAATCCTAAGCAGGGATAAGTCTGCACCTAACACGTGCTGCCGGTTTAGTCTTTCTCCGTATGAAAAGACACCAGAGTTCGATTCTGGGGTATTTTATCATGAAACCTAAGCAGGGATAAGTCTGCGCTTAACCCGCACTGCCGGTTAGTTCTTAACCGTTAAAAAGAACACCCGTTCACATATTCAAACATTGTGGCAGGTTGTTATTAATAACACCAAAATCCATGCCTTACACGCATGGGGAATTTCATCCTGAATCCTAAGAAAGGATATGCCGACGCCTAACACACGTCGCCGGTTTAGTCTTTCTCCGTAGAAAAAGACACCAGAGTTCGATTCTGGAGAATTTTATCCTGAAGCCTAAGTAGGGATAAATCAGCGTCTAATGCACGTTGCTGGGTAGCCTATTCCCATAACAATGGCGAAGTCTATGTATTCAAAGTCATAGCACAAAGTCTCAGAGGATTCAATCTCTGAGCGCAACGTTACATGTGAACGGATTTAGGCAATCCGCATGCTAGACCGACTCAAACGGTAGTCGGTAAAGGCTAATCAGATCCGTTGATGGCTGGGGGTTAGCCAAAAATCCTAAAGTCAACGCCTAACACGCGTCGCCGGGTAGCCTATTCCCGTAACAAATGGTAAAGCCTATGTATTCAACATCATAGCACAAAGTCTAGGGGAGTTCATTCCTTTAGCACAACGTTACGTGCGGAACGGACTTAGACAATCCGCATGCTAGCCCGACTCAAACGGTAGTCGGTAAAGGCTCATCAAACCCGTTGATGGCTGGGGGGTTGCCAAAAATCCTATAAACACGAGAGTCAGCAAGCAAAAATCAACGTTCGACGATTCAAAACCCCAGGGTCAACGCCGGACAATGCATAACCCTAGGTCAACGCCAGTCAACGCGTTGCGACCAAAAGTCAATGTCAGGCGATCCGAAACCCTAGGTCAACGCCGGTCAACGCGTAACCCTAGGTCAACGCCAGTCAACGCGTTGCGACCAAAAATCAATGTCAGGTGATTCGAAACCCTAGGTCAACGCCAGACAACGCGTCACAATGAAAGTCAAACGCTGGACAATGTGTTGCAAATGAAGATTCAACACCGACAATCGATGGTCAGCAAACTCGAGCTAAAAAGTCAGGAAATCGAGAATCGACTTCAAATTCAAAATTCCGACAGACGGTCAGACAATAAATGCAGCACAGGAACCCTTACAGACATTCGACAAAGCACCGAATAGCCTAGAGGACTGAAGGAATCAAGAACAGAAGTCATTCCAAATATCCCGTCGTTACCGATTGAAAGATGGGACAATCATATCCAAAGTATTCCAGACTCTTCTATAAAAGAATGAGACTGAAATACTTTGGAGGGGGTATCTGTAGGCGTATAAAACTGCTTATAGGTCCCTTAACACAGCTCGACGACGCCGATTCGACAAACCGACCATCGGGCGACGTATCCAAACACGACTGTTAGTCCATAACACCGAAGCCAAGTGACACGCGACGAAGCGGATTAACGAGGCGACAAGGCTAACGAACCGCACGCAAACAATAGAATAAATCCACTCGCGTGCGGAATCAAGCTAACAGGTTGAGGAATCAACGAGTCATCCAACCAAGAGCGGACTCGAGCAAATCAAGATCGAATCAAGATCGGTTCCGGGCTCGAACTCAAAAGTGGAATTACTGCCAAATCAGGTCAAGAAATTAAGTCCGGATAAATCAACCACAAAACCGGAAAACGGATACAAAACGGCAAATCAACAAACACCTGGAGGACGGCTCACGGAGCCACCAAGGTGGCTCGGTGGCCGAGCCACCAAGTGGTGGCTCACCGAGCCAGTTTTTCATTGAAATGATTGTCATCTTGGGTTACAAAGATCCGGTCTTTTATAGATCCGGTTACAACTAAATCAAAAAGAAAATAAAAATTACAACTTTCCTCTTGTGAACAAATCGCAAGCTCCTGTTTTGCGGTTGCTTGCTTGTGTGGGTTCTTTGCCGACGCCGGGGTTAATCCGTGGACCACCGCGCGATCTAGATCCGGTCGGATCTACACGATTATGCGGGTATTATTCCACGAAGGGAATAATAGCCGGGAGGGATTAATCCACCAAGGGACTAATCGCTCAGATCTCGAGATCTAAGACCAAGCTTAGATCTGGAGTGTAGTCTCGTGTAGATCTCAGATCTGTTCTTTCTTCCTCTCGAAATCCTGCCTTTTCTGACGTGGATGGTCGCCGAGGATCAGATCTGAATGTGCAAGTCTTCTGGTCTTCAAGCTCCGAGTTCACTCTTCAATCCGGCAGAGTTTCGGCTCTTGAAAGTTCGACCCCTCAAAATGAACATCTCTAGGCCTATTTATAGGCTCTCAGGACAGTGGCTGCAAAAAAGGGAATTGTCGGCCACCTCTGGCCACTGCGGCCACCTCGGGCCACTGTCGGCCACCTCGGGGTGGCCGACACTGTGCCTAGCCACCTTGGGGTGGCTCGGCTCATGGCCGAGCCACCCCAAGGTGGCTCGGCCACCGAGCCACCCCGAGGTGGCTCGGCCTCGAGCCTTCAACTCTTTCCAGGTATTGAGCGGCTCTATTCCCATCACGTCCAAGATGTCAATGGACAAGTTGTTCTGACAAGTCTGCAAGAGGAATTCCTCCGTGACGGGATCCCTGCAGTTCATTGCCTGATTGCGGAAGCGTTTGATGAAGGTATCCACCGACTCTCCGCCTTTTTGTTTCTCGTCGAAGAGTGTCCTGATCGACACCTCGGTGTCATCATCGAAGAAATGGGCGAGAAACATGCCTTCCAAGTCCTCCCAGCTGTTGATGCTTCCGGGCTTGAGACGGCGGTACCAATCGAAGGCAGGCCCGCGAAGGGTGCCAACGAATGACCGAACCATCAAAGGCTCGTTGCCCGAGATTACTCCCAAGTGAGACTTGAAGTAGATCAGATGTTGAGTGGGCGAGCCCTTTCCGTTGAACGGCGTGAAGTTGATCAGGTTGAACTTCGCCGGATACGGGATCGAATCCCACTTTCTCGGGTAAGGACACGGAATGCCGGTCCTCTTCACCTCCCGAACAGACATCAGGGCTTCGATTTTTCTTTCGAGCTCCTTTATCTTTTCGGCCTCACCCATATCCTGTTTTGGATAAGTTTCGAGAGGAATCATACGGCCACCCCCAGTGTTGTCATTACTGGTGGGTCCACCCCCAGCGCTATCATCACTGGTGGGTCCACCCCCAGCGCTGTTAATTTTAGTGGGGCCACCCCCAGTATTCTTGGGTGGTGCGTTGGCCATGACGATTTCGACCACCTCCGGCTCGCTGTTGACTGCAGCGTTCTGGGTGCGATGGTTGGACTCGACTAGCCGGTTCGACAGAGCTCGGATTCGTTGATCGTGCATTTGTCTCATCTCTTGCATAGCCACTTCCATTTCAAACTTGAAGATTTCCTTCTGCTTAGTCAGGGCCTCTTCAATGATTTTGGCTATCTGATCTGTATTGACCATGAGCACCTCTCGAGCTTGTCCTATGCTAGACGTTGTCTCGTCAGAAGCGAGAGCGGAATAGGAATCCGAGAGTTCATCATCGGAATGTACTCCCTCATGGATCCCACAGTAATTGTCATATCTGACGGCTTCTAGCTGAAGCTGAGCTGTTCCCGAATTGACCCTGCTTCCTGGAGAGGAATTAGGGTCGGAATCACTTGAAATGATTGGGGATTTTCCCTTGTTGACCATGTTGATAGTCACTTCTAGGGGTTCATCATCTCGAGCAATCGATCCTCTTTGGTGGGAACGCCTTGACTTGGGCTTTGTCGGTCCATCGGAGATTCCCTCGAATATCGAGACCCTCTGTGGAGCGGTCTTGGGGCAGCTACAGGCTGATAATACTGCCCTGATAAGTTTGGTACACGGACAGTGAGAATCCGCTTCCCGGGTGTTTCTCTTTCGAGATTCATCCGCACCCCCAGCCTGATAGTACAACTCATCGACGTTGCCGTCGGAGTAACCTATCGGCTGCTCACATGGGTTCTCAGGTATAACGCGTTCGTTTGTTCGACGCGTCTTCTTCTGAGTAAACATTGCCTTGTTGGCCTCTGCAAGAGTCGCACGTTTGGAATCACTCCTTTGTGAGGGTGAAACCTTAACGGGCTCTTGGTCCTTTGCACGCACCGCCGAGCTGGTTGTTGCAGAGATCGATTTGTTAGGAGATCGTGTACGACCCCCAGTTTGCGGCTCGTTTGATGATCTCGAGCTCTCCTTATCAAGCGCTTTTCCTCGATCCTCGGGTAGAGCACCGATACGATCCTTCGGAGGATTCTTGAACTTGGGGAAATCCGCGCTGCGGTGGGGCTTTTCCAGAGGTTCGGGATCTGAAATTGATGAAGGTTGGAGAGCAATATTACCTGCTTTTACCTTAGGCGTTGATTTGGCCTTCGGCATCCAAACTCGTTCGGATCTCGGCGATCTCTTAACGGCCTCTCCCTTTAGCATTTCTCGTGCTTTTTGGACCAGGGCTCGGGCATGCGCACGTAAGGCGCGGCGCTTCTGGATTCGCTCCTCGAGAGTAGAACGGGTTCTTTTGACATGAACCCATTTGTTTGTTTCTGCTTCGGAGGAGGGGCTGGTTGTTTGCCGTGGTTGCTCCTGGCGTTGCCTAGATTTTAGATCTACGTTATAGCAGATCCCATCCATTGGCTCCAAAGCTTCGGCCAGCTGTCGAGCAAGACGTTGACGCTGTCTTTGTCGTGCTCTCTTTGATAATGCCGGAGCGTCTTCAGAAGTCATCTCCTCGGCGGAAGAGGAGTCCGGATCTGCGATCTCGACCACGTTGGACGACACGGGGACGTCGCGTGGTGTAAGTGCAGAGGCGGTAACGGGGTCTTGGATTTTTGAACCGAAGGACCTGCAAACATTTATGACAGAGGTTACCTTTCTGTACCCGTTTGGAGAGGCGGATCTGGAGGAGGAGGAAGAGAGGCCTTCTTTGAACCGTTGTTGATCGAGCTCGTGTTCTTCATTCACCCCGATCTTGAGTGCTGGTTGCGTCACGACGGCGTCGGTTGCGATGCCGTTGGCTCCCACTGTGGTCGCCAGCTTGTTTGCGGAAAAAGTTGTTGTATTCATTGCTGCATTCATTACAACTTTGATCGTTACAATGAAATAAAAAGATAGTCTTTTTATAAGACCGGTACACAATGAAAACAAAATAAATGCAACTCCTTTCAAACAAACGCAAGAGCTGTTTGTCATCTCTTGCTTGTGTGGGTCTTTTGCCTGTGACGGGGATGTTGATATCCGTGGACCACCGGGGCACTCAGATCTGGTCCGGATAAATCGGACAGAGTTTGATCCGCGTGGGATCTAGAAGCTATAAGCGTATACCTCGGCTAAAGCGAGGTAATAGCTCTTCTCAGTATTAACGCTAAGGCTAATACCAAGGCTCGGACGGGTGATGAAGGCTCTGATCAAGGCCTCTCCTCCTCTTGTTGAAGCACACGGGCACTCTTCGCCGCAGCAGGGCTTCGCCAAGCTCTCCAAAATTCCTCCCTCCAAAACAAAGAGGTAAGGGGGGTATTTATAGGTGTTAGGGGACCTCTAGGGGGCTTGGACACCCC
>NC_033801.1:54054007-54084323 GCF_001876935.1 Asparagus officinalis
GGTCGACCGTGGCGGTCGACCGTGAGCCCAAAATCCAGTTTTTCCAGGATTTTTTGTGTGTGTCGTGTTCACGTCGTGTTTTTGTGATTTAAATATGGTAAAAACTTCATAAATCTTGCATACAAACATGTTACAGCAAATAGAAATATCTGAAAACAAAATCAACATATATAACCATGATTTTATGTATTATATTTATATTCAAAACCCTAAAACATGCATAAAAGCTCAAAACGATGAATCAAACTTCTTTCTTTAGATTAACCATGTTTTAAAATCATCTTCAGATCTTAAATACATCTGTAAAATTCGTTCTCAACCTTTTTAGTATGAAAAGACCTAATTTTTATACATATAATACAAACGAGTTGTCTTTTATTCATAATCTAGTCATTTAGGCTCTACACAACATGTTTAAATCTCTTTAAAAACATTTTGAAAACTGGGAGGGGGATTAGCAGAGATCATACTCGCCTGAGGTTGTCGAAAAACGTTTTAGAAGCAAGGTTGAAAGAGATCTCCGCTCCAAAAGCAAAAAACCGAGAAAAATCCCGCTCGAAAGCCCCAATCTTCTCCAAGAAAATAAACTAGGGTTTTGGGGTTTTGGTGGCTATTATGGTTCTTAGGAAAACTGAGAAAAATGTGAAAACTCATATATATATCAGGAAAAATAATATGGGTTTAGAAATCCGAAACCAATTCAAAATAGGAGAAAGAAAACACTCTGCAGGTTTCACGGTCGACCGTGACGGTTGACTGGACTGCGGTCAACCGCGGCAGTCGACCAGACTGGGATTTACTAGATTTTCATGAGTTTGGCCATTATGCATGTTTCGATTCTTTTCTCTCTCATGTATGAACTCGTTCATACTCAAAACACATTGTATTATACTCATATACCATTTAATGATATTTATCATACTAAATATCCATATATCATAATTAATCTCAAATTATTGGGGTTTTACATTCCCCCCCCCCCCCCTTAGGAGGATTTCGTCCTCGAAATTCCGTAGTCGCATCACAAAGCTTAATAACTGGGAAAACACATTAAGAAGGTGTATTTCATACAAAGAAAACCTTCTGCACATATCTCATAGAATTAGCACAATGATATTTAAGGTTAATAACTTAGAATGCAAACATTCTCAACTAAATCCCTAACTAAACAAAATTGGTACGTCAAGCGAAATAATCCAAACAAGGAAACCCTTATGTATATACCATATGTTTCAAATGATTAAGGATCAGGTGATAATATCCCCATTCTAGTGTTAAAGATAAATATAAATATGACTAAACAACATAGATAATGACAACTATCAAAGCATCAACATCATACCTGTCCAAACAGGTGCGGGTAGTCGCGACGAACATCCTCCTCGCGCTCCCAAGAAATCTCTTCGGCTCCTTGCCGGTTCCACTGAACTTTCACTAATGGAATGACTTTATTCCTAAGCTTTTTATTCTCTCTATCAAGTATGCATACCGAAAACTCTACGGTAGTCAAGACATCCTGAATCTCAATCTCTGGTGAATCAATCACTCTCTGCTGCTTATCATCTTGCAGATGCTTCTTAAGCATCGAAATATGAAAAACATCGTGTACACTCGACATCGATGCTGGCAGGTCTAACCTATAAGAAAAAGCTCTAATGCACTCGATGATCCTGAAAGGACCAACATATCTTGGGGCAAGCTTCCCCCATCTACCGAAACGTTGAACGCCCTTCATCGGTGATACCTTCAACATAACTAAGTCTCCGACCTAAAACTCTAAAGGTCATCTCCGTTGATCTACATAGCTCTTTTGCCGACTCTGCGCTGTAAGAATGTGCTCTCGAATCAATGCCACCTTCTCTGTGGTTGTCTAACTAGCTCCAGACCAATCAATAAACTATCCTCAGGTTCTGCCCAACATATGGGTGATCTGTAAGGTCTCCCGTACAAAGCTTCATACGGTACCATTCCGATGGTAGCTTAATAACTATTATTATATGCAAGTTCAATTAGTGGGATGTGATCCTCCCAGCTTCCCTGAAAATCCATAATGCACGCTCTCAGCATGTCCTCTAAGATCTGATTCACCCTCTCGGTCTGACCATCTGTCTGGGGGTGAAAAACACTGCTAAATGACAACTGACTGTCAAAAACATCCTGGAAACTCTTCCAAAAATGAGATGTGAAGACTGAGCCCCGATCTGATACAATCGTCTCTGGAACTCCATGCAATCTAACAATCTCCCGAATGAAGATCCTCGCATATATATCTGCCGTATAAGTCGTCCTCACAGGTAAGAAATGTGCGGACTTAGTCAATCTGTCCACTATAACCCAAATAGAATTATTTTCTTTCTTTGATTTAGGCAACCCCACAATGAAATCTATGAAAATATCTGCCCACTTCCACTCGAGAATGTGTAAAGGCTGTAGGGTTCCTGCAGGTCTCTGATATTCTGTCTTGATCTGCTGACATGTAAAACACTTAGCCACATACTCTGAAATCACTCTACGCATACCGCTCCACCAGAAATGCCTCTTCAGATCCTTATACATTTTCGTCATGCCTGGGTGCACTGTATATCTGCTGCGATGAGCCTTGTCAAAAAGTTCCCTCTTCAGCTGTGGATTGTTCGGCATAACAATTCTGCCCTTCATCTGAAGGCCTCCATCTATCCCTATAGTCCAATCATCTTTGGACTCTTTGGAAATCTCCCCCTTACGGGTTTGAATCCAAGAATCCTCTATCTGAGCTTCGACCACTTTTGAATCCAAGAATCCTCTATCTGAGCTTCGACCACTCTATCTCTCCAAGATGGTTGTACAGATAAAACTCCTAAGAACACATGGCTCCTGCCAATCTCTGGCCTGAAATCAAAATGGCTGAGGGTATTAAGATCCTGATGTAGTGAACACATCAAAGCTGCTAGTTCACGATGACGCTTCCTGCTTAATGCATCTGCTACCACATTTGCCTTTCCTAGATGGTACTGAATAGCAAATTTATAATCCTTAATAAATTCTATCCATCGATGCTGCCTCTGATTAAGTTCTTTCTGTGAAAATAGGTATTTTAAACTCTGGTGATCCATGAATAGCTCAAACTATATTCTGTACAAGTAATGTCTCCACACCTTCAGTGCAAATACCGCTACTGCTAGCTCCAAGTCATGCATGGGGTAGTTCTGCTCATGAGTCCTCAACTGCCTCGAAACATAAGCTACAACTCTCTGGGTCTGCATCAATACACCTCCAAGACCCAATAAGGATGTATCAGTGTAGACAACAAAAGTCTTATCACTGCTAGGAATAACCAAAACTGGTGCTGAAGTCAACTTAGTTTTCAAAGTCTCAAATGCCTTCTGGCATTCTATGCTCCAAACAAATTGTACACCCTTCTTAGTAAGGTGTGTAAGCGGTGTGGCAATCCTCGAGAAGTCCTGAATGAATTTTTTATAATAGCCTGCCAGGCCTAAGAAGCTACGAATCTCGGTAACTATTTTCGGCGGTTCCCAATCAAGTATGGCTTCTACCTTAGCCGGATCTACTGCAATGCCCTCCCGACTGATGACATGGCCCAAAAATCTGACATCTGATAACCAGAATTCACACTTGCTAAATTTAGCATACAACTGGTGCTCTCTTAATACTTGCAATGCTAACCTCAAATGTTGCTCGTGCTCGGCCTCCGACCTCGAATAAATAAAAACATCATCGATGAAAACTATCACGAACTGGTCCAAATAAGGGTGAAAAACCCGATTCATCAAATTCATGAATACTACAGGTGCATTGGTCAGCCCAAATGGCATGACAAGAAACTCGAAAGACCCATATCGAGTCAAGAAAGTGGTCTTGGGAATATCCATCTCCCGAACTCGCAACTGATGATAACCCATATCGAGTCAAGAAAGTGGTCTTGGGAATATCCATCTCCCGAACTCGCAACTGATGATAACCAGAACAAAGATCTATCTTCGAGAAACATTGTGCTCCCTGCAACTGGTTGAATAAGTCATCGATCCTTCGTAATGGGTACCTGTTACGGATAGTGACCTTGTTCAACCCGTGATAATCTATGCATAATCGCATACTCCCATCATTCTTCTTCACAAAGAGGATCGGTGCTCCCCATAGAAAATGACTCCGTCGAATGAAGCCCTGAGACAACAACTCATCTATCTGGATCTGTAGCTCCCTCATCTCGGCAGGCGCCATACCGTATAGAGCTCGGGAAATCGGTGCGGTGCCTGGCTGCAACTCTATGCAAAACTTGACCTCTCTTACTGGAGGAAATCCTGGTATGTCCTGGAAGACATCCTGGTACTCTGAGACTAATCGCATCTCACTTAAATCTGCGCCCCGATCCCGCGATATCACCTCCTCTGCGTATGCAGAAATGACTCCGCAAACTGGTTGCCTCTGGAGGTTACTATCACTAACTCTAATCCATCATATGCTCGCAAACTGACTGTTTTCTCAAAACAGTCAATACTCACATGGTAGGAAGATAGCCAATCCATACCAAGAATCACATCGAATTCAGACATATGCATCACGATCAAATCAATCACGAACTCAGAATCGTCCAAGCTGACGATGCATCTCCTACAAACACTTTCTAACAGAGATATCTCTCCCAGCGGTGTAGATACAGATAAAGGAAAATCTAATGGCTGAGCTACAAGCTGAAGCCTAACCGTAAAATCATAGGAGATAAAAGAATGTGAAGCGCCAGAATAAAAAAGAATACGTGCTGGAAAGGAATTCATGGAAAGGAATTCACACGGAATGTACCTTCCACCACAGCTACGCTCGCGCCATGATCGCGAGGAACAACTGCATACACTCTACCGGTCTGCTGCTCTGCATCACCTGGAGTGAATGGTGCCATATGTCTCTGCTAGATCTCCTAGACCACTCGAACCTGTCCCTCAATCCTCGGGACTGCTGGAGGTGCCTCAATCCTCAGCTGCTGGCCCTGACCGCGTCTATGAGCGCGGTTTTGCTGATGCTGCTGAGTCCTGCCCTACTAGCCTGCTGCGGGTGCACTGCGGTACTCTGCTGCTCTATGTCCAATCTTGTTACAATTGTAACAAGCTCCCTAAAATCGGCGCTGCTGCTGTGCTCTTTGGTCCTGCTGATGGCCCATCTTATGGGGACCCTGCTGATGCGGACCCTTACCCTACTGATGGGGTCCTCCTGAGCCTCCAAATGGTCTTTTACCTTTTCCTTTCTCTTCGGACTGTCCTGATTTACCATTATCCTTGCCCTTGATGAATATAGTTGTATCTGTCTCCTGAGCCATGGCAGCATCTGCCAACTTCCGCACTGACCGAAATCTCCGAGATACTATGTACCGGCGTAACCCTAGACAAAGTCTCATCAGGAACATCTGAGCCTGATGCTCCTCTGTGTGCCACATGCCGGTGAATCTAAGTAATGACATGAACTTACTGTCAAAGTCCATGACAGACATATCCTCCTGCTCTAATCGAGCCAGCTCTAACTCTTTTCCGGCTTTCACTGCAGCCGAAACATACTGCTCATCGAAAAGATATATAAATGTCTCCCACGAAACCGACATCCTCTGCTCTGGGGTGAAACGAAGTCGATATCATCCTCCTGCATCGCCTTTGAGGCTGAAATCCGCTAGCCTCTGCTTCTGCACAGAATTAACATTCAACATATCCAAGATGTTGCTCATATCCTCTTTCCACTTGTGTGCAGCAATAGAATCCGTCGAACCATGGAACTCGGGTGCTTTCAACTTCTGATACCTCTCTACCAAACGAAGCCAAGCTTCCTGATCAGCAATTCCGTCATTAATTGGGGGTAGTGGTGCGACTGCTGGTGTCCTCTCTGGTATCTCCTCCCGAACGGATGACTCCTAAACGGGTGCCTCCTCACACACGGATGTCTCCTGTCGAACATGGTCTGCTAGCTGCTCCTCAATAGCTGCCAGACGAGCTGCCAAGGGTGCTATGAGATCCACTAAGTACTGCAGAGCCTGCTGTGGCTCGGGCTCCCTATCATCCTTCTCAACTCCCTGAGCACGAGTAACTCGGCGTCCACGACCTCTTCCTGACATCTATAATCCCAAAATAAAGCTTATTACACAGTAAAAATGATCTCAAGCATGAAGGATATAACATATACCAATAAGTAAATCGTATCACATATATCTCACATCGTGCTTTATTATTCAAAGCAAATAGATCATATAAAAAAAATTTAGATTTTCCGCGTACATATATAGTACGTCCTCACTCATACTAAGGATTCCTAGTGGATTGTATACATGATCCCTAGGAAACTCTATCCTAACTCCACAATATGATACATGGATGATCCTAAGGATATTGGAACTAAAGCTCTGATACCAATTGTGACGCCCCAGGGTTTACACAAGGCTACAGTCCCAGATGAAACCCGGATTATCAAACCTGCCAAGCACCAACCACCATGCTACGACATGTTTCACCATCACAATCACTATCTCTCTAGTGGAAACAATAAATAGGTGAGGGTACAGACAGGAAAAAAATAGAAATAGGTAACACTGGATATACACAGAAGAAGCATAAGAAATATCAAATATGAGCCCAACTGAAATAGAATAGAAATATCTCTGAGTATAAACTGGATCTCAAATACAATGAGTCAAATAAACAAAGTCTCACAAAAGCCCTCAACTCTAAACTAAAATACAAATCTAGAATCTGAAAATAATCAACTACATGTGGAGTTCTGCAATAACTACAAGGTATAATAAGTAGCTAAATGGACAACTAAGAAGTCCCATCAACCTGCAACTCTCCGTGCGCCAGACTCGTTGTCTGAAAGAGGGAAAATAATGAGTGTCAAAGCGCTAGCGAGATTATCACTACCTCTCCCCAGGGGAAGGGGTAGGAGTATATAAGAAAATAGAGTCAGTACTTATATATATCAAATCATTCATATATCTCTCTATGAAAAACAAATAGTCAAGGAAACATACTCAAATCTCCCACGTAAAGAATAAATATATCATCTCGAATTACATCTGAGTAGCCTGCTCTAATATAAGAGAATGTCAACCAACCCAAAACTAAAATAACTACCGTCCATAACGGGTGTGCCAAAATCTCAAAAGAAATACCCTACCCGCGGGTAATCTATCATGGAAGTAAAACTTACAACTGATCAAATGCCTATGTGTGCATCATCTTGTGCTATAGCGATACTCTTATAGTGTTCTTACTCAATCGCTCTGCGGCAATAGGGTTTATCATCTCCCTATTCCGGATACATGTAATAATGATACTATTGTAATACTCTTACTCAATCGTTCTGCGGCAAATAGGTTTCATCTCTTTATTTCTGGGTACATATATAACAACACTATTCATATGTGTTTATCAGTTTAACTTGTATCAAAAGTGTGTCAATCTAACATAATCTAAGCATACATGCAAAAATCTCGGTGTGCGTGTCCACATCTGAAGTTCACCATTATCCCAGGTGTTCAACAACTCTTAACATTGTAGTCTATCAACACAAAGTCGAGAGAATCGCTCGAAAACCAAATAAAAATCCAAATGAAACATGCACGACCATCATCAGACTGGTGGTCCACTGTGGCGGTCGACCGCGACAGGCTCCAGAGACTACCCAAGTCTCTGTCCTACACACGGTCGACCGCAGTGGTTTACCGTGGACACACGAGGTCGATCGTGGCGGTCGACCGTGACCCAGATTTTCAGCTTCTCAGATTTTTAATATGTGTCGTGTTCACGTCGTGTTTTTGTGATTTAAATATGGTAAAAACTTCATAAATCTTGCATACAAACATGTTACAGCAAATAGAAATATCTGAAAACAAAATCAACATATATAACCATGATTTTATGTATTATATTTATATTCAAAACCCTAAAACATGAATAAAATCTCAAAACGATGAATCAAACTTCTTTCTTTAGATTAACCACATTTTAAAATCATCTTCAGATATTAAATACATCTATAAAATTCGTTCCTAACCTTTTTAGCATAAAAAGACCTATAAAGATATAATACAAACGAGTTGTTTTTTATTCATAATCTAGTCGTTTAGGCTCTACAAAACATGTTTAAATCTCTTTAAAAATGTTTTGAAAACTGGGAGGGGGATTAGCAGAGATGATACTCACCTGAGGTTGTCGAAAAATGTTTTAGAAGCAAGGTTGAAAGAGATCTCCGCTCCAAAAGCCAAAAACCGAGAAAAATCCCACTCGAAAGCCCTAATCTTCTCTAAGAAAACAAACTAGGGTTTGGGGTTTTTGGTGGCTATTATGGTTCTTAGGAAAACTGAGAAAAACGTGAAAAACTCATATATATATATATATCAGGGAAAATGAATATGGGTTTAGAAATCTGAAACTAATTCAAAACAGGAGAAAGAAAACACTCTGCAGGTTTCGCGATCGACCGTGGCGGTCGACCGGGTTGCTGTCGACCGCGACGGTCGACCGGACTGGGATTTACTAGATTTTCATGAGTTTGGCCATTGTGCATGTTTCGACTCTTTTCTCTCTCATGTATGAACTCGTTCATACTCAAAACACATGGTATTATCTCATATACCATTTAATGATATTTATCATACTAAATATCCATATATCATAATTAATCTCATATTAATATATCATTCAAAAATTATCGGGGTTTTACAGTCACCCACCCTGTTTGGCAGTGAAGTCTCGTTGGTTCAAAGAGAAAACCTGTAATTCATCAGCGCCATCCTAAAACGCAGTAGCCAAGGATTTCCAGATTTCACGTGTTGTAGGAATACAAATGTAGAGTTTCATGATTTTCAGTTTCATAGACATCAAGAGCCAACGTTTCACTCGCTGGTTATCAGAGGTCTACTTATCAAATTCCGGTGTTCCTTCTTTCGGTATGGGAGTAGAGCCAGGTTGCCTTCTTATTATGGTTCTTAGGAAAACTGAGAAAAACGTGAAAAACTCATATATATATCAGGGAAAATGAATATGGGTTTAGAAATCTGAAACTAATTCAAAACAGGAGAAAGAAAACACTCTGCAGGTTTCGCGATCGACCGTGGCGGTCGACCGGGTTGCTGTCGACCGCGACGGTCGACCGGACTGGGATTTACTAGATTTTCATGAGTTTGGCCATTGTGCATGTTTCGACTCTTTTCTCTCTCATGTATGAACTCGTTCATACTCAAAACACATAGTATTATACTCATATACCATTTAATGATATTTATAATACTAAATATCCATATATCATAATTAATCTCATATTAATATATCATTCAAAAATTATCGGGGTTTTACAGTCACCCACCCTGTTTGGCAGTGAAGTCTCGTTGGTTCAAAGAGAAAACCTGTAATTCATCAGCGCCATCCTAAAACGCAGTAGCCAAGGATTTCCAGATTTCACGTGTTGTAGGAATATAAATGTAGAGTTTCATGATTTTCAGTTTCATAGACATCAAGAGCCAACGTTTCACTCGCTGGTTATCAGAGGTCTACTTATCAAATTCCGGTGTTCCTTCTTTCGGTATGGGAGTAGAGCCAGGTTGCCTTCTTATTTTGATGATGATTTACAAATAATTTACATCTAATATTGTTTGTCTAGTATTTGTGTTTTATATTTATTCTAGGCAAACAATAAGTTAGAGGTTGGATGGATTGCGCTTCAACGATCAAATCCAATGGAGGTTGGCGGAATAGTGGAGTGAAGCCTATGCAATTCAAGTTGAAGATCCAAGTTCTAGCTTCATCCGCATGTTTACCAAGTTGAGTTACATCGAAGATCAGATCAAGCTTGGGTATTTTAGTTTAGGTTTTATATTATGTGTGTTAGTATTTTAAGCTCAATCATATACACACATACACGTTTTGGTTTTGTATATATATATATATATGATTTCATCAATATCAATTTTATTTAGTTCAATGAAATTATATTTACTTTTGAAATGTTTGCAAAATATGCAATTTTGTAAAAATATTGTTTTCTTGGTTTATGGACTTAATAACAATCATATACATCTTTTATTAAGTCTATATAATCATTTTGTAATGTTTTAAAATGTGGTTAAGCTAAAATATCAAAACTCATATGTTTACATTTTCATGTTTTGAACTCTTTTGCAAAATGATGGTACTTTTCATTTGGGAGGTTCTTTTTGAAAACCAGTCTTTGTAGCATGTTTATTATCTTGTTTACAATCATTTTCCAAAGTTTAATAATTTTTGTAATTTGTTTGATATTTTTAAATAGGGTTTTAAAATCAGAAAACTGTTTTTAACCTGGAATTTTTATGTATCTGATTGCGGTCGACCGCCACGGTCGATCGCCCCTGAGTCCAGAGACTCAGGAAGTTTTTCAGAGGCTCCCCCCCCCCCCCCCCCCCCGGTCAACCGCCACGGTCAACCGTATGTTTTTCCAGAGCCCAGTTTTGCTTTTGTGTTGCTCGCGGTCGACCGCGAGTTTTCCACGGTCGCCCGCCGATTGCCCAATGGCTATATTAGGCACAGAATCATAAATCTGATTCTCTGGGATTTTTGTTGATTTTTTTGGGGATTTGGCTGTTTGTTTCTCTTCCTATATAAACCTCTCAAACCCCAACTACCAGTGAACTAAGAGAGTTTTTTAAAACAAGTTTAGTTTGGTTTTAAAGTTTGTTTAGTGTTTGTTTAAAAGAGTTTTGTTTGTGAAGAAGTTTTTCACAAGTGGAGGAGATCATCTACATTCCTTGGGCTTCATTTTAATCCATCTCTCCATCTTATTTTTCAGAGAAGAATTTCTAAACTCAATACTAGCTTTGTATTAATTCTTTGTTGTTTATCATTTTCATTAAGCTAGGGTTTACATTGAGTTTATGATTGATTTTCTCATTGCTTACACACACAACCTATTGAGCTTATTGTATTTACATTCATAGTATAATTAGGTTGTGGGATTGTGTAACCTAGCTAGAGAGTGAGCTTACATTGAGTTCTCATCTATTATAGAGAACAAATCATTTGTTATATTGTGAGATTGTAAAGTTTTCGGTTAGCTAGAAAACCGAGTGTGAAGTGGAGATAACCTCGAGGTGAGGAGCAGAGACGTAGGTCGTGGGGACCGAACTCCGTGAATGAAATTGTGAGGTGTAAACGTTATTCGGGTGATCGTAGAAAACTCGATTGTGATAGTGGATTTCTCCCCGGGAGTGGGGAGCGGAGACGTAGGACGGAAGGTCCGAACTTCGTGATCATTTGCTTGTGTTTGAGTTTGCTTTGGCGTTTCACTTGTGCTTAGTGTTCATTACATTCTCGTCGCCATTGTAAATTGCCCTATCACTTTGTAGATTGTTTATTTCACCATTGTATTAGTTTATATATTCTTGCATATATTTCATAGTATATCTCATTGCTAGGATATATTCATTTGTTCATATTGCTTATTCTTGCTTATAACATATTGTATATCTATCTTGCAAGAAGAATAGTTTGAATTAGTTTTAATTGGCATAAAATCGGATTAGATTAGCATAAGCTCCCTAATCACCCCCCTCTAGGGTCTAACAGAGCCCTTAATAAAGGAGAATTTCTGTTTCTCGGCGATGTCCATCTCCATAAGTTGAGACCATATGTCATAATTGGTTTCATCCAGGAGAAGGCCAATGTTGAATGAGGAGCCCTCAGTCTGAATAATGAGATGAGAATCTTTTCCTGACTCAACAATCATGTTTGTGGGGTCGAGAGCCATTGAAGGGGTGTAGGGTCGAGAGTCTGGAGTTGTGGGATGAGAGACGGCGGATGAGAGCCCTAGCTTCAGATTGCACAGAGGCTTAAGTCTATATTCTCTTTTCTCGAAGGAAACAAGAATAGAAGTGGAATTCTCGTTTCTCGAAGGAAACAAGAACATAAGTGAAAGATCTCAACAAGGTGAGATAGACACTCTTCCTCTCATCAGTTCTATGACTGAAATATTAAGGGATACAATATTCCTCTCATCAGTTCGAGGATTGAAATATCGAGGGATATTCAACAATGTGAGGATGCAAATGGGTTGTGGCGGGGGTTTTGGCTTGCAGCGGGTGGGCTAGGGTTTTTGGGTCGTGTATGACTCTGATACCATGTTGATTAGTATAGAGAAGGAATATTGGGAAACGATTATGTGATTTTTCTTGATCCAATGAAAGAATACAATGTTCCTTATAATGAGAGAGAAGGAGCTATACAAGGAAGTGAGCTACACAATGAATTAATACTAATATACAATGATTCCAGGAATCATAACTATACCATATATATCTATACTATATATATATATCTATACCATATATTCTAATATCATTTATTCTAATGCGGTAAACACGTTTGCATTTCACTTTATGGGGGAGGGGCACTCATTGAGTTAGTCTTAGAGGTTTGGCGCACTAAGTTGGTGCGCGCGTCAAATCCTTTTTCCGCTCAACTAATGCTGAATACCATGGATATATTATTGAAAACGAAAAGAAAGGAAACCGTCATCGGTCAATCTAAAGCTAGAAAGAAAAGAAACGAAAAGAACTGAGAAACCGTCAAAATAGAACAAACAAAAAAAAACCGAGGAAAAGGCTCAAGGCGCTTCAGGCTCTCAACTTCGAAGCCAGTTTGCGGTCGTTTACCTGTTACGAAATCGTCAATCTAAAGCTAGAAAGGGGACCACCGGCCTGACAGTGACAGCATCTACTGTCTGTATAACTCATGTAGGGCTCACTCTCACAAATTCGCGCATGCCTTTTCTCACGTGCGTTCCGCCCGCCAAGCCTATCAAAAATCTTGGGCAATGACTCGTTATAAGTCTCGCTTACAGTCTGTGTTATTTTGACTCCAACGTCAATTGTATTAGTACGATTGGACAGGAGCATTACCACTTTCAATCTTAAGAAAATTAATAACTACCAACCATGTCTGCTGATCCTTATAAAGAGTAAAGACGACCGTGACAGAATATGGTAAGTTTGATCTCCGATCGCGCTAGTTGAAATTAGTGGATTGACTGGGACGGCTTTGGATTTTGGGTTGGGAGTCACTCGAGGATATAGTCTTGGTTAGAATATAAAAATATAATTCTCAATTCTCGTCATAATTTTGGAGTTTTAGGGGGCGTTTGGTTATATTTCTATAAATTATATTTTTCCACCCAAAATATGATTTCCTCGTATTTCTTAAAAAAATTATTGGAAAAGTTTTGAGAAGTTAAAAAGTACAAATTTTTTTGTTTTTTGTATTTTGATTGTTTGGTTCAAAACAAAAAAATGACTCATAACTTTTGGGAAAATAGCAACATTTCCTATAATTTATAGAAATGTAACCAAACACCCCTAACTTTATAGAAAAGTGAGAACTTTATAGAAAAGTGTCAATGAGTTTTATTATTTAAATAATAAATGTGTCAGATTTTCAGATGATTTTCGTCCATTTTAGAAGGAAATCGATTTTTATAAATTTTGGTACTTTTATGTACTTTACAGAAAACATTTCTGTAAATTTTTTTTGAACCAAACACAATTTAGGGAAATCTATAGAAAATGTTTAATTACAGAAATGCCATGCGTCAGTACTTTTGAGAAAACATTTCTCAAAAATGTTACAACCAAACACCCCCTTAATGTATTGGTTTATATCTTTTGCAGTAAGCATGAATTCTTGCGGATGCATGTGCTTGTAAGTAGAAGTTACAAGCTTCCATTAATTTAGAACTTGAAGAGCAAGGGGTTAGAAGTTCAAGCACTCAACCAAAATATACAATGTCATTACACACACGGACACACGCACCCCGCCAAAATAAAAAATAAAATAAAAGAGAAAAAAAATCTGTCCCTAGAAAAAAAATCTGTCCCTCCACCCAACAAATGAATGCAGTTCTGAAGGATTTATAAGTAATTATATGCCTCATTAAAGAAATTCAAAACCAGAAGCTTAACCAAATAATGCTCAAAGTGTTCCTCAAGAAAAACCTAGGAAATCATCATCCAACACAAAACCAAAAATATACCGAGATAGCTGCAGCAGGTCAGACTTGATTTAACTCTTTACAACACTAACCTACCTAAATAAATTCTACTATTTCCTTTTGGTAGTGGATGTGCTTAACAGAATGCTTATCAATAGCGCTGCCGTAGGTGATCTATCTCAACTCAACCTCAAAGGCGAACTGAACAAGATAAGATCCCTTCAATTTGCGGATGATACAATCATCTTTTCCAAAGCTCTCCCTACTGATATGATTACTTTAAAGGCCATCCGCTTATCATTTCCAAAGCTCTCCCTACTGGATTGGCTACATGTTGCTCCTCTAGTAATGTTGTATATATAGTTGGTTTAGTGTTGTGAAGTTAGGGTTAAATGGGTTATGTTGGAACTCAGAGAGCTATGGGGTTGATAGGTGACGACTAGGTCCGCTCCTTATCTTCCTATGCTCTCTCTGTTCCCGTAGCTTTTGTTAATTCCTGGTTTTTTGGTTTTTGGGTATAGCCTTCTGTGTTTACTTTGCATTTATCTCATATCAAGTTCTGTTATAATATATGAGCAGGGTTTCATCCCTGTTTTTCAGTTCAAAAAAAAAAAAATACAATGTCATTACACACACGGACACACGCACCCCACCAAAAAAATAAAATAAAAGAGGAAAAAAAATCTGTCCCTCCACCCAACAAATGAATGCAGTTCTGAAGGATTTATACGTAGTTATATGCCTCATTAAACAAATTCAAAATCAGAAGCTTAACCAAATAATGCTCAAAGTGCTCCTCAAGATCGAAAAACCTAGGAAACCATCATCCAACACAAAATCAAAAATATACCAAGATAGCTGCAGCAGGTAAGACTTGATTTAACTCTTTACAACACTAACCTACCTAAATAAATTCTACTATTTCCTTTCATTGTCGGGTGCCAAGCACGTATCCCTACAGCTAAAGAATTTATTAAGCAAAAGATAAAGGCCAAATTCTTCAGTCAGCGTATCCGCGAGTTAGCATCCATTTGGATCATCTGATTATGTCCAACTATGATTACATCACCCTCCATGTGAAAACGACGAAGAAATTGTGAAAAACGTGAAGAAAAACCCAAAACAGACTCCACCACACCCTAGTGTGGTGTCTGCTATGGGTGTGGCAGAATCTTCCCTGTCTACCATGGGTATGGTCTGCGCCACACCCTGGTGTGGCAGAATCTGTCTTGTCTGTCATGTGTGTGGTCTGTGCCACACCCTGGTGTGGCAGACTCGTTTTTAGAATCCTCCTTTGTTTGGGAATCCTCCTTTGTTTGGGATTGTGTTTTATTATAAATAGGACCACGTTTTTTAGGGTTTCTCAAGGAGAGAAAATGAGAGAATTAATATTGTTTTGACCACTTTGAGAGGAAGATATTGTGAGGGAGTTAAGAGCTTTGGTTAGGATTATATTTGAGTGATTTTGTGAGTTGTAACCCGTTGTATTTCTCCTCCATATAGTGAAATCTCCCCATCCTCTCTCCGTGGACGTAGGCAATTGCTGAACCACGTAAATCCTTGTGTTTGGTTTGATTTGTGTCGTATTTTGGTGAATTGCACTCTTGATTTGGTTTGGTTTTCTTCTCTCATCACTCACCGACTCATTTGGTTCTCGAGCACGCTTTCGCACGGCGCACAACAAGTGGTATTAGAGCTCGGGCTACGCTTGGGCTATTTGGAGGAGTAGATCAATTTGGAGGCTTGGTGATAAAGGTGGGATCTTTTGGTAAAGACTCTATCTTTCAGTTTTGGATCTATTCTTTGTTCGTTGGTGCGTAAGATGTCGGGGAAAGAAGGTGTTTCGGGTGTCGATGGTGGTGCTTCTGGCGCGAAGACCATTCGGAGTTTGAATATCCACTCTATGAAGATAGATGTGAAGAAATTTAATGGCACAAATAATTTTGGATTATGGAGATGCGAGGTTTTGGATGCGCTGAACGCGTAGAATTTGGAGGATACCTTGGAGATAGATGGCAAGCCAGATGAGATTGAAGAGAATGTTTGGAAGAAGATGAATTGAATGGCGTGTGGTGTGATTAGATCTTGTTTGACTCAAGATCTAAAATATGATATGATGAATGAGACTTCTGCAAAGAAGATTTGGGAGATTCTCGAAAGCAAGTATTTGACCAAGAGTGTGAAAAATCGCTTGCATTTGAAGAGGATGCTTTATCGTTTCTAATTGAAGAAGGGAACATCCATTAGAGATCACATGAACCACTACACTAAGCTTCTTGTGGATTTGGCGAATGTGGATGTCGTGATTAAAGATGAGGACAAGGCGTTGCTGTTGTTGAGTTCCTTGCCCGGCGAGGAATATGAGACATTCGTTCTTACTCTGATTAATGGGAATGCATCACTTTCGTATATTGAGGTCACTGCTGCACTTGTGAATTATCAGCTTCGAAAGAAGGATAATGAGGCTTCAGTTGAGCCGGTAGCAGGGGCGTTGGTCGCAAGAGGAAGAATCCGAACCGGAAGAATTGGAAGTCACAGTCCAGAGTAGGGCATCCTACAATTAGAAAAGATCAGTGTGCTTGGTGCAAGGAGACTGGTCATTGGAAGAAAGACTGCCCAAAGCTCGATGAATGGATGAAGAATAAGCAGAAGGAAAAAGTGAAGCAACTATCATCAGAAGCAAACATCGTATCGGATGGTAATAATTCTGACTCTTCTATTTATTCGCTTTCTATCAGTCCTACAGATAGCTATTCGGAGGAATCTGAATGGATGTTGGATAGTGGTGCGACCTATCATGTGTGCCCTAGAAGGGAATGGTTCTCTAGTTTTGAGAAGCTGGATAGTGGTGTGGTGTTCATGGCTGATAACCGTACATGCCAGATCCTTGGGATAGGAAGAATTCACATAAAAATGTTTGACGGGACTGTTAGAGAGTTAAATGATGTGAGATATGTTCCTTCTTTGAGGAAGAACTTGATCTCGATTAGAGCTTTGATTGGAGAGGGTCTGAATGTTCAAATTGAGAACATGGTTCTCAAGATTGTGGAAAACTCTCGAATTGTGATGAAATGCGTCAGGAGGAATAACCTGTATTACTTGACTGGAGGTATAGTGGCAGGTGGAGAACTGGCGACTTCTGTTGATTCGACTAGACTGCGGCATTTGGGGCTTGGCCATTCCAGTATAGATTCCTCACATAGATTGAAAGAGGGTGTAAAGACCTGCAATTTAAAGTCCAGTGAACATGTTGATGTGAGAAAGAAGACCGAGGTGAAGTGTGGCACCTCTATTCACCGTGCTAATGGTCGTTCTAAAGGAGTTCACATGGATGTTTGGGGGCCTTCCAAGGGGGCATCATTGGGAGTAATAGGTATTTGGTTTCCTTTGTTGGTGACTGTTCTAGGCGTGTTTGGGTTGCAACCAAATCCCCTTTGGAGAAAGTCCTAGTAGTATCTAACAGATTGAAGAAGTGTGTGATAGACAGAAAGGTGAAGGTGTAGGCTGTCTAAAAATCATAATAGATAGTTGATCCCCCATCAAACACCGATGATGGAAGTTACAATCTGACGACTTCCAGAAGGCTACAATTTGAGGACTTTCACGTAGAAGGCTACAATCAGACGACCTTCACGACAACATATGAAAGCTCTAATTCAACAGCATTCACAATCAACATCGGGAGTTACAATCTGACGGCTCTCATATTTTCAAGGAGCCAAGACGAAGATTACAAGAGGACGATCTGTGCAAAGCTCTAGCAAAAGAGACTATAAATTGACGGTCTCTTTATATTAGAACGCAGACATCTCTCAAACCGTAAGGAATTTGGCGAAACAGAGGAAGCGAACCAAAGCCTTCGGCTAGGTTCGGATGGCCCCGTCTCATCGAGATAGCCGATTTTCATATATAATTCATCCAATTCTGACTTACGGTTTGAAAGTTATGACCTGTTGTTGGTAGCAAATTATGTTCTGAAGTTCGTCCGCAAGACCGGACTTCGTCAGAACATTAGACTTAGCTTGAAGCTCGCCAAGCCCGCCTAAGGTTCGCCTCTGCATTACAGAGTCAAAACGCACTGGTCGAACCAGCGTTATAACCTCAAAACGCAGAGGTTATCCTTGTGATATAACATCAAAACGCAGAGTTACGGTCCAACTCTGCGTTTTCAGCCTAAAACGCAGAGTTCACCTCTAAAACAGCCCAACTGTCCGTTTTTAGCCTAAAACAGGATCAACTCTGCGTTTTCCACCTAAAACGCAGAGTTCATCTCTAAAACAGCACGACCTGTGCGTTTTCAGCCTGAAACAGGCTCAACTCTGCGTTTTCAGCCTAAAACGCAGAGTTCATTTCTAAAACAGCACGACCTGTGCGTTTTCAGCCTAAAACAGGCCCAACTCTGCGTTTTCAGCCTAAAACGCAGAGTTCATCTCTAAAACGCATGCGGCCTGTGCGTTTCGACTCCCAGCGAGCGCCCAACTCTGCGTCTTATCTCTAAGACGCAGAGTTAAGGTCCAGAACGCCTGATGCGGCATAAACATGTACCAGAAAGGTTGCAAGTACACAACCGTGTCAAGTTATAGTATTTAAGATATCGATCCCACGAGGAAGGTGTTTTGTAGGAGAAAATATGACTTTGGTTCTTATGTTGTGTACGTGACAAGTAGGAGTGATAAATGAATGTGATTGTGAAGAGATTGAGAGAGTGAAAATGGTGTGTAAGTAGGTGCAAAGTGTAAGTGAGAGTGGATGTGAAAAAGAATGAGTATGATCAATAAAGTGAGAAGAAAAAATGAATAAAATCAAGAAACAAATAAAAATCAAGAATGAAGAACAAAATTCTAGAATAAAAGAAAATGTAAGAAATTAAAGATGGTGATGATTCCCTAGAGGGTTCTAGCCTAAAGGCGAATCAAACAAAATAAAAATAAACAAAAAGAAAAACTAAACCCAAGAGGGTTCTAGCCTCAAGGTGAATAGTGCAAGAAATTAAAATCTAACTACAAAATAAATTATAAAATCTAAACTATAAAATAAATTGCAAAAAGAAAATAAATCTACTCTATAAGCATGAAAATAAATCTAATTTACAAAATCTAAACTACAAAATAAAATTGTAAGAATTAAATGTAAGAAAATAAATCTATTCTATAAGCATGAAATAAATCTAAGGCAAGAGGGTTCTAGCCTCTTGGCTATTTAACAAGAAAATAAAATCTAAACTACAAGCATAGAAATAAATCTACACTAATAAGCCAATAAAAAAGAAAAAGAAAGAAATGCAAACCTTCAAATAATTCTCCATCTTCATCATCCAACAAAGAGAAGAAGAGAAAAATTTAAAGTGGTGAAAAAATTATTATTATTAATTGCAACTAAAGTTACAATTTTGGAAGGCCTTCTCAATTAAGAGTAGCCCTCGCGACCCTCGCGTCGTCAATGCACAAGCCAAACGTGAGCGACCCTCGCGTTCAATGGTGTTCAGCTAACACCCAACTTCGCGTCTCAATTCAAAGAACACGAAGTTGAGTTCTAAACGCCAGAATGGGCGTTTGACTTATTCAAACATAAGTCGAACGGTTCCAAAACCGTTTATCCCACGTTCTGAGGGATTTTCGCCCACGTAGGAGCGGATATAGGGGTCAGTTACAACCTCTTATCCCCCTATAAAAGCTCAACGAACCCAACAGAGCAACGGGTTGGATTTTTGGCATCTGAACCACACAGGTTGGATTCAAAAGATCTAAACCATACAGGTTGGAGATTTTCAGTTCTAAAACAAACTCGACAGAGTTAAAGGATCGGATTTTTGATAATCAGATCAAGGGTTGGATTCTTTATCATCAAAACCACTCAGGTTTGGAGATTCGGCAACAACAGCAACGAAATCCTTGGAGATAGGATTTTTGAACCAACCTCAGAAAATCAAATCTGAGAGAATCCTTCAACAACAGAAAAACAGCTTGATTATTAACCGAATTTTCGGTTCCAACAACTCTATTCACAGAGTTCAAACTCGTTCAGAGTTCTTAAACTCATTCAGAGTTATTCATAAAACTTTCCACGAAAGTTCATCGTTCCCACGAGATAAAGACGGTCGGATCGTCAACGGAGAGCAAGTTCGACGCAATCAATCGAAGGAAGCACTCCATCGCTGCCAAGAAGAACCCAGTTTTAAACAAAGGGGAAAATCAAATTCGTTTTCCTCTCTTTTGTAATCAAGTTGTAACCGAGATCAAAGGAATCAAAGTCACATTTTCTTTATTCTCTTCTTTACAATTTTTCCAACAAACAAAAGATGGCGACTCCGCTGGGGACTAGCTTTTCCGACGATGAAGTGGTGGCTCAGTCCGACGTCCACCTCTTGGGAACGACTGTAGAAACTCTCGTCGTAGAGTTTGATCAGGCGAAATACGAGGAAGCCCTATCCTCTGGATCGCTTAGCCCCAAGGCTAAGCATGGTGTCCGCAAGATCTCCAAGGAGATCAATTCTGTTGTTGAAGAGCCGAAGAAAGCCCTCTCCTTCGGCCAGGAACTCAAATTGGCTCTGCTGGCTGAAAAGCCCACGTCCGCGTCAGCACAGCGTGCTTCGGGCCACAAACGGCCTCTGGAAGAGACGAGTTCCATAAACGTCAACGACGTTGCTGCTAAGGCTTTGAAACAAGCCAAAAAGAACGCCGCTCGCCGACGGAGAAGATCCATCCGACGAGCACACTTACGAGAAAGCCGATTGTTGGCCCAACGCGAAGATCGCGTTTCTAAAGATCCAACCGAACTTGGCGTCCCCAAAGAAGAACGCTCACTGCGTGGTAATGAGCCCAACTATCAGCCTAGGCTGATACAGCTCAAACGCGACCCTGAGTGGCGCGTTGTTCACTCAAAACGCAGCCCTCAGAATGGAGCTGCCAAAACCAAACGCGACCCTCATAGGCGCGTTCCAATTGAACATGACTCTCAGGAGTCTGTTTCACAAATTAAACGCGACCCTCAGGTGCGCGTTCAAACGAAGCATGACTCTCAGGAGTCTGTTTCACCAACCAAACGCGACCCTCAGGGGCGCGTTCAACCAAAACTTGACCCTCAGAGGTCAGGTTCATCATTTAAACGCAGGCCTCGGCCTAGTGTTTTCAAACGCGACCCTCGCGTTACTTCTCAAGAACGCGATCTTCAAGAGGTCCGTCAGGTTCAAAAAAGTCAGCGTGGCTTTAAAATTCACGTTCGACAAGAACCAATCTCACCTACCCAAGGGCAGGGGGTTCCAACTCCACCTCCAAGTCCGGGGAAAGTTTCCTCCCAAGTTCCTGATCTTCGGGAATTGTTGTCGAGAGGAAAATCAGCAGCACAAACAGCTCACCCATGTCAATGTGAGAGGCTTATCTCGGCAGTCTTGTCAGAATGCCCTTGTTGTGCAACAACACCTCGGCAGTCTGTATTCGACAGGTTGACGAATGTCGTTAGACCTGCCAAACGACAACGCCGCAACAAAAAGAAGACAGTTGAAGCGGAATACCCTCAGGTCACTATCAACATGATCGGCCGAGGGAAAGCCTTGCCTACTGATTCCGATGAGTCACAAGAGAGTCATCACTCGACTGTCAGAGAAATTTGTGACCAGTTCGAAGGAGTATATCAGAATACTCGGACTCGAACAGGAGCTATTCGCCCGGTTGACTATCAAAAGTTAGCCAAAGGCATTACAACAAGTGAAGAACATTCAGCAATAGCTGAATCTCAATCGTCAAGCTCTGTTGGAGCACGCGAGGTCTCCGCTTACATGTCAGGGAATCACGAAGACATCGCCAAAAGAGTGGACGAACATCATGTCATGCTCCAGGCGCAACAAGAGACACTTCTCCAATTAAAGGATATGCTGGCTCAGCTTCTTGCTGAAAAAGGCCACAAACCTGAATCTTCCCGGAGAACAACTTCAAAGGGAAAACAAAAAGTGCACGAACATTCAGATCGTGAGACTCACAACCTGGGATCCTCTTCTGAAGGTGAGAAGGAGATGGAGAAAGAACTGCACCCTCAATCTACTAAAGTGGATGAGCTGGAGGCTCGCCTTAACGCAATCGCCAACCGAAGCGAGCTCCGGGAAGAGGGAGTTGTGCGGCCTTACCCTGCTGAGTGGGATACAGCTCCCTACCCACCGAAGTTTAAGGCCCCTACCTTACAACCGTTCGATGGTACAGGATCGCCAAATCAGCACATTTACTACTTCAAGTCCCAAACTGGGGATGTAGTAGCAAACGACGCCATCCTGACCAGGCTGTTCATCGGTACCCTTAAGGGTGTCGCCTTCGAATGGTTCATGAAATTGCCTGCCGGATCTATTCAGAAATGGGTAGACCTGGAAAGGCTATTCTTGGCCAGATTCTTTGAGGACGACACGGAGGTCTCGGTCCCAACTCTTCTTGCCACTAAGCAAAGGAAAGGAGAGTCCATCAAAACCTATGTGGAGAGATTCCGCAGCATGGCATTGCGATGCCCCTCAGGTATGACCCAATCAACTCTGGTTGAAACTTGCAGGCACAACCTGCAGACCCAGCTCCTTGCTCAAATGGGGGTGGCAGAATGTCGCTCCTGGAGACAACTAGTCTCACAAGGAGAACAAGCTGAAGAAATAGTGGCACGGGTCAAAGCCGAAGAAATGCCACAACCCAAGCCGCAGCAGCAAAATCAGCAACGCAACCAGAACAACGCCCAACGGTCTAAGGGGAAGGAGACCTTGGCGGCCGACTACACGCGAGTTCCACCGCCGAACAAGCAGGGCAAAGCGCCAAATCAGCAAAGAGCGCCCAAGCAGTATTCGTTCAAAGAGGAGCACGTGGATACATTATTCCAATTGCTTCGAAAGAACAACAAGCTGCAATTGCCTGAGGTCAGGAAGCCGGATGAAGCAGGGAAAGTAGATGACCCCAGCTATTGTCGTTATCACAGATTCCTTGGACATCCTACCAAAAAGTGCTATGTCTTCAAAGACATCTTACAGAATCTGGTGAACGCTAATGTGCTCACACTGAAGCCAGAGCAGAAGACCGTATCTACTAATATGATAGCGGTCCAATTTGGTGATTTTCCCCCGGTAGTAACGACGGACGGCGTCGTCCCCATTCGCAAGGGAGAAATACGTCTGAAGAATGCTGACTTGCATAGTCAGAAGGACAGGGGGTTGGTGCCCCTCACTACCCCAAAAGGGGAAATCATGTGGGTCCATCCTGATCTGCTGGGAGATCAACAATGGACGAACACCCCGTCCAAAAAGAAGGGAGGCAAGGCTAAGTCTTCCAACATGATTAGCCCCTCCATTACTGAAGATGATGACCACCTCAAGCCTCTTACTGATTCAGAAGAGGAGAGGATTGTTCTAGCGGCATACCCAGAAGGCAATCCTGGCACTCGGTCAGGAAAAGCTTACCTGAGAGATTATGGCCAGAACGCTCCAGAGGTCGTGGAACAGCCCCAAGACGCTGGGGGTTCTGTTCCGAAAAAGCCAGTAGACAAAGGAAAACAGAAGGAGCTCCGATTCCACAGAAATCTCCACCAGGAAACTGGAGAGTCGAGCGCTCCCTTCCAATTCAACGTCATGGCGCAGCTGGCCAACATACCGGCCAGGATTACTTTATATGAGCTCCTAAGGTTATCCAAAACTACCAAGGAAGCTCTGATTGAAGCCCTGAAGAATACAGAGAGCTTCATCACCCAAGTCACCCCGGCTCCCGAAGCCTCTGATGATCAAACGTGTCTACAATGTCTGCAAGCGGCGAGGAGTCTACCCTGCATATCGTTCACGCAAGAAGACATGCAGGTCAAACATGAACATGACCGACCACTGTACTACACAGGATATATCGGATCCTCCGAAATCAGTCGTGTTCAAGTTGACCCGGGCTCAGCACTCAGCATCATGCCCTACAGGGTCATGCAGGTCCTAGGGATTCCCATGCACCGGCTGCACACCACCCAGACTACAATCTTCGGGTTCAATGCAAACAGTACCCGACCCCTGGGAAAGATTAAACTCAGATGCCAGATCGGAGATCTCAAGTCTGAGGTAGCATGCTACATCATAGATGCGGACACGTCCTACAACCTTTTGCTAGGACGACCATGGATACATGCAAACCGCATTGTCCCATCTACTTTGCATCAGGTTATGAAGTACGCCAATGACAAGGGCGAAGTCAGAACCTTGATCGCAGAGAAATACCCCTTCCGAGGAGTAGAAAACTTCCACACCGACTCCGTCTTCTATTTGGAATCCCAAGAGAAAGAAGATGTGGACAGCGGTAATGAAGCTGACATCGAGCCAGACCCCGATGAAGATTGTCCTTGGGAGTTAAACTTTGATGTAATGGGTCAGGGTGAGAGTAATAATGATGTACCGAGTGGGGGCGAGTGGTGCATTAATGAAGATTTCATTTTAGCGTACTTGTCTGATGTCTCTCTTAACAATAAACAAATAGAGAATGATTCTAGTGCAGGTACCAACCCATGGCACGTACTGTGCACCGAGGCGTCACTCACCTTACCAATCCAGTCATCTTTCGCTTCGGATGAAGAAGTGGAGGACGCACAGAAGGCTTTCTTCAAAGTCCCATCCAAAAGGAGAGGGCAGAAGCCGATCTGTTTTGGTAAAGTCAAATCCGAACCACTCCAACGTGAAAGTTCGGAAGAAGACGATGGGGTCCCCCAATTCCATTACCATGAACCCAATTCTAAATACTTAATGAAACGAATGGGGTATAATTTTAATGAGAAACAGGGCCTGAACTTCGGGAAGGGAAGACGAACACCGATCCGGATGTCTCTCACTCCTGAAGGAAAACCTCCGGATTATTATCAAAAAACCGGAAGGGGCGTGGGTTACGTCACACCTCCCCCCGTCTCGGAAAACGAAATCAGTAATTACTTACGTCATGACCAGTCATCTGGAATATCGTCATACGAGTCCGACGTCAGTATTGGACCCTTCTTTAAAAACTTGACTGTGAACATGGTTTCAACAAGTCATCCAGACGAAGACGCAGGGGGTGACGAGGAATTATTGGAATCGACTGATGATCCTTGGATCAAGCGTCTCAATATCCTGTGGGATATGCGTTTCGAACAACGTGAACCACCCACTGAAGATAAAGTGATCCAAGTCAACATGGGAGATGAGTCTGACCCCAAGCCCATCTTTATAGCCGAAGACCTATCATCCACCGAGAAGGAAGACCTTATATCTCTCATCCGAGAATATATAGATGTCTTCGCTTGGAACTATGAAGATATGCCTGGCCTTGACCCGAAGGTTGCCGTGCACCGTCTCAACATTGATCCGGACGCAAAACCCGTTAAACAACAACAACGTAGGTTTCGTCCAGAGATCATGGAATCAATCGAGTCAGAAGTTAAAAAGCTTATAGACTCAGGTTTTGTGAGGGAAGAACAACACCCAGATTGGGTAGCCAACATTGTTCCAGTTCCTAAGAAGAATGGTAAAGTCCGGATATGCATCGATTTCCGCGATCTTAATGCCGCCTGTCCAAAGGACGAATTCCCACTTCCTATCACGGATGTTATGATCGACAACACCTGCGGGTATGAACGGATGTCTTTCATGGACGGATTCTCTGGGTACAATCAGATCAAGATGCACCCGGACGACGAGAAGCACACTGCCTTTAGAACACCACTGGGGGTATATTGCTACACAGTGATGCCCTTCGGCCTGAAGAATGCAGGTGCAACTTATCAGCGTGCAATGAACACGATCTTTCACGAACACCTCCGGAAGAAAATCGAGTGCTACGTTGATGACATAGCGGTAAAGAGCCAATGCAGAGACGATCATCTTGCAGATCTGAAGACCATGTTCGAAATCATGCGAGCACATCAGCTGAAGATGAATCCGACAAAATCATTTCTCGGAGTTTCAAGTGGAAAATTCCTGGGATTTATTGTTACATCCAAAGGAATCTCTCTTGACCCAGAAAAAGTGCGTGCCATCCAAGACATGCCACCTCCGAAGAATCTCAAAGAGCTCAGAGGTTTGCAGGGCAGACTGGCCTACATTCGAAGATTCATCTCAAATCTTTCAGGGCGTTGCCAACCTTTCTCTAAACTCATGAAGAAAGGAGTATCCTTTGTTTGGGATGGAGAGTGCCAAAGAGCATTCGATGAGATTAAGAAATATCTTACTCAACCGCCAGTTCTCGTGGCCCCGATATCAGGAAAACCATTCCTGTTATATGTGAGAGCCATGGATCATTCCCTTGGAGCTTTGTTGGCCCAGAACAACGATCAGGGTCAAGAACAAGCCATCTATTACCTGAGCCGGACTATGATGGGAGCCGAACATCGGTACAATCCGGTCGAAAAAGAATGTCTCGCTTTGGTATTCGCAATTCAAAAGATGCGACATTACCTAGTTGGACAGACAATTCACGTCATTTCCAAAGTAAATCCTTTGAGAGTACTGATGACGAAACCATCATCTCTGAATTGCCGGCTTGCAAAATGGGCCATTCTCTTGTCACAGTACGACATGCAGTTCATGCCCCAAAAGGCGGTCAAGGGTCAAGCACTGGCAGACTTCTTAGCCGATCATCCAGTATCGGGAACGTCTAAATTGTATGAGGAATTACCTGACGAGGTTGCTGAAGCTTGCGCTACCCAAGAAGCTACGCAAGTGTGGAAGTTATTCTTCGACGGTGCATCCAGAGCAAATCCTCATGGAGCAATCACCGCGGGAGTAGGAGTAGTGCTAATCTCTCCAAACGGCCATGTAATCCCAAGGGGATTTTCCTTAATCGAACCTTGCACCAACAACGTAGCCGAGTATAACGCTCTGCTATTAGGCATGCAATTTGCTGAAGAACTTGGTATTCAGCATCTTGAAGCTTACGGTGACTCTCAGCTCATCGTTAATCAAGTTCGAGGAGAATATGAAGCACGTCATGAGGATTTGATCCCGTATTACTTTGCAGTGCTAGAGCAGGCTCAAAAGTTCGAGGGCTTCTTTATCGAATACGTGCCACGAGCTCAGAATGCTTACGCAGATGCTCTAGCCTCCTTGGCAACCTCATTAGCGTTGCCACCGAAGACTGAAACAACGATTCCAGTCGCGGGACGGAAATTATATTTTTCTAAAATTCCTACAGAAGAAAACCTAGACGAGACACCGTCAGAAGAAGTCTGTACAACTTCTATGGAGTTTGAATCCAGGGATTGGCGATTCCCGTACATCGACTATGCCGTATATGGAATTCTACCCGATGATCCTAAGGAAGCGGCCTCTATCAAACGAAAGGCCCTCCGATTCTATTACGACGCAGTCTCTCAAGTCCTGTATCGTAAATCGCATGATGGAGTTTTGCTTCGATGTCTCTCCCGGAAAGAAGCAAAAGAGGCCCTCAAGGAAGCTCACGGCGGAATGTGCGGAGCTCATCAGCCTGGAGCTAAGTTAGGAGATCGCCTCCGACGCATCGGCTATTATTGGCCGAAGATGTTTTCAGACGCGGTTGACTATGCTAAACGTTGTCACGCGTGCCAAATTCATGGGGATTTCATCCACCAGGCGCCAGGAAATTTACACCCCACATCAGCGACTTGGCCATTCGAAATGTGGGGTATGGATATCGTCGGACCGATTTCCCCTCCGACATCCAAGGGACACCGGTTCATTCTAGCCGTGACCGATTATTTCTCCAAATGGGCGGAGGCAATCCCGTTGAAAGAAGTCAAGACTTCAAACGTGATCAAGTTTATCAAACATCACGTCGTCTACCGTTTTGGAGTCCCGAGGCGAATAGTTCACGACAACGGGACACAATTCGTCAGCTTTGGGTTCCAGAGATTCTGTGACAGATTCAGAATCCAAAGTGTTGCATCTACGGCTTATTATCCGCCAGCAAATGGTCTTGCAGAAGCCTTCAATAAAACCATAGTGAAGCTTCTCAAAAAGTTTGTTTCTAAAAGCCGGCGCGATTGGGATGAAAGACTGGGTGAATGTCTTTGGGCTTACCGTACTACAGTAAGGACCTCCACAAGAGCTACGCCATTCTCTTTGGTATATGGCTGCGAGGCGGTACTACCATTGGAAATTCAGATTCCTTCTCTGAGAGTCGCTATCACAACGGGACTAACAGAAGAAGAAAAGCATCAACGACGTCTGCAAGAACTTGAAGCCTTAGACGACAAGCGACTTCAAGCTCAACAACAAATAGAGTTGTATCAAGCCCGTATTTCCAAAGCCTACAACAAAAAGGTTAAGGAACGGATCTTCAAGAAAGGCGATCTAGTGTTGGCCAACAGACGACCCATGGTGATGACACACAAAACCAAAGGGAAGTTCAATCCTAAATGGGAAGGGCCCTTCGTAATAGAATCAGTCTATTCGAACGGAGCATACCGCCTCATCAATCAAGAAGGAGACAGGCTCATGATGCCAATTAATGGGAAGTTTCTCAAGAGATACTTCCCGTAAATCATGTAGCCCCCTAAACCCCAACCAAATCAGGCTGGGGGTTGCCTATTCATAGTGTAATTCTATCTTGTATTTCGTCATGTTAACACTACACCTCTGACGATTGTAATTTGATGGAATTATTCTGAATAAATGATAAAGGGAATTTCGATAACATTTGCATTATTTTCTATTGTCTTGAACCAGATTTCAATAAAAAGAGACGATAAAGAGCAAAAGTGATATCATTTTCATTCGATGTGGTTAATCCAAACACAAAATGAAAAAGATACAAAATTCCTTAATCAAAAACAGGTCAAGAGCTAAACATCAGGCTTCATTAACTTGAGGGTTTTTAGCCTAGACTTGAAAGCAGAGAGTTTCTCCCGGTGAGCCGCTCGAACTTGTTCCTCGATCTCCTTTCTGAGTTCTGCTTCAATAGGAAGAGTAGCAACAATGTCTTTACGAGTCTGCTCAGCTGCGTGGAGTGTACGGCAAAATTTCGTATAAATTTGGCCACTTTTATGCTCAAGCTCTTTTCTGACATCCTCATAGTGGGCCAATTGAGCTTTCTTCTGGTCCAACTCGGCCTCTAATCGAGCGATAGTCTCTTCAATATCACGAATATCAGAAGCAACACGTTTGATTTTAGCATATGCTTTAGAGTGTCGCTTCCTTAAAGTTGATATACGGGCTATTTTATCAGATAGTTCCTTGCGAAGATTCCCTGGGTGATGCGCTCTCGAGATTATCGCTAAGGAAAGAGCCGGCTCCACTTCAGAATCTAAATTGGCGCGCTGTAACTCCCTGAAAGCTGTCAATTCTGCCATCAAAAGAGTGATCCCACCCTGGCAGTGCTCAGTCCAGGATGCATCCCCTTTGGCCTTGATGTCGTCCAAACATTGGCTCAAGATGGATTTACAGTCTTCAAGAGAAGCCCCCTCAACACTGATCATACCAATAATTGTTTGCATCCAACGTTCCAGTTCATCAATTGATTTCTTCAGAGCTCCTGAGCGTGGAGGAGGAAGAGTTGGATAGATTGGATTCGTAGGGTCATCCTGAACAGGTGTTGGAGCAACTTCAGAAGAAGGACCCTCTCCAGCCCCTTCGTCTTCAGGAACTGAGGGGATCGATTGAGGCATTTCGTCCTCTCCGTCAGTAGAACGCTCAACGAGCGCAGACTTCATCGCATCCCCCATTATTTTGGCCCTCTTGGAATTCTTGGCTATGACAGGTATCCGCTTACGGATTCTCCTGTCATACTCGCTTTGCTCAGCAGCAGAAAGAGCTTTCTTACCCGATCTTAGAGAACGAGGTGTAAGAACGGACTCTTCTGCAGGAATCGTCTCAGTTGTCTTTTCTTCGGGAGAATTATCAATTGGCTCTCCCTCTTCAATTCCCGTAGGAACCTCTTCTTCAGAAGGTTCTACGGTAGACAAGTCCTTAGGAGCTTCAACGGCTCCGATCGTTTCCTGTTCACAAGATAGGTACTCTTCCATCCCTGGCAGACGAGTACTTGCAGAACTACTCCGTGAATGGTACAATTCCCGAATCTCGTTTATACATGAAGTATAAACGTCATACTCCGGAATCTGAGAAGCTTCGGCAAACCACTGGCGGAAATCCATAACAGCAGAGCAGCCGGGTGGTGAATGGGGTAAAGTGAATTGCGCATGGGTTCCCCCAGCGGAGAAAAAGTACCATGCGCGAGCTCCTTCGTATAAATTCCCAATCTGAGCTAACGTCGGGTTAGGATTGCCAACATAAAGTTGGTCATATCCAAACTGTCTCGCGAACCGAGAAGGGATGTAAGGCTCGATTACGCACTTCTCCCGTGAGCGATAGACCAGGTAGCCCAACCTGATCATAAGAAGC
>NC_033801.1:54085323-54092326 GCF_001876935.1 Asparagus officinalis
AGTTTGAGCCGAAGGCGAAACTCAACTGCTGGCAAGGTTGGGCCAATGGTAAAACTCAACTGCTGGCGAGTTTGGGCCAATGGTGAAACTCAACTGCTGGCGAGTTTGGGCCAATGGCGAAACTCAAATGCTGGCGAGTTTGGGCCAATGGTGAAGCTTGATTGCTGGCGAGTTTGGGCCAATGGCGAAACCTGATTGGAGGCGAATTTGTGCTGTTGGCGAAACTAGAGTGAGGGCGAGTTCGTCTCACAGTCGAAGATCCAAATGTGGGCGAAACTCATGCCACACCTCTGCCTATGGGCCCAAATGCTTGCCAGCTAAGGGTTCTGTGGGTACGTTAATGCTCATTGATGGCGAAGCGACAGAACGTTTCGCCTCTTGCGCTTAATTTTGATCGGTCGGTTTGGGGTCCCGAGAGGAGTGGCCTTTATTGGTGTTGAGCTCGAAGTGCGGCTAGAAATCTGGGCCGCTCGGTCGCCTGGGATAACAAATCTTGGCCATCAGGTCTTTGGCAATATATGCTGCACTCGCCATCTCTTCAGCAAGCTCTTTGTTTCATCGAAATAATCCGCCAGAAGAGAACTACTGCAGAAACTCTCTTTGACCCATGGCCTCTTCATTCGACCACAGTAACTCCGAAGGCATGGGCTCCTCTGCCACCGTCGTCAGTGTCGGTGCGCCACCAGCTTCCCCCATGAGCTCGGTCCAAGGGTCTTCTGCACCGGACCCCACCTCTCACCCTGCGTTCGAGATCCTCCAACGGTTGGAGGGCCTGGTGCAAGAAACCGGGCTATCAACGCGTCGTGGAGGGCACTGTAGATACTACGACATGCTTCCTCTCAGTGAAGGCAGGTCTGGGCAATGCGGTCCGTGTGAGTGGCGCGGTCTCTATCTCTCACGGCGAAGTGTGAGGGCGGAGCTCGGTCGCTTTAGAAGGGATGGAATGTATCGTCTGGAAGGAAATTGCGGTGCAAGCCGACCCTTCGGGATGTGCCGCCGCCTCTTCGGTGCGCTGCAGTTCGAATGCGAGCACCGGGTGAAACGCACCAGGCGAAGGAGCGTAGGGCTCAAGCGTCTACGCAAGCAGCTAAGAGCAGTGTTGGCTAAGATGGACGCTTATCTGCGACGCCTTCTTTTCAAGAACGCTGAGATCTCTTTGTGGGGCGACGTGATGCTACGGGAGGTCGAGCAGGAAAAGGTGAGGCGTCGGTCACAAGTCCTGCCAGAGTAGTTGGACAGGGTACTGCCAACTCCTCGCCAGGAAAGAAGAGGATGGCGAGGCGGCTTTCTGGCAGGCTAGCAGCGAAGCAAGAGGAGGAGGCGAAGGCCCAGCGTGCGGCGGATCTCGCGGCGGTTAAGGCCAAAATCACTGCCTTCAGTCTGCTGAAGCTCCTCTAATTTTTGTTCAAGCACTTCTTTTTCTTTTCTTCTTTTGTAATTTGGCTGATGCCAGCCGCATCATAGCCCCAAAACTTTATGCATGTAATTTTGGCCCGTAATGGCCTTTTGTTTTGTTTATCCGCCACTTTGCACGCATAGTTTTTTTTTGTTTATTTTCTGGCGTTGATGAGTGTTTGATCTGTGTTGGATTCTCTGGTGTCGCTCGTCACCTGAACAGGGCCAGTGACACCATCTTTGGTAGTGTGGCGAGCCTTTGACGAGTTTGTTTTGGACTAAGTCGTTGGGCTCCCCTTTTTCCTTCGACTGGATGCAGCGTGAGGCCGGGCCGGCCCCGACTTCCGTGTTGTAGCTCAGGTGAAACCGAGAGGGTGACACTCAGCTCGAGGCAAAGAGCAGTTGCTGGTACGTGCGACCAGCTGGAGACCCCAGCAGTAACTTGTTATCTGGCGAGCTGCTGCCTGAGGAGGGCGGTTGGGACGCGTCACGGGTTGAACCGCCTTCGATAATCGTTGTCGCTCACGAGGGCCACAGCGTCAATGATAATCAAATCGTTCAGGGATGTAGGAATGTGACGATCGATTATTGTAGGAGCCATTGCATAGGAGGCTGCTACCCATCGGTTATCCTAAGAGAATATTAGGATGCCCGTGTTTGTTGGAAAATTTTGTAATAAAAAGACAGTGAAAGAAAATTAACTTGTATTCTCTCAAAATCGATTACAATTGGATTCCCTAATTACAAAAGAGAGGAGAATGAATTTGATTCTCCCCTTTGTTTAAATCTGGGTTCTTCACGGTGGTGATGGAGTGCCTCCTTCGAATGCTTACGTCGAATTTGCTCTCCGTTGATGATCCGACCGTCTTGTCTCACAGGAATAATTAACTTACGTGGTAAGTTTGTTGAATAACTCTTTTCGAGTTTAAGAACTCAGATCGAGTTTAAACTCTGTGAAAAGAGTTGTTCGAACCGAATAATCGGTTAATAGGCCAAGTATCTTGATCCTTTCCTGTTGGTGGATGCCCCAAGATCTTTTTGTTGCTAGAGATTTCTTTCTAACCGATCTCTTGGATGATCTGATCTCAAAACCACCCAAAAAAAATCCTCCCACTCGGTTGAGGAATGTAGTTATTTATAGGAGGATAAGGGGCATAACTAACCCCTAAATCAGTTCCTAAGTGGGCGAAAATCCCTCAAATCGTGGGATAAACGGTTTTAAAGCCGTTCAACTCGTATTTGAACGAGTCAAATGCCTGAATTGGCGTTCTGGGCCTTAACTCTGCATCTTAGACCTGAGACGCAGAGTTAAACATCATCTATGTACTGGAAACGCACGGGTCGCTGGCGTCTTAACTCTGCGTCTTCACTTTTAAACGCAGAGTTGAACATCTGCTGGAAAACGCACAAGCCGCTGGTGTTTTAAGTCTTAACTCTGCGTCTTATATTTTTAGACGCAGAGTTATACTCTTGCTGGTGAATGCACAGGCTGCATTTAAACTGAGAAACGCAGAGATAAACTCTGCGTTTAGAAGTGGCTGTTGAATTGTAGCTCCTTCTATTACGGTGTGCGAAGGCTGTTACTCATTGATCTTCACTTTAGGTATTGTGAAAGTCGTCAGATTGTAACTCTCACTATTGATCGTGAAGACTACTGAATAGAGTTTCCATCAATTATCAGAAGTGTCGTTGAATTGTAACTCTTCTCAAACTATATGAAAAGTCCTCCATTTGTAGCTTTCATTTGTTGACATGAAAATCATCTAATTATGACTTTCATCATGGAAATCATCGGATTGTAACTTCCATCATTGCAACCTGCGGGGATTATCAATCTATTGTGATTTTTAGACAGCCTACAGAACCCCCTCCAAAGTTTTCAAAAGTTCGCGGTTGACTGGGATGAATTTTCGAAACACTTTGGATCCCAAAATTTGATGGTTTGACTGCTTGGTTTGTTTGGAGCTATGTCTTCGCCGTAACCATTAAGAAATTTATTTAAGAGCGTGAAAACGCACAGGTAAATTTCTGCGCTTGAGGATTGAAACGCAGAGGAGGACTCTGCGTTCAGAAGCTCAAGCAACGTGGACGCACAGGCCGCTTTTGGCGGGATTCTGGCGCCTAGAATCCTGTCTTGATTTGACATCTTATAGCTGTCTATAAATAGACCTGCATGGGGTCAAATCAAAGGTCATTCAACTTTCATCCTTTCGTTTTCGAAACGCCTAACGAAGACTCTTCGTATTAAAAAATCCGGCGAACACTGTTCATCTTCTCTGACCGTCGTTCTCAATGGCCCCCAGGAAGAAGGTTGTTTCTCGTCCCAAGTCCGTTGTCGCTGCTTTTCAAAGCTCGCGGCAAGCCTTCGACTGTTCGGCGGTGATGCAGCTCAGGTTGAATGCGCCGCCAATCGGCAAGCCTCTCTCAAGTCGGAGGTAAGTCGTGACTTCCATGGCCATAAAACTTGCTTTGGCAAGCTCTGATCAATGAGGCAACTCGTTCTGGTATTATAACGCAGAATTACGTTCTGAATTCGAAGCGTTGGGGGTTCAACCTCTGTGTTTAGATTTTGCAACGCAGGGTTTAGGCTCTGCGTTTTGGCTGACTAACGCAAAGTTTAAACTCTGCGTTCAAAGTTTGTAATGCAGGGTTTGGGCTCTGTGTTTTGGCTGACTAACGCAAAGTTTAAACTCTGCGTTCAAAGTTTGTAACGCAGGGTTTGGGCTCTGTGTTTTGGCTGACTAACGCAAAGTTTAAACTCTGCGTTCAAAGTTTGTAACGCAGGGCTCTGCGCTTTGATTGGCTAACGCAAAGTTTAAACTCTGCGTTCAAAGTTTGTAACGCAGGGTTAAACTGTGCGTTTGGTCTAATAACGCAAGGTTTGGACTTTTACGTTTACACTTTGTAACGCAGGGTGAGACTCTGCGTTTAGTCAACTAACGCAAGGTTTGGACTTTGCGTTTAAACTTTGTAACACAGGGTGAGACTCTGCGTTTAGTCAATCAACGCAAGATTTTGAACTTTGCGTTTGAACCTTGTAACGTGGGATTTGACCTTTGTAATTGACTGAATGATTATCTCTTTTGCAGTGCCTTACACCCAAGCGCCCCTCACCCTTCGTCATCACTTTGGTCGTGAGGGCGGTGTGGATTTGAACATGCAATTCAATCTACGACAGGAACTCCTAGTTTTTCAGGATGCTGATAAAGAACGTTTTAGCCTAATCTCTCAAGCTAGCCCGGCTGTATTCAGGATTCTAGTTACGGATGCTAAATTCGAAACTGAATCCCGTAAGAAGCTCACCAAGCCAGCAATTCTATTTGGCGATCATGTCGACATCCGGGAGGAGATCGTAACTGGTGGACACTATAAGTGGTTGAGGCAAATAGGAGATCGTCGATTATTTCTCCCTGATATGCATAGGATGTTTCCTATCTCTTATTATCAATGTGCCTCCGTCCCCCGACACATGAAATGGGACCTTGTTAAAGAGCAGGATGGGGTAGCTGTTGGGGCTTTAACTTTCACAGGTGTACACACCGTTGGCTACAATCGACAGGTGTCAGCCCTAGAACCCTGCTTATTCTCAAGGGGATATCCCGTTGGAGAAACAGCCAGTGCAGCTAACAGTTTTATGAGAAGATTTTTGGCTACGAAAGGGGAGTTTCCTTCTTTAGTATTCAGAACTCCTGGATGGGTGCACTCTGCTAGAACAGGGTGGTGGTCAAGGATGACAGAATTCGTGTTAACGGAACTAGAGGCACCGTTAGCTCGATCTGGGCTTGGTTGCCCTATAATGGCTACCAGATATGGTATTGACTACAATCATTACAATTTTTTCGCTATCCTGGAGAGATATAACCCGGAGACGTGTACATTTTTCACCCCGGAAGGGGAGTTGGGGTTTGCCCTCCATGAGATGTTTAACGTATCAGGCCTTCCTTTTGGAGACCTGCCCTATGAAGAATTTGTTCCGGGATCCCATGAACTTAAGATTTTGAAAGAGACGAATCCTGATGTCTATAAGACTCTGTGGGAAGTAATGTGTCATTTTCAAATCTGCACCCAATTGACGGGGACACGAGGTCGTGGTATCAAGCAGCTGTCCTGGGCTGAATATCTTTTTTAGAATTTGTCTCACAAGACTACTGCTGTGTCTCGTCGAAGTGTGAGCACCCCTGAGACCATTCAGGCTTTAATCAATGACGCCAGAAGATGATTTCCCTGCGCAGACTGAATTCGAAAGCTTCCACCATCAGGCTGCTACGCCTATTTCAGACATGGCCCTATTAGCGGGCTTTCTCATATTATGGTTGAAACGGTGTGTTATCCCCACCAGGCCAATAGACGCTGTAGTAATAGAAGTAGTCTACCCGACTGTTCTCTTAGCTCACGGGAAGCCCGTGAATCTTCTTTCAGCTATGACATGCTGTCTGCAGCATGGTTTGAGGGAGATGTGTATTGAATTTGTTCAGGTGAAAGAAACAGTCTCTGAAGAAAAGAAAAGTTTGGTGACTCCCAACCCTCGGGTACCCTTGCCGTATACTTATTTGATGGCATGGTACGTATCCCATTGTCCTACTCTGATGAGTCCCCCCTCTTCCGCGGACGAAGGATTCGTCCCTTTTGTGCAAAGGTTGGAGGGGGCTACTTGGGAAGGCACATATGTGGTAAGGGTTCGTCAGATCTTGTCGAGAGACCTCAGTTATCACATATTTCGCTGCTTCCCAGACTTTGAAGGTGGTGGCTATGGGCAAGTGTTCCAAGATACAGCTGGCCCGGATGGCTTCACTCGTTTAGATGGGGGGGGGGGGCACTGGCTATTGAATATTAGACCAGGTTATCTTCCCTTTAGGCAAGGTGAAAAATGCATAATTGAGCAGTAGTTCGACAATTTGGGTATGATCAATTATACATTGGAAATCCGCGGAGTCAGCTATTAATTATTAGCAATGTATATGAAGGAGCTCGGGCCTGGTATTATTCTACAGCAGGCGGCACTGGAGCTACCTTCAGATTACCCCACAAGACGCCTAACTCTCTTCTTTCCATGGCTTTCTGCAACTGGTATCACTCGGCTTCCAAGATGCCTGAATATAAATTGTACTTTTCTGGCTTGCGAGAGATTAGAAAAATGTACAACTCATCCCGAAGGGGAGGCCGGGCATCTCGTCTGAAGGGAATTGACGAATACTTATCTTATGAAGATCATGCTGAAGCACAAGAAGAAGATCTGGGACTAGACAGCGCTCCGGTAGTGAACCCTAAAGCTGTTGAAACTCCCAGAATGAGAGCAGCCGGCAAGAGAGCTCTTACTGAAGAGGAGGCTATTCAGTACGAGAAGCGTACTCGCAGAAGATTACTGGTAGACCCTCCTCCTCAAAAACTAATGGTAGATGCTCTTAAATCTACTGGGGGGAGAGGAAAAACAAGAACTTGCTGCTGTGAATCGTCCTCGCCGTACTGGGCTTCGCTCCGGGGGTCCTGCGCTTCCTAGCGAATTTTCTTCTTATCCTCATTTGGACCAGGAAGAGGGTGAGGAAGAATCATTAGTTGGGAATAAGGAGTCTTCCCTTGTAATGGACCCCATTATCTCACCCTTTCCAGG
>NC_033801.1:54092340-54132521 GCF_001876935.1 Asparagus officinalis
CCGGGGGAGGTTAGGACCCTTGCAAATGAGCCCATAATGGGTGAGTTTGAAAGTCCTAATGAAAGTCCATCTCCTGCTACTTCTATGCTGTTGCCATATATGGGAGCTACTCTTCGTAGCCCGACAACGGGCATCATGGATAAAGCCAATGCGATCGTAAGTTCTCTAGGTCCCTCAACCGCAGATGATGAAGAAGCATTGGATTATGGGACTTCTTCTCGTAGTGATGGTGCTGATGGGGAGGGAGAAGAGCATGACTCTATGGATGATATCACCACTTTCGATGATGCTCCCAAGATCCCATCCAATAAAGCATCGGGTTATCTTCCTTTTTACATTACTGGTAAGCGTGGTTCATTTCAGATTTCTCCAAATCTTCTTTCTACATTCCGACCATTTTTGTGCGTAGGTTCACCCTCTCGCGAGGCAACTGATATGACCCCGTCCCCCGGCCAGCAAAGAACAGTTGATCCTCCCTTCGAGCAAATATCGGTAGCGACAGATTCTTTGCGAGAGGGATCAACTTCGTTAACAATTTCTCTCAAATCTACGGGGGTGGAGAATGTGCCAAGTTCGGCTCAGGCGGGGACGCTTATGATTCTTCCTTCAAGTCCGTCGCAGTTGGACGTTGCTATAGCTTCCCCGGCCTATTCACGATCGTCACCGATCGTTCTTGCGCCAAGGTCTTCAATTTTAGACTCCCCTATGAAATCTCCCGTGAAGCCTTTAAGCCCAACGGTCATTCCTTCCATGCTTAAAATTCTTATACGACCATTGGAAGATACAATGAAGATGGCAATTGAGGAAGTTAGTGCCGGACGAGCTTCATTCGATTCTTTCAGACCAATACTCATGCACTTTCTGAGTGGAATCCGATATGTGGATGAGGCTCGTTGGTTTCAGCATTGTTCTGAAATTGTTTCTCAATTGGAAAAAGATCTGAGAACTCTGGAGGAATTGCGCCGCATTGATCTTGCTGCCCAAATCACCTTAGTCTTTGATGATCTTCGGGCTGAAGCAACTCGTCAATATGAAGCTCTTCAGCAAACCATCACTGAAAGGGGGCTTGAGATTGCATCCTTGCAGGGGCTTTGCATTCAGAAGCAACAGGCTTTAGTCGCTTCCCAAACGACCATACAAACATCTCGAGCAGAGATTGATCGACTAGAGGTGGAGTTAGCTCGACACAAAGCTGAGCTTAAGCGGGAAGAAGAGATCTTGGAGAGGCTTACACTAGAAAGTGTGAAAACCTATGCCACCTATCATTCATCAATCGAGGCTTTTAAAGTTATCCAACAAGAGGCTGCCACGAAGATACTGGATGAGAATGAGCTTAAAAAGAGGGACGAGGTGATAATACAGGATTCTCATGTAGAGAAACTGTCTGCCATTAAGTCCCGGCTCACGTCTTTCAACTTTATTATCCCGGAAATTTGATTGTAATATTCTTCTTGTTTGATAAGGCCGAAGACTTTTGTATCACTTCTTAATATTTCTGAACAAAATAAAAAGAAAATGATTTTGTCTTTTTCATAGTTATTGCATATGACATGTTCTGACTTGCAACAATGAGATCATAAGAAAAATGCCAAGTCTAGAAAATCTCCCTTATTATCGCTTAAGATAATTCCAGCAAATTTTGACTTGTTGGGGATAGGTAATTGTCTTTTCCTTAGGAGATGACTTGTTCAATAGAATTCTTTCCGTATTATGTTTTTGTTTTAATCACTGAAAGAAGTCTATAAATGCCAGAGGTGTAGTATTAACTTGGCAGAGATTATCACATGGAGTGAAATTCCAAGTCTATAAATGAAGATGTTATGAGAACACTTGCTATTCTTTGTGTAAATCAAAGAAAACGTTCTCATGAGTGGGGGTTTAAACTGTTATAGGTAAAACGTTAATATAACAGCCATTGGTAGGCCTATCAATCTGTTGAAAAAGATTGATAAATTGATTTTGTCAGAGGTGTGATATTAACATGACAGGAAAGATATTGCGATCGAGACACTTTTGAGGACTTATCGCTCTATTGATGAGAATCGATAAGTGGATTTTGTCAGAGGTGTGATATTAACGTGACAGGAAGAATATTGCGATCGGAGCAATTCTGAGGACTCATCGCTCTATTAATGAGAGTCGATAAGTGGATTTTGTCAGAGGTGTGATATTAACGTGACGGGAAAAATAGCTGGGGAGAATTGCTAAATGATTTCTCATCGGAGCGACGAATTTTGGTGTTGAAAATTCATTATTTTGCCGAGGAGAGCTGAAAAATTATTCATTTATTACTCTACCGCGGTGAGTTAATAAATTGATTGTAATTCTTGATTCAGAGGACTTATCATTCGATTGATGAGAATCGATAAGTTAATTTTGACAGAGGAGTTGTTGTTGCATTGGAGGTTATGCAAGCTAAATTCAAACTCTGTGGGGATGATGATCGCCAGAAGTGTGATGATAACTTTAGCAATAATAGAGGATTTTATCAGCCGAATCAGTTTTCCTTCTGTTGAGAAAATACAGTGGTTAAGCAATTAAGAAAATTCATGAACGCAAGGGTAATCCCTTCGTTTAGAATAATTTGAACACAAAGGTGAGCTCTGCATTAAGGTTTCTGAACGCAAGGTTAAAGTTCGTGCGAAGAACTTTTATAACGCAAGTCTGCGCCCAGTGTTTAAGAATCTGAACGCAGAAATGAACTCTGCATTAAGGATGAAGTCCAATAGACTTTTATCCATTTAACGCTAAAGATAGCATTTTAAAGGCGATTAAGATTCTTTCCTAGAATCCCGCACCGATTTAACAGCTTGACGGCTGTTATAAATAGACGCGAGTGGTCACATCAAAAGTCATTTGACTCTTTCTACTTTTGGCTTAATTCTAAGAACGAGAGCCCTCGTTTAACCTTGACAGGACCTCCGGCGAACTTCGTTTCCTCCAATCAGCTGCACCTATGGTGCCGAAGAGGATGAGTTCTGGTTCGAAGAAAGTTGTCAGGGTGGCTTCCAAGACGTCGCCGGCCGAGGACGTCGGTGGCGTCATTGCTGTCACAAGCGCTTCCTTGCCGCCATTGCCGTCACGTAGGCCTCTTTGTACTGGTAGGTTACAGCCGTGACAACTTGTTCCAGCAAGTTTCTCTGAAAACCCTAGATGGGTCCAACGAGGAAGATGACTCATTTTTGTTTGATGAAAACGTAGAGTTGGGACTCTGTGTTCATTACGAACCCTGAACGTTAGTTTTGGACTGTGCGTTTGAGGTTGAAAACACAAGTCTTGAACTGTGCGTTCGATGTTGAAAACGCAAGTCTTGAACTGTGCGTTTGATGTTGAAAACGCAAGTCTTGAACTGTGCGTTCGATGTTGAAAACGCAAGTCTTGAACTGTGCGTTTGATGTTAAGAACGCAAGTCTTGAACTGTGCGTTCGATGTTGAAAACGCAAGTCTTGAACTGTGCGTTCGATGTTGAGAACGCAAGTCTTGAACTGTGCGTTCGATGTTGAGAACGCAGGTCTTGAACTGTGCGTTTGATGTTGAAAACGCAAGTCTTGAACTGTGCGTTCGATGTTGAGAACACAAGTCTTGAACTGTGCGTTCGATGTTGAGAACGCAAGTCTTGAACTGTGTGTTGTAATCTAATTAGCAACCAGTTTTGATTACTAATTTCTTGCTTTCTGTTTTGCAGTACTTTTCCCAAATGTGCCGCTTTCGTTCGAGCATCACTATGGATATACTGACAACCCTAACGGGGGCGCACTTTGTGGTATTCGTAGAGAAATTCCGTTGTGCACATTCCCTGACTTAGAACAGACACATTTGATCAGATTTGTTGGATGCTCTACCCTTAGAACTCTGATCACTGACTTGGACATGGAAACACCTGTGGGCCACGATCAATTCGTCAAGCCGGCATTTTTATTTGGAGACCGTATAACGGCAGATGACAAAGTTGGACATGTGGAAGATTCCTGGCTGTTGCGAAAAACCAATGACTGTTTCTTCTTTCTTCCAAGCATGAAGAGGATGTATCCACTTTCTTACTTTTCAAGCGTCGGCTGTCGTCGGGGCTTGGCCTTCGATCTTGTCAAGGAACAGGAGAACGTATCACTTGGATTCAGACGCCGGTCCCGTGTTCAAATTGAAGGGCAACTCAAAGGTCTGAGGCCTGGGAGATTTGAGAAAAAAGATCTAGCGCAAGAAGCGCCCCTTCCAGCGAATGTCTTCATTCGTCAGTTTATCGCGGCCCAGGGTGAATTTCCTACACAAAGTTTTCGGTCTCCTGGTTGGTTGTCGTCGGGAGAAGGTGGTTGGTGGACCCGGATGGTGGATTTTGTTCTTGAGGAACTTAGGGAGCCACTTGCTCAGTCCGGTCTTACCATAAGAGTACTAGCTACCCGGTATGGGATTGTACAGAACTATCCCAGCTTCTTCGCTATATTAGAGTGATATAATCCGGACAGTTGTACATTCTTCACACGCGTTGGAGAGTTGGGGTTTGCTCTCCACGAAATGCACGAGGTGTCGGGGCTATCCCTTGGAAAGATCCCTTATGAGGAGTTCATTCCAACTACTGAGGAGCTTTCTATCTTGAAAGCAGCGCATCCAGAAATATACGCCACCTTCTGGGAGCTGATGTGCCACTTCCACATTTGTGCCCAAGTTAAAAGCACTTGGTGAATTCCTACTAACGATATGAAATGCAACCCTATGAATTAAAAGCAACTAAAAAGGATGAAAAAGAGAAAATTCTTTTTTTTTAATTAGGGTTAACAATCAAACAAATGAGAAGGGGGGAATTTGTTTGAATTTATTATCTTGTTAGTAAATGTCAAAGTGAAGGGTGAATTTTATTATGGTCAACGGAAATAAAATCTTTTTTTTTAAAGATCCTAATTGTCACTAATTGTAAGAAACTAACTAAAGGTGTGGAATTGAAAATATAAAGAAAAAGACTTACCTCAAGCAAATCTTCAATTTCTCAATCTCCAATTCTTGATCTTTAATCTTCAAGTAGTTCTTTCACAAGAAACACACAAGTTAAAGAACCAAAATAATTAAAACCTACTTAAGCACCTTCCCCGGCAACGGCGCCAAAAACTTGATGCGGCATAAACATGTACCAAAAAGGTTGCAAGTGCACAACCGTGTCAAGTTATAGTATTTAAGATATCGATCCCACGAGGAAAGTGTTTTGTAGGAGAAAATATAAAATCGGTTCTTAGGTTGTGTGCGTGACAAATAAGATTGATGAGTGAATGTGATTGTGAAGAGATTGAGAGAGTGAAAATGGTGTGTGAATAGGTGCAAAGTGTAAGTGAGAGTGGATTTGAAAAAGAATGAGTATGATCAATAAGGTGAGAAGGAAAAATGAATAAAATCAAGAGAATAAAAAAATATCAAAAATGAAGAACAAAATTCTAGAATAAAAGAAAATACAAGAAATTAAAGATGGTGGATTCAATTATAGATATGAGTAATCTAAAATTGAACCCACTTCTTAGAAAAGGGTGATTCCCTAGAGGGTTCTAGCCTAAAGGTGAATCAAACAAAATAAAAAAAAACAAAAAGAAAAACTAAACCCTAGAGGGTTCTAGCCTCAAGGTGAATAGTGCAAAAAATTAAAATCTAACTACAAAATAAATTACAAAATCTAAACTACAAAAATAAAATTGCAAGAATTAAATGCAAGAAAATAAATCTACTTTATAAGCATGAAGTAAATCTAAGGCAAGAGGGTTCTAGCCTCTTGGCTATTTAACAAAAAAATAAAATCTAACTACAAGCATAGAAATAAATCTAAACTAATAAGCAATAAAAGAGAAAAAGAAAAGAAATGCAAACCTTCAAATAATTCTCCATCTTCATCTTCATCTTCATCATCCAACAAAGAGAAGAAGAGAAAAATTTAAAGTGGTGAAAAAATTATTATTATTAATTGCAACTAAAGTTACAATTTTGGAAGGCCTTCTCAATTAAGAGTAGCCCTCCTCTCCAAAAGGAGTTACAAAAATTTTCACACCTCTAACCCCTCACTCTCTACCCCTATTTATAGTAATCTTCAATGAATATGAGCCATTGGATTTGTCTTGAGCCCCAAGCAACAATCTCCACCATTGAATTTGCTTTTTGTTCTTTTCTAGCCCAAAATTCATTTGATTTTCCAAATTAAATCACATCCGGTCCATTATGCCGACATCGATACCCACTATTTCCAAATTCTGATTTCACGGATAGCTTCGTCTCGTCGAGATAGGCGATTTTCATATATTATATGTTAAATTCCGCCTTCCGGATTAGGAGATATCGTCGTTTCTTTGTGGCCAACCATTTTGAATATGATTTCTTTTCATATTGGATTTTTGATTTTCTCCGGCTTCTACTGGCTACACGACTTGATTCTGGGCTTTTGGATAATTTGAAAATTAATTTTCCAATGTGCTTCTTTGCTTCATTTCTTCATTTAATCAATGGGTTTTTGTTGAGAGATGAGAGTTTGATATTTATTCTTCATTAACCTGCAATTAAAAGATAAAAACAATTATTAGTAGTATATTTATTCATATAAAATAGATAATGAGGGTATAAATTTGTAATAAAAAGTGATTATCATCGGGCTACTCCATCACTTTGCTTCCACTATTGATTTCAAACTCTGGGTGGCCTGGTATCTTGAACACTACGCTTCTGCATCGGCAGTTGATCGTCGCATGGAAGTTATATAGCCAATCCATCCCCAAAATAACATCGAACCCATTAGTGTCAATCACCAACAAGTCTGCAAATAGCTCCCTACCACAAACTACCACTGGGCATCTCTTACACTCCCTACTAGACATTAACACCCCGCTATCGGTATGGATATTCCAGCTCGCCTCTAAACTATCACATGTATAGTGTGTCGTGCAATGAACTGAGCAGATATAAAACAGTGCGATGCCCCAGAATCAAATAGGGTAATGCAATGAACTGAGCAGATATAAAACAGTGCGATGCCCCAGAATCAAATAGGGTAAATGCAGGGACTGAGTACACCAAAATGATACCTGTGACTACGTCTCCAGATGCATCTGCCAGCTCAGTGGTAAGTGTCATAACTTGACCTTGTCTCTGCTGCTGCTGAGCTTGCTGACCATATTGCCTTGCCTCTGCTGATAAGGTAGCTGATATGGGTGCTGGAAATGAGGACCTCTCCACTGTCTATGGCCTTGAAATTGTTGACCCCTCTGATGTCATCGAAACATCTGCTGCTGTGTGGGAAGTGGTGGCCTCAGCTGTTGTCCGCCCTGTCTAGTCTGTCCTGCTGGTACTATCGCTCTACCTCAATATCCTCCTGAGACTCCCCTACTAGGACAAGTGGTGATCTGATGATCTGCTGCCCCATATGCTAAGCACAACCTGTTAGCTCGCCTGCAGTCCTTCATCAAGTGCCCCGGCTTGCTGCAGAAATGGCAGATCATGTTGGTTGGTTGTGGAGTTGGTCTCAAAGCCCATGTCTGATGGCGCTTGGCTGGTGCTCCTCCCATCTGACACTTTTGCTAGTTACCTCCCGAGTTCTGTCCTGCGGGGTGCTTGTTTGCCCCTCTCTTCACCGAGTTCATGATCCCAATCAACTGTTCTGCTTTCCGAGATGCCTCTAGGACATCTGCATAAGTTTCTATCCCCTTCTGACTGTAAATTTGAGTCTGAATCTCAAAGTTTAGACCCTGCATGAACCTCTGTTCCTTATCCACCTCATTCGATACCATCCCCGGGGCAAACCTGCTGAGCTTGGCAAATTCTGCTGCATACTCATCTACAGAACTAGCTCTCTACCTCAACATAACAAACTACCTCTGCATCTCAAGACGAGCTGTCTTCGAAAAAAATGCCTCTATGAAACTCTCCCAGAATATCACCCATGAAATCAACCTAGGCAGCTTCTCCTCCTTTGCGTCCTACCAGGTCCTGTCTACATTAATGAGTTGCAGCTGAACAATATCAACTCGGTCTTCATCTGGTATCTTTGCTGCCCTCAATAAGCGGTCCATGGTCTGCAACCACATCTCGGCCTAATATCCGCCTTTAGTCCCAGCTAAGTGTTAAGGGTTGAGCTTCCGAAAATCAGACACATTGCCCGGCCTTGCAACCTGTCGCTACTCGTCCCTCTAACGATTATGAGCTACCAGGTCCCTAATCGCTTCTGCAACATCAACCTGATTGACTTGTTGTCCATCAGGGACAACTGGAGTAGGGGGTCGACGTTTTAGGGCCATAGTGATCACCTGAAAATGAGATTGGTCGAGATTAGGACTTGAGAATCAGAGAAATGGGAGTCAAAGGACGTATTTCTGGAAAGGGAAAAACTCATTCTATACATGCTCTATTTTTAGCTCAATCTTAGTTTCTACTTGTATAAAGGACGAGACAACAATTCCTAAACCTAACCTGGCTCTGATACCAATCAAAACCTTATCACGCCCCGGTTCCAAAATGTAATAGTTTAGAACGTGACTCGGCCGGCAATGCAACCATACGGTCACATTCACGCCTCTAGATCATCCTGTATACAGATATAAAGACAAGACTATACCAAAGAGCATGTACCAAGATAATAAAAGGAGTGTATAGATAAAGAAATATCGGAAATTTTCATAATTCTATAACAAGTCCACAATTTATCTAAAGAGAAAGGAAAAAATACACCATAGTCTGGAGAGCCACATGTGGCTAAAGAAAAGCCTAAACCAAATAACTACCTAAATCAACTGAATTGGATAACGGATAGAATGAATAGTGATCACTGCTGATGAGCTTGCCCCTCGAAGTACTCTCGATCCTGCGAAAAAAGAACGGTTCCCGAATCTGGGGCACGCAAACCCCAGGGGAGTCAGAAAACTCCCAACAAGCATGAAAAATGAAGGAAATATGCGCGTGTAAGTGTAATGTGGCATGTATAAAGAAAAAAATGAAAACTCAATTAAAGATGAAAAAAAAATGTTGATAATAGGTATCAACCAAGGTCAATCGTAAGACACACAAGCACATTATTATTATTTTAGATATTATTTGAATTAGAAAATAATATTTCATGTATATAAGTCGGTTTCCCGTAAACCGTCCCGGGAACACGGCTTCAAGTCAGGATGGGCACCGTCCCGGGAACACGGCTTCAAGTCAGGATGGGCCCTTATTTCATACATATATATATACCAGGATATAAAGAATGCGCACAAGCTCCGCTTATATACATGTTATATTCTCTGTCTAATTCCCCTTTTATAAACCCCATGTTTTTCTGTTTAATCGGCACTTGTTAATCAACCTGGCCTTCTCAATTATGCTTTTTTCTTCTACTTCATGTTTCTTTCTCTAGACTAGCAAGCATGAGCAAGTGCTAATGTCATAAGACATATATATATATATATATATATATATTATATATATATATAATGGAACTAATATTTGAATAACAAACAGAAAATTTTATAAATAATCACCTAACCCTAACTAAAACTACTAATCCTAACCCTGCACCAAAAACCGGCATCATCCCTTCTTATGTTGGCAACCTCACATTCTTTAAAAACTCTAAAAAGAAAAAAATCAAGGCCCACAAACGAACTCAGGCCCAACAACAAAAATAAAAGTATTTGGCGGCCAGGGGATTTGAACTCCAGACCTAGGAGTAACAGTCCAAAGCAGCTGGCCACAACAACAACTTGCATCTATGGCCATAACAATACAGGAATATACAGGTTTGTGTTCAAACCGAATCAATACACTTATTTATGAAAAAAAATTTTAGAGTCCAGGATTTGAACTAGGGACCTGTGTGTCGTTGTCTAAGCAACTAACCACTATAACCTATTAAACTTTCATTGTCATAACTGATGCAGATAATAAATAAACTTTGGTTTCCAGTTAAGATCCTAAATAAATACTTCCAAATTAAATAAAATAAATTTATATATTTTATATAAGTCAAAATTGTTATCTTCTGATTTGTATGAAAAATTATGTGAAATTTATAATACTCATATCAATAAAATGATAAGATCATGGGGAGGAACATAAAATAAATAAATGAGAAAAAAAATTTGTTATCTTCTAATAATTTTAAACTTGAATTCTATTAGTTATTTCTATGAACTAGAATGGGGTAAAAAATAGTACTGCAGGAAGCATAAGCTAAATATATACATATACATAAATTAATTGGGGGAAGAGATGCTTGCATGAAGGAAATCCAAATAATAATGATAATAAACATAATAATTGAGGAAAGGATACTCGCATGAAAAAAACAAAAATAATAAAAATAATAAGATTTGAGGAAAAGAATGCTTGCCCAAATTCGTGTGAAACTCCGAAGCAAGAAAAAATCCATCATTTTTCAATCACGTTCCAGCCCTACGTTCTCTCTCTCTCTCTCTCTCTCTCTCTCCCTCCCTCCCTCCCTCTCTTTTTATTTTTAAAATTTTTTTTGGACTTCCCTTCTCTAGTTTCCGTGAGATGGAAAAAATGAAGAGGGGTGAGTTTTTTTTAAAGGGGTTGTTGGGTGTGTTAGTGAGGATAAGGGAAGATCATGGGGTTAGTTAAGTTTGTTAGTGAAGATTAGAGGAGATTAAGGGGTTTACTTAGGTATTCCACCATTCAAGGGAACTGAGGGACCGCGGTTGATTAGGTAGGCTGCGGTATTGATGGCTTCAGCCTATAGGAACTTGGGCAAGCCGACATGTATCCTCATGCTTCTGGCACGTTCATTCAAAGTTCTTTTCATGTGTTCCGCTACACCATTCTGCTGCGATGTCATGGGAACAGTTTTCTCCATCTTGATCCCGTTGTTTGCGCAAAATTCTTTGAATTACTGTCTTTGTACTCTCCTCCATTGTCTGACCTTAACCACTTTATCTTCAAACCAGTTTCATTTTCCACCATGGCCTTCCATTTTCTAAAGGTATCAAAGACTTATGATTTCTTCTTCAGAAAATAGACCCACACATTTTTTGTAGAATCATCAATGAAGGTGACATATTACACTGAACCTGCAAGAGATGAAACTGGAGATTGCCCCCATACGTCGGATGAACCAACTCTAACTTTTCTACCTTGGGTGTCATTCCAATCTTTGCAAAACTGACTTTCTTCTATTTGCCAAAGATGCAATCCTCGCATAGGCCAACATCCACATTCTTCAGATCCGGCAGCTTCCCTTTTGACAGAAGTGTTTTCATCCATTTCTCGCTCATATGGCCAAGCCTTTAGTGCCATAAGATTGATTTTTTATCTGCATCTGTTACTGCAAAAATATTCTCTAGGTTAGAGTTTAGATAGAGAGTACCACTTTCTTACCTCGAGCAATGACGAGTGCTCCTTTGGTAATCTTTCATTTATGACCTGAGAAAGTTATACAGTAACCCTCTCCATCAAGCTGTCCTACGGAGATCAAATTTCTTTTAAGGCCAGGAATATGTCTCACTCCTTGCAGCATCCATGTGGTCTGATTTGGCAATTTTAATCGAATGTCTCCCTTACCAACGATCTTTAAGGTTTCATCATCTGCTAGATGTACCTTTTCGAAATCACCGCTGACGTAGTTCTCCATGATTTCCCGGCAAGGGGTGGCATGGTAGGATGCTCCTAAATTAAGAATCCATGATTCAATCGGACCGTTCACGCTTAGAATCATAGCATCACCTCTTTCCTCGGTCACGTTGGCAGACTCCTGTGCGCCGGTATTTTTCTTCGATGCACGACACTCCCTCTTGAAATGACCCTTCTTGCCACAATTGTAGTACTTAAAATCTTTCTTTCCCGATCTAGATTTGGTTGTTCTAGAATTTGATTTGTCGTGATTTGAACTTCTTTCTGAAAGCCAATCTAGAAAAGATTACTTTTACGGTAAAGTGAACCACACAACAATACTGAAGCAGAGACATGAAGGTGAAATTGGCCCGAGGAAAGTGAAAGAAAGGGAATGAGCGCCCAAATGAAAACCCGTACTCTGAAAGTTTTGATGTGGTAGTTATTGATGTATTGCTTATATATGTGATGCACTTGGTAAGCGGCCTACCTACTTGTTATTGATGGATGTCTTGAGTGCTTTAGTTATTGAAATGCCCTGAAAATTTTCAAGATTAAGATCGAACTATGTTTGTGCTCAAATCTCTACAGGAAAGAATGGTTTTAGTTTTCAGAATGCCTTGTTCCATTTTCCATTTGTTTGTGATGTTATACTTATAACGAACATAAGCATTTCTTCCCACATTTTGAGAAATAATTTGTCGGGATGTTTCCTCATTTGAGAGTTTTTGAGGTAGTAGCTGGTTGACTTGGCAGCGAGGTATATTGTGAAGGTGTTAAGCATGAAAAGGAGCTAAAAATGATCTTTGCTAATAGGACAGAAAATAAAAGGTTAAAGCGGAAAGCGTTGCTATAAGTGGATGTATGGGGTTGATACGTGCAAATAGGACAGAAAATAGAATATCGAGATGGTGCTATTAGCTGATTTGAGTGGGATTTTAGTGATTTTATTATTCTTTGTCTGAGCAGACTACGTACTATGTATATCAAGTGTACTGAACCTCTCATTATAAGTGTATGTCACGTCAAATTAGAGGTACGAATTGGATTATCTTAATTAGTTGAATAAAATATGGTGATACGGTGTATTGAATATCTAGACGATCATCTAAGGCTTCAAGCACAGACAAATGACTCCGTATAGTGATTCCGTGCATACTATTCTTCCTAACAAAAAATTTCCCCTTTCTACCGACCAAAGCATCAGGAGAAAAAGTAAAGAAATAAAGTGAAATAGCACTGTTACAAAAAATTCATTTATTTAGGTTTTTTTTACGGTGCGATCCTAGACTATGAACTCCTCACTCTAGAATGTACAAGTGAATTGAAAGTATGAAAGTCACATTTTTTTTGCAAGTGGAAAAATGTATTAAGTGAAATACATTGTTTACTTACAAAATTAAATTATTATTGAAAGTAGATATGTAAAGATGATACGGCAATATCATTTTATATTTTATAGTTATTAATATTATATTATATTTTCAATTATCTTTTGATAGCTACATATAAATGATCTGAAAGTGAATTTTATATACTTGATAATTAAAGTAACAACATAAAAACAGCATAACACTGATGATAGTAGGTTTGACACCTGATGATGGGTTTCATTCTTATTATAGCCCTTAGATTAATTTAAACCCGATCCACATATCCTGGCCCATTAATCACCTAGCCCCATCTCCCATTCTCAGTTGTGTCCAAACCTCTCCAAAACCCTCGCTTCCATTTCCCCCCTCTGATCGCCACCCCCAATGGCGTCGCAGCGACGCCTAACCCTAACCCTAACCCACCATTTCCGATCTCTCCTCTCCTCATCTCCTCCTCCTTCTCTCATCAAATCTCGAACCCTAACTCTTCGATCTCTTCACCTCTCAACCCTCAAAAACCCTCACTCTAACTCCATCCTCCCACTTTATCAACATCAATCCATCGATCCTCCTCGAAGTCGCCATTTCTCTTCTCGATCTTCGGATCCATTGGGAGATGATGATGAAGATGACTAAGAGGAAGAAGAAAGAGAATACGAAGAAGAAGAAGAAGAAGATGATGATGATGATGAAGGCGATTAGAGCTGCAATGGATTGGTGAAGACATTTCGAGCGAGTGGGAAATCTGAGGAGGAGAAAGCGAACGAGGCTGCTGATATCGGGTACAAATTGATTGGGTCGCTTGATCCTTCAGAGTGGCTGTTTAAACCTTAGGAGCCTGTTTTTGCTGTTGTCCAGGTCTGGGACTTTTGACTTTCTTTTGGTTTTAAAACATTACAAGGTTTTGTCTTTGGGACTGTATTGTTTATGTTTATTGTAGATTGGTTCGCACCAGTTTAAAGTTAGTAATGGGGATTCGATTTTCACTGAAAGGTTAAAGTTTTACGATGTTGATGGCAAGGTAAGGTGTTGCGTATTGGAGACTTTAGGGTTATTTTGATTTTTACAGTATATGCAACTTTCACCTGTAACGTGGAATTGTTAGTCTGGAAAATTTGGCTACATTGCAACAAGAAACTATAAGTTTAGTTATGAAATTACGATATAAATGTTTGTTACTGTAAAAATTCAGTTATAGTGCACATCACGCTGACACATACTTTTGACGAGGTTGCTTGTATACAAAGGATAAGACTTTCGTGTTCTTATGCAAGGTCCCAATTCAGTAGAATAATCTTGTTGTAACTGAACTTACGCGTGTCATTATGCAAACTTGACTTGGTTTATGTTCAGCTTGTTTGTTGCAGAGCTTCTCATCTAATGTCTGAGATGTTAATCCTTCCATTTTTCTCTTGTTGCATTATTCTTAAAGAGCATATTACGACAGTTGAGAAGTGTGATTTAATAGAATGGTCCAATGTCTATACCCATAACTGTTCAAGATGACTGCTTGGTTTGATGAACCAGTTGATTGCACAGGTAGGGTAGGAATTGGAGGTCAATACTACTTACCATCGGTTTCTTTTCAAAGATTAATTATTGGATTTATTGTTTCTGTCTGAAATTAAAAAAATTCCCAAGATGCTCCTTTAACACGACTCTTTTCCCTAATTTTTCTTCTAGATTCCTAGAATATGTTATATACCCATCTTATCTCAAACTTCCCACCTATATTCGTTTTGTGAAACTAAAAGATGCCTAAGCTGATATCAGTGACAAATTTCAGGTATAACTTTTTTTCCTACTTCCTCTTCGATCTCTTCACCTCTCTACCCTCAAAAACCCTCACTCTAACTCCATCCTCCCACTTTATCAATATCAATCCATCGATCCTCCTTGATTTCGCCATCTCTCTTCTCGACCTTTGGATCCATTAGGAGACGATGAAGAAGACGACGAAGAGGAAGAAGAAGGAGAATACGAAGAAGAAGAAGAAGATGATGATGATGATGAAGGCGATGAGAGCTGCAATGGATCGGTGAAGACATTTCGAGCGAGTGGGAAATCAGAGGAGAAGAAAGTGAACGAGGCTGCTAATATCAGGTACAAATTGATTAGGCCACTTGATCCTTCAGAGCGGCCGTTTAAACCTTGGGAGCCTGTTTTTGCTGTTTAAACCTTAGGAGCGATGTTAATGGGAAGGTAAGGTGTTGCGTATTGAAGACTTTAGAGTTCTATTGATTTTTACAGTATATGCAACTTTCACTTGTAACGTGGAATTGTTAGTATGGGGAATTTGGCTACATTGCAACAGGAAACTGTAAGTTTAGTTATGAAATTATGATATAAATGTTTGTTACTGTAAAACATTCAGTTATAGTGCACATCACGCTGACACATACTTTTGTCGAGGTTGCTTGTATACAAAGGATAAGACTTTCGTGTTCTTATGCAAGGTCCCAATTCAGTAGAATAATCTTTTTGTAAATGCCCTTACGCGTGTTATTATGCAAACTTGACTTGGTTTACGTTCAGCTTGTTTGCTACAGAGCTTCTCATCTAATGTCTGAGATGTCAATCCTTCCATTTTTCTCTTGTTGCATTGTTCTTAAAGAGCATATTACGACAGTTGAGAAGTGTGATTTAATAGAATGGTCTAATGTCTATACCCATAATTGTTCAAGATGACTGCTTGGTTTGATGAACCAGTTGATCGCACAGGTAGGGCAGGAATTGGAGGTCAATACTACTTACTATCTATTTCTTCTCAAAGATTAATTATTGGATTTATTACTTCTTTCTGAAATTAAAAAAATTCCCAAGATGCTCCTTTAACACGGCTCTTTTCCCTAATTTTTCTTCTAGATTCCTAGAATATGTTGTATACCCATCTTATCTCAAACTTCCCACCTAAATTCGTTTTGTGAAACTAAAAGATGCCTAAGCTGATATCAGTGACAAATTTCAAGTATAACTTTTTTCCTACTTCCTCTTCTAGAATTTATTGTGTAACCGTCTTATCTCTTAATTCTGTCCTTTTTCCATTTCCAATTATTTGGCAGTTTGACTTATCTTAAAGTACGCCGTCATGTAGCCAAATCTGGGTTAAAACCCACTTATGTATGGAATTTTCTCATGTTGTTTACTCTCTTTAAAATTGCCAAGAGATGTTACCGGCCTGCAATCACTTTATTCCACATAATATTGTTAAATATATTTGTGTGGAAGTTTCAATTTGCATTTGCACTTAATATTCATTATGTTGCAAGTGCAACCTTCTCCATAAATTAATAGCCTAATTAATTGGTTTTTTAGTTCATCATCTTTGTTTTTGCTGATAGATTCTTGTTAGTGAACTACTTCAGGACTAGTCTGAACATCATTTACAGAAATCTCCTCAAATTCAACAAATTCCTTTGTTTCAACTTTTTTTTGGAGCTACTTGATTCTGCAATTGATCTGTCTTTGTACATCACATTCTCATTGAATATGACATCTCTGCTTCTGATGATATTCTGATTTTTATAATCCCAAAACCGGTAACCGAACTCATCACCACCATAACCAACAAAAACACATTTGTTAGATTTGGCATCAAGTTTACTTCTTTCAGCAGAATCTATGTGTACATAAGAGATACAACCAAAAATTCTTAAATGCGAAAGGTTTACCTCTTTTCTGCTCCACGCTTCATCCGGTATTCCACCATCCAAGGGAACTGAGGGACCGCGGTTGATTAGGTAGGCTGCGGTATTGATAGCTTCAGCCCATAGGAACTTGGGCAAGCCGGCATATATCCTCATGCTTCTGGCACGTTCATTCAAAGTTCTATTCATGCGTTCTGCTACAACATTCTGTTGCAGTGTCAAGGGAACAGTTTTCTCCACCTTGATCCCGTTGTTTGCGCAAAATTCTTTGAATCTACTGTCTTTGTACTCTCCTCTATTGTCTGACATTAACCGCTTTATCTTCAAACCAGTTTCATTTTCCACCATGGCCTTCCATTTTCTGAAGGTATCAAAGACTTCTGATTTCTTCTTCAGAAAATAGACCCACACATTCCTTATAGAATCATCAATGAAGGTGACATAGTACAGTGAACCTGCAAGAGATGAAACTGGAGATGACCTCCATACGTCGGTATGAACCAACTCTAACTTTTCTGCCTTGGGTGTCTTGCTAATCTTTGCGAAACTGACTTTCTTCTATTTACCAAAGATGCAATCCTCGCATAGGCCAACATCCACATTCTTCAGATCCGGCAGCTTCCCTTTTGACAGAAGTGTCTTCATCCATTTCTCGCTCATATGGCCAAGCCTTTAGTGCCATAGGTTCTATCTTTCATCTGCATCTATTACTGTAATAATATTCTCTAGGTTAGAGGTTACATAGAGAGTACCACTTTTTTTACCTAGAGCAATGACGAGTGCTCCTTTGGTAATCTACCATTCATGACCTGAGAAAGTTATACAGTAACCCTCTCCATCAAGCTGTCCTACGGAGATCAAATTTCTTTTAAGGCCAAGAATATTTCTCACTCCTTGCACCTTCCATGTGGTCTAATTTGGCAATTTTAATCGGATGTCTCCCTTACCAACGATTTTCAAGGTTTCATCATCTGCTAGATGTACCTTTTCGAAATCACCGCTGACGTAGTTCTCCACGATTTCCCGGCAAGGGGTGGCATGGTAGGACGCTCCTAAATTAAGAATCCATGATTCAATCGGACCGTTGACGCTTAGAATCATAGCATCACCTCCTTCCTCGGTCACGTTGGCAGACTCCTGTGCGCCGGTATTTTTCTTCGATGCCCGACACTCCCTCTTGAAATGACCCTTCTTGCCATAATTGTAGCACTTAAAATCTTTCTTTCCCGATCTAGATTTGCTTGTTCTAGAATTTGATTTGCTGTGATTTGAACTTCATTCTGAAAGCCAATCTAGAAAAGGTTACTTTTACAGTGAAGTGAACCACACAACACTACTGAAGCAGAGATGTGAAGGTGAAATTGGCCCGAGAAAAGTGAAAGAAAGGGAATGAGCGCCCAAATGAAAACCCGTACTCTGAAAGTTTTTATGTTGTAGTTATTGATGTATTGCTTATATATGAGATGCACTTGGTAAGCGGCCTACCTACTTGTTATTGATGGATGTCTTGAGTGCTTTAGTTATTGAAATGCCCTAAAAATTTTGAGGATTAAGATTGAACTATGTTTGTGCTCAAATCTCTAAAAAAAGAATGATTTTAGTTTTCAGGGTGCCTCGTTCCATTTTTCATTTGTTAGTGGTGTTATACTTATAAGAAACATAAGTATTTCTTCCCACATTTTGTGAAATAATTTGTCGGGATGTTTTCTCATTTGAGAGCTTTTGAGGTAGTAGCTGGTTGACTTGGCAGTGAGGTATATTGTGAAGGTGTTAAGCATGAAAAGGAGCTAAAAACGATCTTTGCTAATAGGACAGAAAATAAAAGGTTAAAGCGGAAAGCGTTGCTATAAGTGGGTGTATGGAGTTGATACGTACAAATAGGACAGAAAATAGAATATCGAGGTGGTGCTATTAGCTGCTTTGAGTGGGATTTTAGTGATTTTATTAATTCTTTGTCTGAGCAGACTACGTACTATGTATATCAAGTGTACTGAACTGTTCATTATAAGTATATGTCACGTTAAATTAGAGGTACGAATTGGATTATCTTAATTAGTTGAATGAAACATGGTGATATGGTGTATTGAATATCTAGACGATCATCTAAGGTTTCAAGCACAGACAAATGACTCCGTATAGTGATTCCGTGCATACTATTCTTCCTAACAAAAAATTTCCCTTTTCTACCGACCAAATCATCAAGAGAAAAAGTAAAGAAATAAAGTGAAATAACACCGCTCATCAAGAGAAAAAGTAAAGAAATAAAGTGAAATAACACCGCTACAAAAAATTTATTTATTTAGTTTTTTGTTGCGGTGCGATCCTAAACTATGAACTCCTCACTCTAGAATGTACAAGTGAATTGAAAGTATTAAAGTCACATTTTTTTTTTGCAAGTGGAAAAATATATTAAGTGAAATACATTGTTTGCTTACAAAATTAAATTATTATTGAAAGTAGATATGTAAAGATGATACGACAATATCATTTTATATTTTAAACCCTAACCCTAACCCGCCATTTCCGATCTCTCCTCTCCTCATCTCCTCCTCCTTCTCTCATCAAATCTCAAACCCCAACTCTTCGATCTCTTCACCTCTCAACCCTTAAAAACCCTCACTCTAACTTTATCAACATCAATCCATCGATCCTCCTCGAAGTCTCCATTTCTCTTCTCGACCTTCGGATCCATTGGGAGACGATGATGAAGACGACGAAGAGGAAGAAGAAGGAGAATACGAAGAAGAAGAAGAAGAAGATGATGATGATGAAGGCGATGAGAGCTGCAATGGATCGGTGAAGACATTTCGAGCGAGTGGGAAATCTGAGGAGGAGAAAGCGAACGAGGCTGCTGATATCGGGTACAAAGTGATTGGGCCGCTTGATCCTTTAGAACGGCCGTTTAAATCTTGGGAGCATGTTTTTGCTGTTGCCCAGGCCTGTGACTTTTGACTTTCTTTTGGTATTAAAACTTTACAAGGTTTTGTCTTTGGGACTGTATTGTTTATGTTTATTGTAGATTGGTTCGTACCAGTTTAAAGTTAGTAACGTGGGTCGGATCTGACGAGGAGAGCATGGCACAGCGAGGAACTCCGACGAGGGACTGCGGGATCTCGGCGACACTCGTCGACGACGAGGGGGCGGATGGCAAAGGGGAGGGGCTGCTGGAGCTGAGGGTTCGGGCGAGATGGTCAGGCGGCGGCCTGGGTCGAAGGAGGCAGTGAATAGGGCGGCCGACAAGGGGAGGCTGAGCGGCGGCGTTGGTGTTGCTGGTGGTTCGGGGCTGAGGAGGCTGAGCGCTGTGGGGTAATGGGTTCGCGCGAGGTGGCGTGGCGTCGCCTCGTTAATCTGCTTCGTCGCATCTCACTTAGCTTCGATGTTGTGGTCTAACGATCATTCTTGGATACATTGCCCGATGGTTTGTTGGTTTGTCGAATCACCGTGCTCAGCCGTGTTAATGGACCTATAAGCATTTTTATACGCCTACAGATACCCCCTCCAAAGTATTTCAGCCTCGTTTTTTTATAGAAGAGTCTGGAATGCTTTGGATATGATTGCCCCAACCTTCAATCGGTATGACGGGACTTTTGAATGGCTTCTATTCTTGATTCCTTCAATCCTTCAGGCTATTCGGTGCTTTGTCGAATGTCTGCAAGGGTTCCGGTGCTGCATTTATTGTCTGACCGTTGTCGGAATTTTAGACTTGAAGTCAATTCCTGATTTTCTGATCTTTAGCTCGTGTTTGTTGTTTCAACATAGAACTAACCATCGATTGTTGGTAACGCGTTGTCCGGCGTTTGACACAATTTATACTCGTTCGTCTGTTGGAGTCTTGAGAAGCAGTTTATACTTTTATACCTTTCGGAGTGTTGTTGAGTGATCCTTAAGAATATTTTTAGAAAAAATACTCTCCAGAAACTTCTCAACAAAAATAGGGAATAGTTTATACTCGTATACCTTATTAGAGTATGGGAATGAGCTGAACCGGCCTGGTAATGACCCAAAAAAGGCAGTAATTAGGCTCAAAAAATCTTCCGACCCTTCCGAATATATGGGAGAGGGATGAATAAATAAGGGACTGAACCGTCGGTCTATTTGAAGTCGTTTCGACAATCGGTTCAGCTCTAATTTGAATTTTGTTTCAAATCTGGTTCAAACTGGTTCAGAACTGGTTCAACCTGGTTCAAGACTGGTTCAGGACTGGTTTAGCCTGGTTCAGCCTGGTTCAGGCTAGTTCATCCTGGTTTGGTCTGGTTCAGCCTGGTCGGGTCTGGTTCAGCCTGGTCTGGTCTGGTTCAGCCTGGCCTGGTCCGGTTCAAGGCTGGTTCAACACTATAAAAGAGCCTCTTTTCCCCTCTTTTAGGGCCGGCCCCCCTGTCACCCTATTTTGGATTTTTCTTTTCCCTCGTGCATCTTTTCTCCTTAAAACCTTCAAATTTGTCTTAGATCTACCTTTCCTCTTGATCTTAGACTGAAAAATCCCTCAAAATTTCCATATATAGAATTTCTCTCTGGCCCCTCGAGCACGTGGTTCGAGCTTCCTTCAAGATCTGATTTTTGTTGGATCCTCGAGCTTTTCCTCAGGTAAATCCTCTATAATTCTGGCATATTTTATGTTTAATTCAATATATGAATTTGTGGGATTGCATATGAGGGTTAGGGTTTGTGATTTGACGCCTCGAGCTCATCTTTCAGGGGGTAAAATTTGGAGATCTGAGGGGTTTAATTATTATAAAGAGGGGATAAAATTTTAGGGTTAGAGTTTGTCACCCTAACTAAAATTTTTTCTGTATCTGACCCCCTGATTTACTTTGCAGATCATCATGTCGCATATCCCGAGAGGTCGATCCCCTACTGCGTCGGCTGATGGCGTGCTTCCCTCGTATTCTGGTGAGCTTTTCTTAGCGTATTTCGATTTAATCCTTTTTCCCCATTTTGTTCTCCTTGGTGAGACAATCGGGAAGAGCCTTGATTCTCCTTGGTGAGGATCGACGCTTTAAAGATGGGTCTTGCTTGGTCAAAACCATATCTTAAAATAAATAAAGGGGGCGCTTTGAAGCTGCATTGTGCATTATAAGGCAGGGATATATTGTTGATATACCCTATTTTATGAATGCACCATGTAGCCAAATCGTCTCACCCTTTATAAAGCAGTCAACTTCCTTTTATAACTGAGACTAACAAACGCTTAATTGCTTGTTTCCAGTGGATTATCCTTCTGGAGCGTTCTCATCTCATGCAGTGTACGGGCATCGTGACGAGTATTATTCGACCTCCGATGATTTTTCGCCTATTCCACTTACTCCTCGGTTTGCTTCGGGTACGTCGACAGAGGTCGCCTAGGTGGTGAAGGAGGGTGGACATCGAGTTCTTCGATAGCTGATTACTAATGCGCCTTTCGTGAAGGATACCAGCTCTGTTCAGCCTCTCAGGAAGACTGACTTTTTGTTTGGCGACTCTGTTAGAGATCCTGGTGCAGTGTTTATTGACGCCGAGCAGTGGCTTCATAAAGATGACGACGGTTTTCTATATTTGCCTAAGATTCCTCGACACCGCTCATTGACTGAGCTCAGGCATCAGGCCATGACACGGGAGATGTCGTGGCGCTTGACGGAGGAGCATGAGAGCGTTCACTGTGGCTATATCACTCATCAAGCAGCTCCTGGTTCGAGCAGGAGTCATATCGTTGGATTGCGTCCTGGAGTATTGGGGCTGGATGCACCGCCGCGTAACCAATTTCTTGCTTCTGCTTCTAGTTTGAAGAATCGCCTTGCTGACTTAGGACGGGAGATGCCTGCGACGCGCCACAGATTCTATGGCTGGGTCCATTCTTTAGACAAGCTTTGGTGGGCTCGTATGACGAAGTACGTCTTAAGCCGATGGAGCGAGGAGTTGCACGCTTGTGGTCTATATGCAGCTATTCGTTCCACCATGTATGGTTTGCCCGTCAGCGCTAGACATTTCTTCGCTTTGTGCGAACTCTATAACCCGGATTCGAACACTTTTCTGACTAGGCACGGAGAGTTGGGCTTGGCTCTCCTTGAGATGCACAAGATTTCTGGTTTGCCCATGGGTCAGATGCTATATCACGAGTACTTTCCCTCCAACCATGAATTGAGTCAACTGAAGGACCGCATGCCCGACCGCTATGAGACTTTATGGGATCTCACATGCCACTACCATATTGCTTTGGCGCAGTCTGAGCCTTTAGCGAAGAGGACCAAGTCACATGTGAGCCTGAAGTAGTTTGCATGTTATTTGTTCAGAAATCTAGAGAGCAATTCTGGCGAGGCTATTTGCGAGCTGGCGACGCTTACTCCTTCAGAGGTTAACGGTCTGCTGAAGAAGATTGACACTCACTCCTATACCATTAGCAGTCCCGAGAGTGGCTTTCCTGCAGGGACCAAATTTAAATCATTCTTATGGCATGCGACCGCATCGATTCAGCCGATGACCCTTCTTGCCGGTTACCTCGCTATCTGGTTAAAGAAATGCATGGTCCCGTATTATGCCACTGGAAGTGCTCTACCCAGTGGTTCAGCTTGCCTACAAAAAGGAACTTTCGCTTCTTCCGGTGATGGTAGCTAACATTCATCGAGGGCTTCGACAGATTTCTAGTGATTTCACACAGAAAGAAGATGAACTGTCGGCTTGGATTCCTCTTGCTAAGGTGGAACTCCCATACACTTATTTGATGGCTTGGTTCGTCCTTCATCGTCCTGATATGATGTCGATACCTAGCACCATAGACCACTCTGTTCCCTTACTACAGTTGTTTGAGAATGGCAAGTGGTAGGGGTGAGGATTCCCTGAAGTCAGGAAGCAGCTACAGGTCCACAAATGTTGGGTATTTTCCACTTGCTTTCCGCAGTTCTCGAACCAATATGGCGAGTGTTTGATTGATGAGGAGAGGCCGAGGGGGACTCAAACTCATTTAGATGTCGGCTGCTTTAACTGGCTAATGAACATTAGGCCAGGTTATCTGACCTTCCGGGTGAGGAATCAGTGTTTCATAGAGCCATATCTACCCTGCCGATTCGCCCACCAGTTTGGTTATGATCAGCTTTATGTCGGGAATCCACGTCAGCAGCTTCGGACTCATGGCGGTTTGGTGGACGGTCTCCGGGCATGGCTGTTGACCGTGACGGGCTGTACTGGTGCTAAGTTCAGTCTCCCGAGTGCCGAGCGGCAGTTGAATCTCACCTTCTTAAGCTACAGGTGGTTGTTAGCAGCTAATAAACCTGTCCCCGTGAAGCCGATTGCAGAGCTAGTGGCTGAGGAAGCTTCTCAGGCTGATTCTCGTGTGATTTGGGAAAATGCTCGGTCACAGAGGACACGGAGCAAGACTCGTCGGATTGACGAAGAGGGAAAGAAGATCTTCCATTCTACTGATGAGGCTTCAGGCAGAGATCTTGAAGATTACAAGGACTGTTCCGAGCGAGGTTAGCTACCTATCTTTTCCTTCTATCTTCCAGAATTATTAATCTTGACAGTTGTTTGATGTTTCAGGGACCGCAGCTGACAAGGATGAAGAATTCCGTCCTTTTTCCCAGGCGAGACCTTCGATTGTTGTCCCTGCTGCTAGGCGGAAGAGATTAGCCCACAAGCCGCGTGCAGATTTGCGAGCATCTGAGATGGATTTGTCTGGTGATGATCCCGCTAGCGACGGAGGTAACATCTACCCTATAGCTCATCCTGTTGATCATTCAGAACTTCGACTCATGCTTTTCCATCTCTATGTAGGAGAGCGTGGGGATAGCGAGATGTGTCCTGATCCTGCTCCTCATGATTGTGTATTTTTTGGTGAGCCTGACTCACCACACCAGGTAGAAAAGCCTGCAGAAGCTGCCGACGTTAGGGAGACTATCAATGTAGGACCCGATTCAGCGAATCCAGGTACATCTACCATTGACAATGTACCTTTTAGATGGCACACAAAGGAGTTGAACGATTCAGAATTCATGCATTCCCTAATTGTCTCTATGTTTCTTGCTCTTTTAGATAAATTGCAGGAGGCAAGCGTGGATCTTGGGAATAGAGAGGCTAACACATCCATAAGAGGTAACTCATTTCTATTGGTCGTAGTCTCTTTATTCTTCTTTCGCATTTATATTTTCTTATGTCAAATTTTTCGACTGATGATTTCGACGAGGAAGGCTTGATCGTGGACACTCCTATGCTCTACTTCATGTATGACTCTCCTCAGATTGATGACCAGTTGCCTGGAGATATGTTTCCTGAGTCTACACTTCCTAAGAATCCCGAGGATGGTTCATTTGAAGGTACGTGCCTCTTCTCAAGTTAATTATAGGACTAGCCAATTTTTGACTAATGCAGCTATAATGTGATGCATATGAGAATTCCGTTTTGTGTTTGGCAGGAGCTTTTGTCGAGATTGATCCTGTTGAACCGGCTGTGAGACCAACTACACCAGCTGATACATCCACAGCCGTTACACCTCCACTACCCCTAGTGACTCAAGGGGAAGAAGGTATAAATTAAGCAACTGAGAAATATTATTTATTTCCTCATCAAGGCTTTTGATGAATTTCTCCTTTTTGTGTAGGGCTTTCTTCTCGGCTTCATGTCCTTGTGAAGGAGTTATTATCTGACAGCGACCCAGAGAAGATCGTCATCTGCATAGAAGTCCGCTCCTTCTTCTTCTTCATGAATGCTATGATTGGCAAACTCTTCCACGGCGGACTTTTCCTTCACCAGTTTAAGCATTTCCTTGATTCTAGAATAAATTCAATAAGGGATGTAGGATATCCGGATCTGGCGAAGGCTATAGTTGATGACCTTGATTGTCTAGAGCACGAGCTTCAGATGTTTCGTGAGCTCTAGAATGCAGGTGTCTCTTCATTCATTGCTGCCAATTTGGATGCTCACTTACAGACATGGCGCGATACTCGGATTTTTGCTGAGCTCGAGATTCAGGTGCAGCGGGATCGGGTAGACCGAGTTGAGGCTAACCTTGCTATTAGATCATCCTCACTCGACGAGCTTGATTCTTCCATTGCCTCTTGTGAAACCCAGATAGACCAGCTCAGAAGAGAACTCCGTAAAGAAGAGGAGACTTTGAGTATTCTTCAGATGACGAAGGTACAGGATCAGCAAGCCCACACTGCCTTATCTGAGGAGTTGAAATCCTTAAAGCAGAAGCTGGTCGAGACGGAGGAGATTACTGTGAAGACTTTAGCCGCCACTGAAGAATCCCTCAGAGCTGAACTGCAGGATGAGCTTAGGCAAGCTTATAATGAGAAGCTGTCTAAGTTTAGTCAGCAGATTTTTAGCCATGGGCTTGATGTATGATTTCATTTGCTGAATACTTTGACTTTTGATTCTCTTAGTAGAACTGGTTTTTATCTTTATCTTTATTATGATTCCTCATTCTGTTTGAAATGATTGACCATAATACTCATAGGATTTTTGGCAAACCCTCAGCCCTCAACGGGTTTGATAAGCCTTTACCGATTACCGTTTGAATCGGGCTAGCATGCGGATTGTCTAAATCCATTCCACATGATGTTGTGCTAAGAGAGTGAATTCTCTGAGACTTTGTGCTATGACGTTGAATACATAGACTTTACCATTTGTTACGGGAATAGGCTACCCGGCAACACGTGTTAGGTGTTGACTTTAGGATTTTTGGCTAACCCCCATCCTTCAACGGGTTTGATAAGCCTTTACCGACTACCGTTTGAATCGGGCTAGCATGCGGATTGTCTAAATCCGTTCCGCATGTAATGTTGCGCTAAGAGAGTGAATTCTCTGAGACTCGCTGCTACAACTTCGAATACGTAGACTTCGCCATCTTTATGGGAATAGGCTACCCAGCAACGTGTATTAGACGCTGACTTATCCCTATTTAGGCTTCAGGATGGAATACCCCAGAATCGAACTCTGGTGTCTTTTTCTACGGAGAAAGACTAAACCGGCGACGCATGTTAGGCGTCGGCATATCCTTTCTTAGGATTCAGGATGAAATTCCCCATTCGTGTAAGACATGGATTTTGGTGCTATTAATAACAACCTGTCACAATGTTGAATATGTGGATGGGTGTTCTTTTTAACGGTTAAGAACTAACCGGCAGCGCGGGTTAAGCACAAACTTATCCCTGCTTAGGTTTCAGGATAGAATACCCCAGAATCGAACTCTGGTGTTTTTTTTTTTACGGAGAAAGACTAAACTGGCAGCGCGTGTTAGGCGCAGACTTATCACTGCTTAGGATTCGGGATAAACTTCCTAGGATGAATCCTAGATTGATAAATTCTTGGAAAAGATTGGTATGAGAAAGGAAGAATTTTATATTCTATTTCCCGGTCTTCTTTTAGGGCGAAGGTGAACCCGAATACAAGGAAGGAAGAATTTTATATTCTATTCCTTGATTCTGGAAAGGAAGAATTTTATATTCTATTTCCAACGAAAAAGAAACTAGAAGTGGGACCTCCACTCCGAGAATCTGGAAGATCTAGATAAAGTTACCTTTTATAGGACTGGTTATCTAATCTAAAGATAAGTTCCTCATTTATCGAAGTGAAATTTCAACTTCGGTTATAACCATGAGAAGGCTTAACCAAAGAGAAAAAGAAGAGAGTTCTTTTGTTTATCGAAAGGGGACTCTGAACTAAACATGGACCTCTTGTTCATGAAAAGAATAAAGAGGGGAAATTGCTGGTGGTTTGGGCCAGAAAGACACTTTTGGTGGACCCACTGTCAATTGAAATTGATCAGTGAGGGATTTTGGTTGTAAAAATGATTTTGGGTTATCCTCTAGAATATTAAGTGTAATATTCTTCAAGGAACTTCCCGGTAACTGGGTTATCCTGAATGTACTAGGGATAGTACTTTTTCAGGAACTTCCCATTTATTGGCATTAATTGCCTGGTGCCTTCTTGAGTGATCAGGCGATATGCGCCATTTGAGTAGACTGTGTCTATCACAAATGGTCCTTCCTATTTGGGTTCAAATTTACCTTTCTTCTTGGAATTGAGGATTATCGGTCGGCGAGCAGCGAGAGCCAGATTTCCTTCCTTGAAGCTTCTCTGTCGGACTCTTTTGTTAAAAGCCCTAGATATTCTGGCTTGATAAAACTCAATGTGTTGTTGAGCTTCCAAGCGCTTTTCATCCTCTTCTGTCGTCATCTCCGTTGCGAGAGCGATCCGAAGGGATGGGATTTGGATTTCCAATGGTAGCACAGCTTCACATCCGTATACCAACGAATATGGGGTAGCTCCTGTAGGTGTGCGTATGGTGGTACGATAAGCCCAGAGTGCTTTGCCGAGTTTATCATCCCAGTCTCATTTATTAGTCTTCACGAGCTTTGACAGGATCTTAATGATCGTCTTGTTAAACGCCTCAGCTAATCCATTCGCGGTGGGATAATAAGCTGTTGATGAAACATCTTGAATTTTGAACCTGTCACAAAACCTGATGAAAGCGTTGCTTATGAATTGTGGACCGTTGTCATGAATGATCCGTCTTGGCACGCTGTGTCGGTATATGACATGATGTTTGATGAAATTGATGACGTTGTTCATCTTCACTTCTCTAAGTGGAATCGCTTCAGCCCACTTTGAAAAGTAATCCGTGATTACGAGAATGAATCGATCACCTTTGACTGAAGGGGGAAAAATAGGACCAACAAGGTCCATGCCCCATGTCTCGAACGGCCAAGATGTGGTTGACGTGTGTAAACGCTCCGGTGGTTGGTGCATATAATTTGCATGTACTTGACAGGCATGACATTCTCGGGCGTATTCGATTGCATCACGCACCATCGTTGGCCAGAAATATCCCATTCTCCTGATGCGATCATACTGTTTGGGACCGGGCTGATGCGCACCACATTCTCCTTCGTGTGCTTCCTTAAGAACTTCTTCTGCTTCTTTGTTCGAAAGGCATCGGAGTAATAAATCATCGTACCCTCGACGGTATAATGTATGGGTCTCGGTATTATAGACGAATCTTGGTGCTCTTCGACGGATTGATTCCCTTTCTTTTACATCCTCTAGCAAAATACCATATTGGACGTAGTCAATGATAGAAAAACGCCAATCTCGGGACTCAGACCCAATTTGAGTTAAATTCACCTCCTTGGCGTTTATGTTTCTATCATCTTCCTCTTCATTATCCATATCGTATATGGGTATGCAAAGTTGATGCGTCCTTACTGTGACTAATAGTTCAGTTTCGGAAGGCTGTGCCAGTGATACCGCTAGTGCTGCTAGTGCATCTGCATAAGCGTTCTGGAGGTGAGGGATGTATTCAATAAAGAATTCTTCAAAAGAATCTGCCATTTTGATGGCCTCCTGGTGGTACGGGATCAGGTCTTGGTTCCTGACTTCATACTCTCCACGGACTTGGTTGACTATCAATTAAGAATCCCCAAAAACTTCGAGATATTCGACCCCCAGCTTCTTAGCGAAACTAAGTCCAATGAGAAGCGCGTTGTACTCGGCTACGTTATTGGAACATGGACTAGTCAGTGAATAAGCCCGAGGCATCACATGCATTCCTGGGGGAACTAAAACAACTCCAACTCCGGAGGAGACTTTAGAACATCCGGGGGTTATTGCCCTATTAACTGCCCTCGAAGCACCATCGAAGTATAATTGCCATACTTGTTGGTGCGATGTAGTGTTAACCTCGTGGGTTTCATCCGGCAAGTCATCATATACTTCTGCCGTATCCGTTGTCGGGTTTGCTGCCAAAAGATCACAAATCGCCTGTCCTTTCATCGACTTCTGTTGTTTGAAGTGCAAATCATATTGGGACAAGAGAAGGGCCCACTTCGCTAACCGCCAATTCATAGAGGCCGGTTGCGTCATAAATACCCGTACTGGATTAACGTTAGAAATGACGTAAATCGTCTGTCCAACTAAATAATGCCGCATCTTTTGCATTGCGAATACCAATGCAAGACATTCTTTCTCGATCATCGGATATCGAGACTTGGCACCTACCAAGGTCCGACTTAGGTAATAGACTGCCTATTCGTGACCATTATCATCGTCTTGTGCTAGTAAAGCACTTATCGAGTGGTTCATCGCCTTGAGGTAAATCAAGAACGGCTTACCTGATTTTGGTGCAACGAGAACGGGAGGATTCGTCAGATATGTTTTGATATCTTTGAATGCTTTTTGGCAGGCGTCGTCCCAAATAAATGATACCCCTTTCTTGTTTAGCTTAGAGAATGGTTGGCATTTTCCAGAAAGATTTGAGATGAACCGCCGGATGTAAGCAAAACGCCCTTGCAATCCTCTGAGTTCTCTTAGATTTCTAGGGGGTTGCAGTTCATGTATCGCCTTCACCTTATCAGGATCGATATGTATACCTTTTGTGTTGACGATGAATCCAAGGAATTTTCCGCTGGACATTCCATGGAAGGATTTAGTGGGGTTCATCTTCAATTGATGACTCCGCATGAGATCAAACATCGTCTTCAAGTCCTTGATGTGATCTTCTTTGTTGCGGCTTTTTACAACCAAATCATCAACGTAGCATTCGATTGTTTTCCTGAGATGTTCTTGGAAAATCTTAGTCATTGCTCGCTGGTACGTGGCGTCTGCATTCCTTAGACTGAAAGGCATCACCATGTAGCAAAAGACACCGAGGGGCGTTCTGAACGCTGTATGCTTCTCATCATCTGGGTGCATCTTGATTTGGTTATATCCTGAAAAGCCATCCATAAAAGACATTCTCTCAAATCCGCATGTATTGTCGATAATGACGTCCGTAATCTGCGGATGTTGTTCTTCTGCGGATGTTGTTATATCTTGATTGGGAGAGGAAAGTCGTCTTATGGACATGCCGTATTCAGGTCCCTGAAGTCGATGCAAATTCTGATTTTACCGTTCTTCTTCATGACTAGAACAATATATTGGCTAACTAGTCTGGATGTTGTTCTTCTCGGATAAATCCTGATTTGATCAATTTCTTAACCTCTGCCTCAATGGCTTCCATAATCTGCGGACGAAACCGTCTTTGCTGTTGTTTGACAGGTTTGGCATCCGACTTGATATCGAGGCGGTGCATTGCCACATTGGGGTCGAACCCTGGCATATCTTCATAGTTCCAAGCGAAGACGTCAATATATTCTTTGATGAGAGCAATTAATTCCTCCTTCCCATTTGAGGGAAGACTATCGCTGATGAATATAGGCTTTGGGTTGGCCTCATCACCCATGTTAATTGGGACTATTTTATCTTCAGTGGGGGGTTCTCTCTGTTCGAACCTATCACCATACTGCATGTTCAGGTGATGAACCCATGGTCTTCCCATGTTGGCATTTGATCGTCGTCCTCCATTGTGGACGGATCAGCTGTAGCCATGTTCGCCATTAGGGCTTTGAATGCTTCCCCCAGACTTGTATCGGAATCCCATTCCGAGGAATCTGACGAGTACCCATCTTTGTATTGCTTAGATGATTGGTTATTAATTAACCAACAACATTCGTCTTCTGAAGAAGATTCATACCCTAACCCTCGTCTGAATTTATAATAATCATCCGGTTTCCCTTTTGGTACATATGCCGCTTTGGCTGGAATACGAGGACCTCGATCGAAGTATAGACCTTCTCCGAGTGTGAAATCATATCCCTGTTTTTCCATGAGCTTGCGCGCTTCCGGACTATACTTAGATAAATGCCGACCAGGTTTGTCATCATTTTCATTCTCCCTTAAGAAATGATCTGGTAATGGAGAGCCCTCTCCTTTACCGTAAATCACTTCTCTTTGGATTCCTATTTTGGTAGGGATGACCAGGGTTGTTCCGAAAGAATGCTGGAGGCGTTTCTTTGTTATATAGGATGATCGAAGCGGCGTATATAAATCAGGATTATCATACAATTCTTTTATCACATCATCAAGAGACTGTGAGTACTCTAAATTGTTATTTATTTCATTATTGGCAAGTTACCAGTTACAACTGCCATCTGACGATTGTTCATCGTCAAGGTTGATTACAAAGGGTACAATGTCGTTCAAAACATAACCTCCATTATAATCAAGTCCGGCTTCGGTATCAGCTTCTTCTCCGCTGTCCGTGCCATGGGCCGATGATTCAGTATCGGATTCGTTACCATAAAGGAGAGAATCAGTGAAATAATTCTCATACCCTTTGAATGGTTGCTTATCCGCGACCACCGTCCTAACCTTATTATCAGTGTCGACATACTTCAAACACTGATGGAGAGTGGAGGGAATTACATTACTATGGATTCAAGGTCAACCCAATAGTAAGTTATATGAAGTCTCGACATCGATCACATAACATGTGACTTCCGTCTTCAAATCACCCATTTGACATTTTATCGGGATCTTACCCAAAGGTCTTGACCCACTAGTGTTGAATCCGTAGATAACAGTGCCTATGGACGCCAACTTACTAACTGGAATGCCAAGGAAGTAGGTTATGCATCAAGTGAAGCGGCATAATACTCACGGCGGAACCTGGATCGACTTGGATTCGGTTGACTTTGCTGGAGCCAATGTACCCAATGAAATATAGGGGTCGATCATGATTTGAATTCTTTGTCTGCATATCCTCTTTGGTGAAGGTAATGCAGGGAAGGTTTTTAGCCGCTATGTTGTAGTGTTGAATTAACGGTTCTGGCTCTTCAAGTGCCGGCTTGATCCGAGTAAGGAACACTTCTGAGTTGGCCAAGGTTTCTTACAAGGCTTCCCTGGTTTCTTTAGACAACCGCAGCAACTCATACAATGTTATCCGCGCTGGGATGTTAGCTAGTTGAGCCATAATATCGAAGACGTGCGGAGCGTTCGAGCTTTCCGGTTTATCTCTTCCAATCGGACGATTGAAACGAGACTGCTTCGGATTCTGAACCTCCTGGGGCCTCTTTTCTTTCTGTTTATCAACCGGTTGTCGTCGATCTTCTTCAACCGGTCTAGGAGTCGTAATCACACCCAGCTCCGTGAGAGTTTTGGTGGGTCCCCGCTTAGTCACCCCCTGCTCAGCTAACTGATCACTAGGTGATGGATAGTTGAAGTGATACTCATTTCCGCTTCTAGTGTCAAAGACTTCTTGTTCTTCTTCGGAGAGCGGGAAGGTAGGAGCTTCATTACCATCCTCTTCAAAGATCGTGGAGGTAGCGTTGCAGGACTTGCCTTTACCCTTTCTGGTCGAGGAAGTTGTCCATTGATCGTCTTCAATTAGATCGGGATGAACCCATAGGATTTCACCGTTTGGGGCTGTGTGTGGCACAAGTCCTTTTTGGCGCTATCCATATGGGTCGTCGTTCACTATCTTCATTCCAACTTTTGTGATGCGTTCTGGTTTAAACCATGCTGTGGGCACTGATCCAAAGCTGATTGATACTGCATTTGCTCCGACATTCTTAGACGGCTTCGAAGTTATGACGTCTACATCAATTAACGTCTGGATTTTATCCTTGAGATGGTAGCATGACTTTGTAGGGTGATGGACCGCTCTATGGTATGCACAATACTTCGGATCCGTCACTTTGCTAGCCCCTTCTTGATCCACGATCGACGGCAGCTGGATTTTATTATTCTCCAATAGGTACTTAAAGATGCCGGGAAAGCTGGATTTTGTTATTCTCTAACAGGTACTTAAAGATGCCGGGAACTTCGTCATCTTTGAAGGAGTACACTTTAGGAAATCTTGGCTCCGAAGATTTCTGCTTTTGAGGCCGTTGTTGCCATTGCGACCGAGATTGCTGCGGTGCTTGTTGCTGTGGCTGTTGCTGAGGTTGCAATTGAAAAGTTTGATTAGCATCAACTGCATTAGCATGTGCCTTACCTTTCCCTCGTGGGACGAAATTCTGATGTGGAGCATTCGTCGCCTGTTGGTCTCTTTCTGCCTTCTTCCTTCTGAGGAATCGCTCGGCTTGCTCTCCTCGGACCTTCAAATCCTTCCATATTTTGGATGATGCTGTCCCCATTGCTTCCAACACATCCAGTGCGAGGTTGTTGTGGCGTACCATCAGAGGCTCATTACCAGAGATAACCCCTAGGTGTGATTTGAAGTAAATCAAATGCTGAGTGGGTGAACCCATCCCATTAAACGGCGTGAAGTTAATTAGATTGAACTTCGCCGGATACGGGATTGATTCCCATTCTCTTGGGTATGGACAAGGAATGCCCGTCTTCTTCATCTCTTGAGCGGAAATCAACGTATTGATTTTGCTCTCGAGGTTTTTGATCTTCAAGCTTTCACCTGTGTTTTCACTAGCATTCTCGTTACCACCTCCTGCAGTGACGGGAGGGTTATTGGCATTATGAACTTCATTTGCTTTCGTGTCCTCGTCTTCCTGATTAACCTGGTTACGACGACCTGGTTCGCCTTGGTGGTTTGTTAGTGCTTGGATCTATTGGTCATGCATTTCTCTCATGTTCTGCATGGCCATCTGCATTTCGAACCTGAAGCTCTCCTGTTGTTTAGCCATGGCTCCTTCAAGCATCTTGGCCACTTGCTCCGCACTTATCATAAGTACCTCGTGGGTTGTGCCTCACTGGATACCGTATTATCTGATGCGACCGCAGAGCTGGCATCCGATTCTTCATCCTCTGAAGGTAACCTTGTCCGAATCCTACTATAAGTTGCTCGTATGATGGCTCCAGACTGCAGACGTGTTATATGCCGGGATGTTTCCGGAATCGACTTGGGATTATCCCGTGTTGATGTCCCTTTGCTGGTCATATTTGTGGTGACCCTCGGAAATTCTCCATCTTCAACCACCACTCTCCTTCGTCGGAAACGCCTAGGCCTTGGTTTTGGCGTTTTGGTACTGAACCTTTCGAAAACCGAAATTTTTAGGGACTGTATTGGTGCAATTGTACTCAGACAATACTGCCCGAATGAGTTTAAAACAGGTGCATTGAGTCTTTAGTTCTCGAGGACTCCTTTTCCTGGTTCTACTCGTACCCCCAACACGATAGTACAACTCGTCTGTTTGAAGGTCGGAGTAACCTATCATGTGTTGGCACGACTTCTCAGGTATAACGCTATCGTCATCAGACGACAATGTTTCCTTCTGAGGGCGAACTGCCTTCTTTGGGCCCGAAAGAGTCACGCGCCTCGAAACATGCCTTCGTGGGCGTGAATTCTCAGTTGGCTCCTGAACTTCAATGCGCAAATTGGTGCGCCTAGCTGCCATGATCTCTTTGTTATGTTGAGGGTGTCGGCGACCCCCAGCATGTTGAGTCGTTTGAGGCTTCTTTATCAGGCCCAAACATTCTTAAACTGGAGCTTTGCATTGCTCATCGGGAAGTGGACCGAGGAGCTCCAAAACTGACTTCTTTCTTCGAGATGGTCCTGCGGGATCTCCCGGAGCGGCTATGGAAATTATCGGCGATTTAGGTTGGTTCGCCGGAGGTTGAACTTGCGTTGAAGGCTTAGCCTAAATCGCCGCTTCAGACTTCGGCCTCCATACTTGGCGGGTTGGTAGCGGCTTCTTGACCACTTCCTTCTGTAGTTTTCTGCTGTTCGCGTGGAAAACTGTAGCTTTCTTCATTAATGAGATAATTGTCATCTTGGATTACAAAGATCCGGTCTTTTATAGATCCGGTTACAACTAAATCAAAGAAAGAAGAAAAAAAGTAAAAATTACAACTTTCCTCTTGTGAACAAATCGCGAGCTCCTGTTTTGCGGCCGCTCGCTTGTGTGGGTTCTTTGCCTGCGCCGGGGTTGTTTGCCGTGGACCACCGCGCGATCTAGATCCGGTCGGATCTACACGATTATGCGGGTATTATTCCACGAAGGGAATAATAGCCGGGAGGGATTAATCCACCAAGGGAATAATCGCTCGGATCTCGAGATCTAAGACCAAGCTTAGATCTGGAGTGTGATCTCGTGTAGATCTCAGATCTGTTCTTTCTTCCTCTCGAGATCCTGCCTTTTCTGACGTGGATGGTCGCCGAGGATCAGATCTGTACGTCCAAGTCTTCAAGTCTTCAAAACTCTGAGTTTGCTCTTCAATCCGGCAGAGTTTCGGCTCTTGAAAGTTCGACCTCCGAAAATGAACATCTCTAGGCCTATTTATAGGCTCTCAGGACAGTGCCCGCAAAAAGAGAAATGTCGGCCACCGTCGGCCACTGTCGGCCACCTCTGGGTGGCCGGCACTGTGCCGAGCCACCCAGAGGTGGCTCGGCTCATGGCCGAGCCACCCCGAGGTGGCTCGGCTTTTGGCCGAGCCACCTTGCGTGGCCGAAGCCACCTGGTGGCCGCCGCAGCCACCAAGGAGGTGGCTCGGCCTTGGCCGAGCCACCTTGAGGTGGCTCGGCCACCGAGCCACCTCAAGGTGGCTCGGCTGAGGCCGAGCCACCTTGGGGTGGCTCGGCTTTGGCCGAGCCCCCGCGGGCGGTGTTTTCCGACTTTTTCGAGTCGTTTTCCGTTGTTTCCGGTTCTGTCCGTGATTCGGTTGATTGAGACTCTGATTGGTTGATCTGATTTGGCAGTAAGTCGGATTCCTGATTTGGCAGTAAATCCGCTTCTGAGTTCGAGTCCGAAATTGATCTTGATTCGATCGTGATTCGTCCGAGTCCGCTCTCGGTTGGATGACTCGTTGATTCCTCAACTCATTAGCTTGATTCTGCACGCGGGTGGATTCATTCCGTTGTTCGCGTGCGATTTGTCGATCTCGTCGCCTCGTTGGTTCGTCGGTTTGTGCCGAGCTATGCTAGGGGACCTATAAGCAATTTTATATGCCTACAGATACCCCCTCCAAAGTATTTCAGTCTCGTTCTTTTATAGAAGAGTCTGGAATACTTTGGATATGATTGTCCCCACCTTCAGTCGGTGTAACGGGACTTTGTCGAAAGTCTGTAAGAGTTCCGGTGCTGCATTTATTGTCTGACCGTTTGTCGGAATTTTGAACTTTGAAGTCGATTCCTGATTTCTAATTTTTAGCTGACCATCGATTGTGGCGTCGAGTCTTTATGTACAACGCGTTGTCCGGCGTAGTGTGGTTGAGTTATCCTTAAGAATATTTATAAACAATATTCTCCAGGAACTTCTCAAACCAAAAATAGGGAATAGTTTATACTCATATACCTTATTGGAGTATTAAGAAGCAGTTTATACTCGTATACTTTTCGGAGTGTTCTTTAGGTTCGAATAATCTGAACCAGCCCCAAAAAATGTGCCAAAAAAGGCAGTATTTGGGTTCAAAATCTCTCCGACCCTTCCAAATATATGGTAGAGGGGTTAAATAGGTGAAGGCATGAACCGTAGGTTGATCAAAAGTCGTTCCAATGTTTAATTCAGCTCCAATTTGAATTCTGGTTCAAATTTGGTTCAAACTGGTTCAATTTGGCTCAAACTGGCTCATTCTGGTTCAATCTGGCTTAATTTGGCTCATTCTGATCTGGTCTGGTCTAGCCAGGCTCAATCTGACTCAATTTGGCTCATCCTGGCTCATTGTGGCTCATTCTGGCTCAATCTGGCTTGGTCTGGTTCAACCCTGGTCTGGTCTGGTTCATCCAGATCTGGTTCAAGGCTATAAAAGAGGGTTTTTCCTTCATTTTTTTCTTTTTTCTTCTTCTCTTTCTAGGGTCGGCCCCCCCCTTGTCCTATTTTCTTGATTTCTCTTCCCTCGAGCGTCCGATCTCCTTAAAAACTTGATATTCGTCTTAGATCTAGTACTCCTTTTGATCCTTGACTGAAAAATCCTTCGAAACTTCCATTTTTGGAATTTCTCTCAGGCCCCTTGAGCGTGTGGTTCGAGCACTTTCAAGATCTAATTTTTGTCGGATCCTCGAGCTTCCCCTCAGGTATATCTCCATAATTTTAGAACATTTTTTATGCTTAATTTAATTTATGAACTTGTGTGGTTGCATGCGAGGGTTAGGATTATGATTCGTCGCCTCGAGCTTATCTTTCAGGGGGTAAAAAAGTGATTTTTATTTCTAGATCTGACCTCTTGAATTCTTTTTGTAGGCCATTATGTCGCGAGTATCGAGAGGTCGTTTTCCTGCTGCGTTGGCTGATGGCGTGCTTCCCTCATATGCTGGTGAGCTACTTTTTTTTTTGGCATATTTGCAAATTTACAAATTAGTCCCTTTTTTTCGGATATTTGCAAATTGGTCCCTTTTACCCCCGTTGTTCTCCTTGGTGAGGCAACCGGGAAAGGCCTTGGTTCTCCTTGGTGAGGATCGACGCTTTATGGAAATTTTGCAAATTAACCCTCTTCTTCTGAGAATTTGCAAATTAGTCCTTTTACCCCATTTTGCTCTCCTTGGTGAGGCGATCGGGAAAAGCCTTGATTCTCCTTGGTGAGGATCGACGCTTTAAAGATGGGTTTTGCTTGGTCAAAACCACGTCTCATAATAAAGGGGGCGTTTTGACGCTGCATCGTGTTTTATAAGGCAGGGATATATTGTCGATATACCCTATCTTATAAATATGCAATGTGGCCAAATCGTCTCGCCCTTTATAAGGCAATGACTCTATCTTACCAATTTGTAAGATGAATTCAATTTCCTTTTATATCTGAAATTAACAAACACTTAACTGCTTGTTTTCAGTGGAATATCCTTCCGGAGCTTTTTCATCGCATGCGGTGAATGGACGTCGTGATGAGTATTATTCCACATCTGATGACTTTTCGCCCATTCCGTTCACCTCCCAGTTTGCTCCGGGCACGTCGTTGGAAGTTGTCCAAGTGGTGAGGGAAGGTGGCCATCAAGCTCTTCGCCAGCTGATCACAGATGCGCCTCTCGTGCAGGATGCCAGTTCCGTTCAGTCTCTTAGGAAGACTGACTTCTTGTTTGGAGACTCTACCAGGGATCCCGATGCAGTATTTATTGAGGCTGAGCAGTGGCTTTACCAGACTGGCAGTCGTTATATGTATTTGCCGAAGATTCCTCGACACCGTTCTTTGACTGAGCTCAGGCGCCAAGCTGTGAAGCGGGAGATGTCGTGGAGTTTGACAAAGGAACATGAGAGCGTTCACTGCGGCTATATTACTCATCAGGCAGTTCCTGGTTCGAGTCGAGATCACATTGTTGGACTACATCCTGGAGTACTGGGGCTAGATACTCCGCCTCGTAACGAGTTCCTCGCCACTGCTTCTACTTTGAGGAATCGCCTCGCTATCTTAGGACGGGAGATGCCTGCACCGCGCCACAGATTCTATGGTTGGGTCCATTCTTTGGACAGGTTTTGGTGGGCTCGTATGACGAAGTATGTCTTGAGCCGATGGAGCGAGGAGTTACATGCTTGCGGCCTTTATGCAGCCATTCGGGCCACCATGCATGGCTTGCCTACAAGCGCGAAGCATTTCTTTGCCCTATGCGAGCTTTATAATCCAGATTCCAACACTTTTCTGACCAGGCACGGAGAGTTGGGCTTGGCTCTACATGAGATGCACAAGATTTCTGGTTTGCCCATGGGACAGATGTTATACCAGGAGTACTTTCCCTCCAACCATGAGTTGAGTCAGCTGAAGGATCGCATGCCCGACCGCTACGAGACCTTATGGGACCTCACTTGTCATTATCACATTGCTTTGGCGCAGTCTAAGCCCCTAGCGAAGAGGACCAAAGCAAATGTGAGCCTGAAGCAGTTCGCATCATATTTGTTCAGGAATCTGGAGAGCCATTCTGGCCAATCTATTTGTGAACTGGCACCGCTGACTCCTTCAGAGGTTAATGAGCTGCTGAAGAAGACTAACGCCCAATCCTATACCATTAGCAGTCCTGAGAGTGGCTTTCCTGCAGGGACTAAATTCAGATCGTTCTTATATCATGCGACCACACCGATTCGTCCGATGACTCTCCTTGCCGGTTATCTCGCCATCTGGTTGAAGAAATGTGTGGTCCCGTATCAGTCTGGTGACGCTCTGCCACTGGAAGTGCTCTATCCTGCAGTTCAGCTTGCCTACAAGAAGGAACTTTCGCTTCTTCCGGTGATGGTGGCTAACATTCATCGAGGGCTTCGGCAGATTTCTGGTGCTTTTACACGGAGAGATGATGATAAACCGACTCAGATTCCTACCATTAAGGTGGAGCTTCCGTATATTTATTTGATGGCTTGGTTCGTCCTTCATCGTTCCGATGTGATGTCGGTACCGAATGCCATAGACCAGTCTGTTCCCTTTCTACAGCTGCTTGAGAATGGCGAGTGGGAGGGCCGAGGATTCCCCGATATCAGGCGTCAGCTACAAGTCCACAAGTGCTGGGCATTCTCCACTTGCTTTCCACAGTTCTCCAGCCGGTACGGCGAGTGTTTGATTGATGAGGAGAAGCCGAGGGAGTATAGGACTTATCTGGATATGGGCTGCTTTAATTGGCTAGTGAACATTAGGCCGGGTTACCTGACTTTCCGGGTAGGGAATCAGTGTTTTATAGAGCCGTATCTACCTTGCCGATTCGCCCGCCAGTTCGGTTATGACCAGCTTTATGTTGGGAACCCGCGCCAGCAGCTTCGGGCTCATGGAGGTCTGGTGGACGGTCTTCGCGCATGGTTGTGGACCGTGACTGGCTGCACTGGAGCTAGGTTCAATCTCCCATGTACTGAGCTGCAGTTGAACCTCACTTTCTTGAGCTGCAATTGGTTGCTAGCAGCTAATAAGACTGTCCCTGTGAAGCCTATCGAAGAGTTGGTGGCCGAAGAAGCCT
>NC_033801.1:54133521-54142004 GCF_001876935.1 Asparagus officinalis
ATATATATATTATATTATATAATATATATATATATATAACATATGTAATACATATATATTACATAGCATAATATATATACAGCCAGTATATACATATATATATACATATATATATACATATATATTACAGTACATATATACATAGCATATAAGTATATAATACATGTACTATAGTAGTATCATGTATATACTACATATATATATACATATATCATAATATACATGTATAATATATATATATTATATATATATATATATATAATATATATATAATATATATTATATAACATATATAATAATATATTACATATCATATATATATATATATATTATATATATATATATATATAATAAATAATATGTATATATAATATTATATATATAATATAATATAATATAGTATATATAATATATATATATACATACCATACATAATATAGATATAATACATTATATGTATACTGTAATATATACATATATATATGTTATATATATATTATATATAGTAATATACATGATATATATATGCTTATAATATTATGTATATAAGTATGTATATATAACTTATAATATATAATACTTATATATATATAATATATATATATATATATAATATAGATATATATATATTAATTAATATATGGATGTGTTATACCATATAGTAGTCATATATATATATATATATACTAATTATAAACACTATATATATATATACATACATACAAATATGCGTATATACATACATACATACAAATATGTGTTTGGGTGAAAAGTCGATTTCATTGAAGAATCCATTACAACTTTGAACGTTACAATAAATTTAAGAAATTAGCCTTTTTATAAGACTTTCAATCAACGGTTACAACTTTCTCTCAAACTACACACAATAGATGTTTATCACCTATTGCTTGTGCGGGATCGTTGCTGGTGTCAGGGTTTATCCGTGGACTGCCTACGGATCAGATTCGGTTAGCAGAAAATTGGTAATCAGTGCTAATTCTTCACAAAGGAAGTAATCGCAGCAGCGGTAACGTCGACCAAGAGAGATTACAGCTCTTCTCGAGATTAAGACTAAGTTTAAATCCGGAGGAATAAGGGGAAAACAAGTCTCAGATCTCTCGAACTCTCTTTTTGTTGTTGAACTCCGCTAAGATCTGCTAACTCTTCTGAAATTCATACCCCGCTCTCCAATTTGACAGCACTTCGCCCTCTTGATCAATTCTCCCCCGTGAAATGAGCCCCTAGGCCTGTATTTATAGGCTTCGGTTGGAGTATTTGGATAAGAATGAGTGATTTGGCCTTATCTGCAGTTAATAACGGCCTTACCATGTTTGTGGGTGATATCCAATCAGTTGGGAAGCTCTGAAATGAACAAATCCCTAGAAAACAACAACAGAACCATCGAAAACATGTTTGAGGGTCGAAACTGCACGACATGCGCTGCTGACCAGCGCAGGCACGGGTCGGCACGGGCGGACCCACATTGGCGCGGGAGTTTTGGCCTTTTACTGAACTCTTTGGTGTTCTCCAATTTTCCGGGACTTGTATTTTCTGTCGTTTTGCATATTTGGCCGTCTCGTTGACTTGTACGCTTTGTTAACTTGTTTCATACGCTCGTTAGCTTCTTTATGACACTTGGAGCTGGCCGACAAGCGCGGCGAGTACTTGGAGCTGACAGACGCGCGTGAGCTGACTGACGAGTGTGTTCGGTCACTTGGAGTTGACTGACACGCGCGAGCTGACTAACGAGCATGTTCTGTCACTTAGAGCTGATTGACGCGCGATCTGACTAACAGGTGTGACGGCCAATTGGAGGTGGCGGGTGAGCACATGAGACACAGTTGGTTTGCCATTCCGGTTCATACACTTGTCAGCGTTAGATAATCCTCAGATAACAACGTTCATCATCTTCTCTCCGTCTCGAGCTATGTGCATATACTTATAGGTATTTTTAGACGCCTACAGATACCCCCTCCAAAGTATTTCGGACTCATTCTTTTATAGAAGAGTCTGGAATGCTTTGTATAAGATAGGCACTTTCCTCAATCTCGTAGAGGGACCTGTGAACTGCTTCAATTCTTAACTTCTTCAGCCTTCAATCTATTCTTTATTTTATCGAATAGATGAAGTTCTTCCGACGCTGCGTTTATCGTCTGACCGTTGTCGAAATCTTAAACTGAAGTTGATGCGTAAGTTTCTAAATTTAGCTCGTGTCATTGAATTGACTTTGAACTGATCATCTTCGTCAGAAATTCATATCTGAATGCGATTGAACTCCCTGGAATCATCCTTTGTCTTATTTTGGTGAAATTACTAATGCGTTGACCGGCATCAACCTTTACTATAGTATGTTGACCGGCGTTATCCTTTGCTGTAACACGTTGACCATCGTTAACATAGTTTATACTAGTACGTTTGTTGGAGTCTACACAGTTTAAGCTTTTAAGGCGTTGGAACGTGGCGGTTCTAAATATTGGGGGTGCATGACCAACTGTTAAAGATGAGTCATCTGTAGGTATGGATCTCATCCTGTGGTTGTCGAATCTTTAAGTCACGAGACCAATTAACAGGGCTGGTGAATCAATAACTATCATATTTATAGAATTTTTGGTAAATTCTCAGCCATCAATGAGTTTGATTAGCCTTTACCGACTACCGTTTCGGTAGGGCTAGCATACGATTTGTTTAAGTTCGTTCTGCATGTAACGTTATGCTAAAAGCGTTAACTCTTTTAGTGCTACGATATTGAATACGCAGACTTCGTCTTTCTCATGGGAATAGACTACTCGGACGCATGTATCAGATGCAGACTCAGGATTTTTGGCAAATCCTCAGCCATCAACGGATTTGACTTGCCTTTACCGATTATCATTTGAATCGGGCTTACATACAGATTGTTTAAGTCCGTTCCGCATGTAACGTTATGGTAAGAGAGTTAACTCTCTTAGTGCTACGATATTGAATACGTAGACTTCGTCTTTCTTACGGTAATAGACTACCCGGCAACGCGTGTTAGACGTTGACTTATCCCTTCTTAGGATTCGAGATAAAAGTCCCCATACTTAGATTCTGGTGTCTTTTTTATTTGGTGAAAGACTAAACCGGCAACGCGTGTTAGGCATAGGCTTATCTCTATTTAGGAGTCGAGATATAAAGTTTCCCACGCGTGTAAGGCGCAGATTTTGGTGTTATTAATAACGGCCTGCTACAATATCGAATATGTGGGCTTTTGTCCTTTTTACGGCAAAAGACTAATCGGTAACGCATGTTAGGTACTGACTTATCCCTACTTAGGCTTCGGGATAAAATTCCCCAGATTTGGATTCTGGTATCTTTTTTAATCGGTGAAAGACCGACAACGCATGTTAGGCGCTGACTTATTCCTACTTAGGATTCGGGATAAAATTCCTCGCGTGTGTAAGGTACGGATTATGGTGTTATTAATAACAACTTGTCACAATATCGAATATGTGGGCTTTTGTTCTTTTTATGGCAAAAGACTAACCAGCAACGCGTGTTAGGCGCTGACTTATCCCTACTTAGGCTTCGGGTTAAAATTCCCCATGCGTTTGAAGCATGGATTTTGGAGTTGAAAAGTAGTATCTTCTCTTGGGGCAAAGACGAACCCGATGCTAGAGATGAAGAATTTTATATTCTATCTTTAGTTGCAAAGGAAACTAAAAGTGGGATCTCCACTTTGAGAATCTAAAGAGTGAAACTAAGAGTGAGATCTCTATTCCGAGAATCGAAAAGATTCGGATATCCTAACTATCGCAAGGTTTGATTACCGAATTAAAGGTGAATTTCACGTTTATCGAGAGTGCATTGTGGTTTTGGCCCTAATTGTAGGAAGGTTTGACCAAGCGGGAGTTTGAGGCGATCCTAACTATAGGAAGGTTTGATCGTTTAATTTGAAAGTGGACCTCTCGTTCATGGAAGGAATCGAGATGAGATTTTGGTTGTGGTCTTAACTGTAGGAAGGTTTGACCAAGTGGGAGGTTTAAGACAATCCTGACTGTAAGAAGGTTTGATCATTCATTTTGAAAGTGGACCTCTCGTTCATGGTAGGAATCGAGAGGAGATTTTGGTTATGGTCCTAACTGTAGGAAGGTTTAACCAAGTGGGAGGTTCGAGATGACCCTGACTGTAGGAAGGTGTCCTAACTGTAGGAAGGTTTGACCAAATATGAGTGAGAGTACAAATCACAGTAGGAGTTTAGTGTTTATCACTTCATTTGTAATGAACGGGTTATCCCTAAGAAAATACCATATAGCATTCTTCCGAGAACTTCCCGTTATATGAATCATCCACCCCTTACTTCTTTTGTGAAACCGGGTCTAAGATTGTACTTAGTTGGATGACCGGGTTATCCATAAGAATACCAGGCATGACACTCTTCAGGAACTTCCCGTGTAAGAAAGGAAACAATTGTGACTCATATATTGGTTGGAGTTTTGAGAAGCAGTTTATACTCGTATACTCTTCAGAGTGTAGGAAGGAGCAGTTTATACTCTTATACCTGTCGGAGTCTTCATTCAGCTTAATTTAGCATTATGACGCTAGCCTCAACCAAAGTTTGGATGCTATTCTTGAGAGAGAATCAAGCCTTGGTAGGATGAATGATCCTCTTATGGTACGTACAGTACTTCAGATCCGCAGTATTGTCAGCTTCCTCCTGATCTGTGATAAGTGGTACTTCAAATCCGTAGTATTGTGCTTAAAGGAATACTCCTTTTGGAGTCTCGGATTTGAAGTCTTTTGCCGTCTTTGGGGTTGTTGTTGCGACGTCTGATTAATATCAACAACTGCAGCAGGTGCCTTCCCCTTACCATAGGAGACGAAGCTTGAGTTTGGAGGATTAGCCATCGGTTGGATCCTATCGGCTTGCTTCCTTCTGAGGAAGCGTTCGTCCCGCTCTCTACGCATCTTCAACTCTTTCTAGATATTGAACGGTGCTACTCCCATAACTTTCAACACGTCCAAGAGAGGTTGTTGTGACAAGTTTAGAGGATGAAGTCCTCTGTAATCGAATCTTGGCAATTCATCGCTTTATTCCGAAAGCGCTTGACGAAGTTATCAATTGTGTCATCATCTTCTTGTTTCTCATCAAAGAGTGTCCTGATTGACACCTCGATGTCATCATCAAAGAAGTGAGTGAGGAATAGGCTCTCCAGGTCTTCCTAGTTGTTGATACTTCTGGACTTGAGACAGCGGTACCAATCGAATGCAGGTCCGTGAAGGGTACCAACAAATGATCGAACCATCAAGGCTTCATTGCCGGAGATCATACCCAAGTGGGACTTAAAGTAGGTCAGATGCTGAGTGGGTGAGCCCTTCCCATCGAATGGCGTGAAGTTGATAAGGTTGAACTTTTTTGGATACGAGATCAAATTTCACTTTCTTGGGTAAGGACACGGAATACCAATCTTCTGCACCTCTTGCGTACACATCAGAGCGTTGATTTTTCTCTCGAGGTCCTTTATTTTCTCATCCTCGCTTGTACCGTGCTTTGAACGATTTTTGAGAGGAATAACAGGACCACCGCCAGTGTTATCATCATTGGTGGGACTACCCCCGGCATCGTTATTCTTAGTGGGGAAGCTACCAGTGTTTTGGTTAACGGAATGATTATCAGCATCAAGATGTTCGTCCACTTCTGAATCGCTACCTGCTTGGTTAGTAATGTTGCGATGGCTGGATTCACCAAGTTGATTGGATAGAGCCCAAATCTGTTGGTCATGCTCTTCCTTCATACGCATCATGTCCATTTCCAATTCGATTTTGAATGCTTCTTTCTCCTTGGCAAGAGCATCCTCAACTATTTTGGCTACTTCCTTAGTGTTAATCATAAATACTTCATGGAATTGTTCTGGACTGGATACCATTTTGTCAGAAGCGACTGCGGAGTTGGCATCTGATGCTTCATCATCAGAGGATAATCCCCCTCTGCATTCTTTGATAATCCCTACATCTAGTAGTCCCTACGTGTAGCCGAGTTAGATGATACGATATGAGGGGGTCAGAACTAGAAGGTCGAGCCGACTTTTCTTTATCAGCCATGTTTATTGTGACTTCTAGAAGTTCGTCACCTTGAACAGCTAATCATTTCTTGCGGAAACGCTTTAGCATGCACTTAGTCGTTCCATTAGAGATCCTCTCAAATACCGAGACCCTCTGCGGAGCGGTCTTGGGGTAGCTACATACTGATAACACTACCTGATTATCTTGGTACATGGACAATGAAAGTCCATCTCCCGAGAATCTCTCTTTTGAGGTTTGTTCGTACACCTAGCCCGATAATTAAACTCATCGACAGCTGACCAAAGTAATCTATCACGTGTTAGCATGACTTCTCAAGTATAATGTCGTCGTCTGACAAGCACGTTTCCTTCGGAGGACTTGTTGCCTTGATAGCGTTCTCAAGAGTCACACGTTTGGAACCACGCTTTCATAAGCGTGGAACCTTAACGGGCTCTTGGATACTGACTTGCAGTTCGAGGCAGTCAGTTATAGGAGTTTTTCTATTATAGAAAGGCTCTGACTTGTTGCAAGGGCGTATGCGACCCCCAGCTCAAGTAGTTGCTCGGGGTTGAGTCACCAGACCCAAGTGCTCTTTGATCGAAACTTTGCCTCGATCCTTGTGCAAAGGACCTAGATGATCCGCTATTGACTTCTTGCTTTTGAATAAGTCTACACTACCGTGAGGCTTCACCGAAAGTATTAGATCAATCAAAGTAGGGGTGGAACTCGACGGAATAAGAAAAACGGGTGCAGAGTGTCTCCTGTCTCGGCCCTGGTGCGGGTCAGACCCTAGTGACCCGTAGCTGGGAGGATCAGACTTGAGTGACCCACAGATTGGAGGGTCAGACCTGAGTGACCCGCGGCTTGGAGGGTCAGACCTGAGTGACCCGTGGCTTGGAGGGTCAGACATGAGTGACCCGGCTTGGCAGGTCAGACTTGAGTGACCCGCGTTTCTTTATCTTTTTGGCCATTGTTTCGTACTTTGGCCTCCAAGTTTGATTCAGTCTTGGTTGTTTCTTGGCTATGTCCTTCTTCTATATCTTTTATGCCTTTTGCACAAGAATTCGCACGTACGCCAGCAGTGTGTAGCACTTCTGGATTTGCTCCTCAAGAGTTGAACAGATCCTTTTGACTTGGATCCATTCACTTGTTGATGATTTGGAGGAGGGAGAGTTTGATCGCTGTTGGGGTGCTTGGTGTTCCCTGAATTTCAGATCCGTCCTGTAACAGATCTCATCCACTGGCTCCAAAGCCTTAGCGAGTTGGCACGCGAGTCGTTGATGTTGTTTTTGATGTGCCCTCTTCGATAGGATTAGTGCAGGTCGGGTGGCTATCTCCTTGATTGAGGAGGAGTCTAGGTCTACAGATCCGGCTACGTTGGAGGCCGGAGGGGCGTTGCAAGGCGTGATTGTAGCAGCAACGGGGGCTATGATCTTCCTGCGCTTGCGAGTGGAGGAGGATCTAGAGGAGGAGGACGACAAACACTCCTCAAACTTCTGTTGGTTGAACTCGTACTCGACCTCTTCTTCAACCGGGATCCAGATCCGTGGTTGCGACACGAAAGCTTCGGCAGTGAAGCTGTTGGCTCCCACTGTGGTCGCCAGCATGTTTGGGTGGAAAGTCGATTTCATTGAAGAATCCATTACAACTTTGAACATTACAATAAATTCAAGAAATTAGGCTTTTTATAAGACTTTCAATCAACGGCTACAACTTTCTCTCAAACTACACACAATAGATGTTTATCGCCTATTGCTTGTGTAGGTTCGTTGCCGGTGCTGGGGGTTTATCCGTAGACCGCCTATGAATCAGATCCAGTTAGCAGAAAATTAGTAATCAATGCTCTTACTTCACGAAGGAAGTAATCGTAGCCGCGGTAACCTCGACTAAGCGAGATTACAGCTCTTCTCGAGATTAAGACTAAGCTTAAATCCAGAGGAATAAGGGGAAAACAAGTCTCAGATCTCTCGAACTCTCTTTTTGTTGAGGAACTCTTATAAGATCTGCTAACTCTTCTGAAATTCGTGCTCCACTCTCCAATTTGACAGTACTTCGCCCACTTGATCAATTCGTCCCCGTGAAATGAGCTCCTAGGCCTTTATTTATAGGCTTCGGTTGGGGGTATTTGGATAAGAATGAGTGATTTGACCTTATCTTCAGTTAATAATGGCCTAACCATGGTTGTGGATGATATCCAATTAGTTGTGAAGCTCCGGAACGAACAAATCCTGAGAAAACAACAACAGAACCGTCGAAAACCCGTTTGAGGGTTGAAACTGCACGACACGCGCTGCTGAAGAATGAGTGATTTGACCTTATCTTCAGTTAATAATGGCCTAACCATGGTTGTGGATGATATCCAATTAGTTGTGAAGCTCCGGAACGAACAAATCCTGAGAAAACAACAACAGAACCGTCGAAAACCCGTTTGAGGGTTGAAACTGCACGACACGCGCTGCTGA
>NC_033801.1:54147014-54161790 GCF_001876935.1 Asparagus officinalis
GTAAGATTTATATATTGATAAGTAAGCTTTAATCATGATAAATATTAATTATAGATTAATGATTACGCTATAATTGATTTGAGATCAATTAAGAGTATATATGAAAGTATAAAAAGGTTAAACATGCACGAAACGAGTAAAACATGCACAAAGAAGAAATCTAGAAAAACAACCAATTAAGAGTATATATGCATTACACACTGATACAATTCAATTCTAGAAAAACAAAAGTTGTAGTCCTCTTCAATAGATTTCCAACACATCTTAAATCACCTCAATCCGATATTATAAGAGAAAGTTACAGCCAAAATACCAAAGACTATTTTTTCCTAGTCTGACTGGGTTTCATGTTTCGGGTTTCGAGTTTTGGGCTGTCTGTATTTAGTTTCCTACCTATATATACATGTTTTTGCCACAAAAAAACACCTTTTCTTTAGTGTTCCAAACCTTAGCAGCCCCTTTACTCCTCTCTTAAACCCTAGCATAAAATTTGAGTTCTTGGGAGAGTTTCATGAGGCGAAAAGCCAGGAGAATGCGGGATTTGTGGAGTTTAGTGTCGAGGGATCATTTGTTGTTTGTTTCAGAGGGTTGCGCACGTGATAAGGCAAGATCACCTCTGTCCATACCTTTTCCTAGTTTAAAAATAAAGTTTTATGTGTTAATTATGATAATTCTCATGCTTAAAGTTAATCTAATGTGTTAGAATCTAATTTATGATTTTTAAATTTTAAATTAGAGTGATAAATAGTAGAATAATTTTGTAATTAATTAGTATACGTGTTCATGATCATTAGGGTTGTTTTAACATATTAGTTTATGCTTTAATTTGGTTCATATACACTAATTTGTCGAGATAAACAAGATTTAGTTAATTTGAATATTAAACCCTAGATTCATGCATCTATGTGATACCATCTTGTTTAAACGAACCTATGGTTAAGTATTCACGAGTATTGAATCAAGTTTTATTCATATAAGTTAATAAAAAACTGAGCTTTGATGAAAAACAAGAAAAACCCTAATCTGTGGAATTTTAATCTGTTCAGTCGACTGATGTTGACATCAGTCGACTAACGGGAGGTCATCAATCGATTGATGGCAATCATCAGTCAACTGACGGGCTCATGTATGCATTGTTTTTGTGAATGACCTGATCAATCAACCGAAGCTTTCTATCGATCGACTGATCAGGCTCATTTTTGTGATTTTGGTTCCTTGCAAGTGGGTTCGTTGTGTGAGCGTGTAGTGCAAGTTATATGTGGATAATTACGCATATTTTGGGGGTATATGTATGAAGTTTAAGTACGTACAAATCCATTGTTTGGGATAGACAAATAGTTTGCAATCATTATGGGTAACGACTATTATAGAATATTATATTTACAGTTGGTTAGGTGGGGTTAGTTGGGGCCTGCAAAGAGACCACAGATGTACTTTTGGTCCGCATGAGCGTGCGCAGAGGTCGTTGAACCTATTTATCGATCCGTATGGTCATGTACAGAGGATGATATACCTATCTTTCGATTTGTATGGTTATGCGTAGAGGTTGATATACCTATTTATCGGTCCACACGAAGGTGCGATGAGTTGATATGCCAATTTATCGGTCTGCACGGGGGTACGATGAGTTGAAGAATTCTAGAGAAGGACGATTTAATGAATTTCATGATAACCTATGTGTAGGTGATTATTGACATTCTCTTAGTATGATCTATTGTGAACGTATTTCACAACTTAGATACGCGGGATAGTGTATCGATATCTGTTTTTCCTACTAAGGGTAGTATGAGGAGTTGAATGATATTCTCGAAGATAGTTGATGTAGTATTTCCCGTATTGCTTTCTTTTATTATTTCTTAGTTTATATTTATATCTAGAAATTTACGACTTGAGTCACATGGTATATACATGAGGGTTTCCTTGTTTTAGATGTCAGGATGAGCAGGGCAAGCTAAATCGGAGCCTGAGCCGTAGAAGGCTCCACAATACTTGATTGATATCATAGCGCCAATTATAGCTAGAATAGCAGCCGTAGAGGAGCAAATGGCCAACAAGATTCTACCAGCGATATCATTTTCTAAAGTTCCACCACCAGTCGCATCAGCCGAGCCTATTACAAAGTCATCATCAGTGGCTATGCCAACCCCAACTACCATCAGAGCCACAAGGCAAGAAGGAATCCCTAAAATAGGTATGTTCGGAGATGAGGGCAAGAATATTAGAACATTCATAGGACCTAGAGGACCTCGGTAGTAGAGTAGACCTTAGCTAAGTGATCAGCAACAAAAGCATAGTTCCAGTCCGAAGGGACAACATGATCAAACAGCTTCAAAGCAGCGCAGATTTGTTGGTGTGTGTTTTCACTACCACACATTCGGTCATAGAGCCACAGAATGTCGTGGTGAATTAACGGGAAGTCGGCAGAGCAAGGGTAAGAAATCATAGCAGGAACAGAGAGCGTGGAGATAGCACAAGATTCAGGGTACGTGTTATAACTGTAACAAGATTGGACATATGGCGAGATATTGTTGTAAGGCACTAGCAGGAGGCCAGCAGGGCAGAAGCTAGAGTCAACAGTCGCAGCGCCGCAGGTATGGCCAATAACGAAAATTTGAGTCACCACCATTGACTTCAACAATTGAGGATCAGATGCATGCTATTCAAGAATTACCTTAGAGTCAAATAATTTCATAAACTACGGAGCCTTCAGTGCAGCAGACCACAGTGTTCGGTCAAGTTTTTATAATGTACCAAGTGATCATGATGCGAACAGAACTATAGTAGAAGATGCGTTCTTGGTGAACTCCTTCCCAACTCGTATCTTTTTGGTATAGGAGCTTCGCATTCCTTTTTATCTATTTATACTATCATGGATAGTCTTCAGTTAGTTACACATTCCCTAGATTCCTTTGTCAGTTTTTACTCCTTAGGGAGAGGCATCCCTCTTAAAGAGTATTTGTAGGAGATGTATTATCAGCTTAGATGAGTCTAAGTTCATAGTCAATTTGTTCGTTTTGTGTATATCCGAGTTAGATGTGATTCTTGGTATGGATTGTTTATCTTCCTACCATGTTAGTATCAATTGTTTTACGAAGACAATCAGCTTGTGAGCATTTGATAGGTTTTAATTGAATGTACCAACCTCATAAGGTAACCAAAATGCGGAGTCATTTCTAGCATACATCGAGAAGGTGATGATGCAGGATCAGGATGCAGATTTGAGCAAGACCGGAGTCATCTCAGAGTATCAGGATGTCTTTCAGGACATATCTAAATTACCTCCAGTGAGAGAGATTGAGTTTTGCATCGAGATGCAGCTAGGAACAACACCGATATCCCAGACACCTTATCATATGGAACCTATTGAGATGAGGGAGCTACAGGTTCAGTTAGAGTTATTATCTCAGGGTTTTATTCGCCGGAGTCATTTTTCATGGGGAGCATTAGTCCTCTTCGTGGAGAAGAAGGACGGTAATGTTTTATGTATAGATTATTATAAGTTGAATATGGTCACCATCCAGAACAGGAATCTCCTACCTAGGATTTATGACTTATTCAACCAGCTGCAGGGAGTATAGTGTTTCTTGAAGATTGATCTTAGTTTTGGTTATCATCGGTTATGGATTTGGAAGATGGATATTCCCAAGACCGCCTTTCTGACTAGATATGAGTCTTTCGAGTTTCTTATCATGCTATTTGGGCTGATCATTGCACCCGCGGTATTCATGGAATTGATGAACCGGGTTTTCCATCCATATTTGGACCTATTTGTGATCTTGTTTATTGACGACATCATCATATACTCGCGGTCGGAGGCCGAGCATGAACAGCACCTACGATTAGCATTGTAGACTTTGAGGGAGCACCAACTACATGCTAAGTTCAGCAAGTGCGAGTTTTGGTTATCTGAGGTCAGATTTTAGACTATGTTATCAGCAAGGAGGGCATTACTGTAGATCCAGCTAAGGTAGAGGCAGTGCTTGATTGGGACCCACTGAAGAATGTTACAGAGATTCCTAGCTTCTTGGGTATGGTCGGCTATTACAAGAAATTAATCCAAGACTTCTCTAAGAGTGCTGCCCCACTGACACGTCTTACAAAGAAGGGTGTATAGTTTATTTTGGGACCGGAGTGCCAAAAGGCATTTGAGACATTGAAGACTAAGTTGACTACAGCGTCGGTGTTGGTCATTCTGAGTAGTGATAAGACTTTTGTTGTCTATATAGATGCATCATTATCGGATCTAGGAGGCATTTTGATGTAGACCCAGAGAGTATTAGCTTACATTTTGAGGCAGTTGAGGACTCATGAGTAGAACTATCCCACACATGACTTGGAGTTAGTAGCAGTGGTCTTCACACTGAAGACGTAGAGGCATACCTCTATAGGGTACAGTTTGAGCTTTTAACGGACCACCAGAGTTTGAAGTATTTCTTCTCCCAAAAGGAAGTCAACCAGAGGCAACAATGGTGGGTCGAGTTTATTAAAGATTACGAGTTCGTGCTTCAGTACTATCCGGAGAAGGCGAATATTGTAGCAGACGTGTGAGTAGGAAGCGTCGTCGCATGCTTGCAGCTTGGAGGTGCTTGTTGTACCGAGATCTTCACACCCTTAGCCAATTTAATTTTAGGCCAGAGATTGGTAGGAGTAGCATATTTTTAGGAGCTTTAGCCATGCAGACATCATGGACTGATCGAGTGGTCAGTGTTTAGTTGGAGGACTCTTAGATTCAAACTCGGAAGGGGGAGATTTCCAAAGAGCCTAAGGCTGATTAGACCATTGAAGTAGATGGACGCTTTCGAATGAAGGGCCGATTAGTCATGCCGAATAATCTACAGTTAAAGAAGTATTTATTTGATGCGGTACTTTGCACCAAGTACACAGTACATCCAGGCACAACTAAAATGTACAAAGACCTGAAGACACATTTTTGGTGGAGTGACATGCATAGGGACATCATGAAATATGTATCTAAATATTGTACCTATCAGTAAGTGAAGGTAGAACATCAGAGACCTGCAGGAACCCTATAGCATTTACCCATTAATGAGTGGAAGTGGGCAAATATTCTATGGATTTTATTGTGGGAATGCTGAGGCCGAGCAAGGGGAATGATTCTATTTGGGTGATAGTTGATCAGCTGACGAAGTCGGCAAATTCCTTACTGGTGAAGAAGATCTATACGGCAGAGACTCAAGCGAGGATTTTTATCCGCGAGATTGTTTGTTTGCATGGAGTTCTAGAGATGATTGTGTTGGGTCGTAGATTAGTTTTCACATCTCATTTCTAGAAGAGTTTCTAGAATTCGTTTGGCAGTCAGTTGTCACATAGTAGTGTCTTTCACCTGTAGACAGATGGTCAGACAAAGAGAGTTAACCAGGTATTAGAGGATATGTTGTGGGCATGTGTCATTGATTTCCAGGGTAGCTGGGAAGATCATATTCCATTGATTGATTTTACCTACAATAATAGCTATCAGGTGATGATAGGTATGGCACAGTATGAGGTGTTATATGGGAGGCCTTGTAGATCCCTGATTTGTTGGGCAGAGCCAGAGGACAGCTTATTACTTAGGCTAGAACTTGTGAGGTAGACTACGGAGAAAGTAGCGTTGATTAGACAACATACTCTTGCCGCTCAGGGTCGGCAAAAGAGCTATATAGATCAGAGGCAATGACCATTAGAGTTTCAGGTTGGAGATTATAATATGCTGAAGGTGTCAGCGATGAAGGGTGTTCAGAGTTTTGGCAGACAGGGAAACCTTGCCCTGAGATATATTAGTCTGTTTAGGATTGTTGAGCACGTTGGAGTCGTATCATATATGCTAGATCTTCCAGCATATATGTGGGTGTACACGATGTATTATATGTTTCGATGCTCAAGAAGCTTTTGCATGATGAGGAGTAGCAGAGGGTGATTAATGCACCAAAGTTTGAGATTTAGTTATATTTGACCACCATTGAGGTCCCTGTTTGTAATCTTGCCAGAGAGGACAAGAAGCTTAGAAATAAGGTGATTCCTTTAGTGAAGGTCCAGTGGAATCGGAAATGAGTTGAGGAGGCTTCTTGGGAGTGAGAAGGACATATGTCGTGACTACCAACACTGTTTGAGCTGGTAAAATGATTATGTATGATTTGTTGATGATTCATGTCATTTATATAGCCACATTTACATTTAACGCTAGAATGAGGATATTGACACTTAGCTCCTAATCATTTGTAACACATGGTTTATATATAGTGGGTTCCTTGTTTATATTTTTTGCTTAACGTACTAGTTCCGATTAGTTAGGGATATTTTTTGCTTAACGTATATAGTGGGATATTTTTTGCATTCTTGGTAGTTGAGTGTAAATGATCGCTTGTAATTCATATATGGGGATTAATGGTACGAGATGTGTACGGGAGAGTTTTCTTGTCTAAATTTTCTCCTCATCATGCTTTTCTCATATTATTAATCTCTAAGATATGATTGCTTAATTTTGAGGACAAAATTCTTTTAAGAGGGGTGAATGTAAAACCCTGTAAATTTTGAAAGAATAGTATGATTTATATATTGATAAATGAGCTTTAATCATGATAAATATCAATTATAGATGAATGATTACGTTAAAAATTAATTTGAAATCAATTAAGAGTATATATGAGAGTATACAAAGGTTAAAAATGCACGAAATGAGTAAAACATGCATAAAAAAGAAATCTAGAAAAACAACCAGTTAAAAGTATATATGTATTACACACCGATACAGTTCGACTCTAGAAAAACTCAAAAAAAAAGTTGTAGGTCTCTTCAATAACTTTTCAACGCATCTTAAATTACCTCATTCCAAAGTTAAACGAGAAAGTTATAGACAAAATACCAAAGACTATTTTTTCCTAATCTGACTTGGTTTCCTATATCGGATTTCGGGGTTTGGGCTGTTTGTATTCGGGTTCCTACCTATATGTACATGTTTTTTCATAAAAAACACACATTTTCTTTAGTGTTCTAAACTCTAGCAGCCCCTCTCCTCCTTGTTAGACCCTAGAGGGGGGGTGATTAGGGTCTTATGCTAATCTAATCCGATTATATGCCAATTAAAACAAATTAACAAGTTATTCTAGCAAGTATGAAATACAACATGATATGTGAACTAGGATAAGCAATATGCACAATGAAATATATCCTAGCAAAGAGATATATATGCAAGGATATGCAACTAACACAAGGGTAAACAAAATGAAGCAAGATAGTGGATAAAATAAAATAATGAGATAATGGCGAAATGAGCAATGAGCATAAATAAGAATAAACGCCAAAGCACACTCAAATACAATCAAATAATCACGGAGTTCGGACCTTCCGTCCTACGTCTCCGCTCCCCACTCCCGGGGAGAAATCCACTACCACGACTGGGTTTTCTACGTTCACCCGAATAACGTTTACACCACACAATACGGTTTTCTAGTTTACCGAAAACACTACAACTAACACACTCATGTAATCCCACTCTACACCCTCTCAAGTGTTGAACTAGACGTGTCTCCCTCAAGTGCTCGGTTACAATCTCTCCCTAGGTTCGTCAACCGACGCCACTCCTCTTGGGACGATCCCCGACTCTCGCCACACACTTCTCTTGGTGTACAAGTATATTACAAAGTGATCTCACAATAAGTACAATATAAATTAAATGATTGTTCTCTAAACAAGTGAGAACTCAATTAAGCACAACTCTTAGTCACAAACCCACAACCCAAAATTATACTATGAATGTAAATACAATAAGCTCAAAAGGTTGTGTGTGAACAAAGAGATATAAATCAAAACTAAACTCAATGTAGTTCTAGCTTAATAACAATGATAATCAAATATATAAAAGAGCTAGAAATAGAGTTTAGAAAACTTCTCAATAGATCAAGAGTTGGAGGGAGAATAATTGGAAGCTCAAACTTCAATAGATGATCTCCTCAAACTCTTGTGAAATTGATTCACAAAACCAAAACACTCAAATGCTTAAAAGCTTATAAACACATTTAAACCAAACATAAACCCTTGTTAAGACTTTCTTAAACTTGTTTTAAAACTCTCTCAATCTAAGATGGAGAGCTAAAGGCAATGGGGTATTTATACCCACTCAAAACTTTAGCAAAAACCCCACTAAAATGACAACAAAGCCCCGGCAATGGGGTATTTATACCCACTCAAAACTTTAGCAAAAACCCCACTAAAATGACAACAAAGCCCCCAAAAAAATAGCTCAGAAAATAGCCGTTGGAGTCCAAAGGTCATATCGGCGGTCGATCGCGGCGGTCGACCGCGAAGAACAAAAAGCGATAGAACTGTTCTGGACAAGCGACGGTCGACCGCGACAGTCAACCGCGAAACTCTCTGGACTCGCTAAAACAGTTCTGAGTTCAGAACTCATGGGCGGTCGACCGTGGCGGTCGACCGCGAACAGATACTATAGAAAAATAGTTTTTAAACAGATTTTTAAGACTTTTGAAAATATGTTAAAAATAACAAATGAAGTCCAAAAATAATGAAACTTTGGGAAATGTATATAAACATATAAATGAACATGTTACAAAATGAATTTTCCAAATTGCATTTCTCATTTGTGAAAAATCATCATTTTACAAAAATAGTCCAAAACACGAAAATGTAAACATGTGAATTTTGACATTTAGGCTAAACCATGTTTTGAAACTTTGCACAATGATTATATAGACTTAATAAAATATGTATATGATTATTGTTAAGTTCAAAAACTAAGAAAATAATATTTTCATAAAATTGCATATTCTATGCAATATATACTAAAACACAATAATAAATATGAAACATGTGATTTCATATTTATAAACATGAAAACTCAAAAACACATGTATGTATATATATAACTATATATATGCATAGAAACCAAAACTTATGTATATATATAACTATATATATATACGAAGAAACCAATAAATGTGTGTGTATATGATATTGAGCTTAGAGTATCTAACACACATAATATAAAATCTAAACTAGATTACCCAAGCTTGATCTTGATCTTCATTGTAGCTCAACTTGGTACACGTAGCAGATGAAGCTAAACTTGTATCTTGAACTTAAATTGTACGATGCTTCACTCCACAATTCCACCAACCTCTATTTGATATAATCGTTATGGCGCAATCCATCCAACCTCCAAGTCGTTGTTTGCCTAGAGTAAATACGAAAACACAAACACTAGACAAACAACATTAGAAGTAAATTATTTGTTAAACATCATCAAAACAAGAAGGCCAACAATCTCCCCCTTTTTGATGATGACAAACAATTTATAAAAATGATATATGCATGAAAGGAAATAAATATACAAAGTATAATATATCATGTATATGAACAAGAAAGAATATACTCATAATATTTCTCCCCCTTTGACAATATCAAAAAGGGGATAAAAGGAATAAGAGAGCGAAAGCTCCCCCTATCAATATGCATGGGTGAGTATAACACATAGAAAGATATAGGGATTGCTCCCCCTATCAAAATGCCTCATGAATGTATGAAATGAATGCTAAGGCATACATATGTGAGAAAGCATAGATTAAAAAATACTAAATATAACTCACATACAAAAAGATAATGAGAACGCATATAAATATGTTAATATGAAAGAAGTGTCTCATTACACAATTTAAAAACATAGTGTATAAAAATAGATTTATGAAATCAAAAGATAGAACACGAGAATAACGCAAAAAGTTTTCCAATGAAAACAAATCAACCAAATAAAATCATAAATCAAGATTTAAGTCCAAGAACAATGTTTGATTAATAAAGAAAAGTTTCTTTGTAGAACTTTATCAAACCACATATAGAATACATTATAAGGCACGAATAGATGATCCATGAGCGCAAACATATAAATACCATCATATAAGTGAAATATAATGAATTCAAAGCAACAATTCAAAGCAAAATCTTTGACAAAAGAATTTCAAGAGAGGCAACAATATATCAAGCTCTTAAGCTTGTTCCAACCCATATAATCATTCTAGCATCCGGCAAATATGATTTGGGAATAAACACCTAATAAATCCGGGGGGCTATATAAACATAAACCTCTCATCAAAACAAAACCAATAACCATGAAAACAAAAGAATTTGACCAAAAAACCAAGACAAAGAAAAATAAAAATACTAAAATTCTTTGTTTAAAATCAAATTTCTTTTGGTACCCAAGAACTCTTGGTACCAAACGATTTAGGGACATGACCCCTATCATTCAAGCTCAAAGCCCTAGGGTTATGAACCCATTTGGGCGCATTTAGTGCACGGGTCCGGTCATAGCAATAATTATGCAAATGACCCATTCGATTGCAATAAGTGCAATAAAGAGGATGCATTTGGTTATGTTGACCATGTGGATGTGCACGAGGAACAGTTGCCAATAAAGATGGTCTTTTAAGATTATTTTGCAAATGAGAAACATTTTGAAATAATGTTGGTCTACTTGAAATATTTTGCGATTTAGAAACTTTTCGCAAATCAAAACAAAACTTAGCTAAGTGACCAACTCTACCACACATTAGCATGCTTATGATGTACAATTGGTGCATGTGTGTGTACATGTGATGAAGAGACTTGATGAGATGCACAAGGAGCATTGACATTTTTATATTTGTGTGCATCATAGCAAAATTTAGCTAAATGGCCTTTACGACCACAAATGGAGCACTTGTAAACTTTGCTATACAAGTGTGCATAGTGTGTAGGTGATTTATAAGCACTAGATTTACCACACTTGTCCATAAGTTTCTTATGATTATCAATGCATGTGTTAAAAGTTGAATCTATGCATGATATGCGGTTTTTCACAAGATTCAACTTATCATTATGCATACAAGCATTGGAAATAGAAGTAGATGAAACATGATCATTTCTAAAAGAATTAATCTTATTTCTAATAGTTTCTACTTCTATCATGGCATCATTTTTAGCATGAGTTAAGTTAGCAATAGATGAAGACATGTTATTATTTTCCAAACTTAATAACTCATTGTTTTCTTTTAAAATAGCATTCTCTTTAACAACAATATCAAGTTTGGAAGCTAGCGACTCATGATTGCATTTTAAACAAATATGCTTGCTTTTAAGATCAATAAAATTGTTTTGCAATTTTGATCAATAGATAAATTATTATCGGAATCGGAATCGCTTACTACACAAGAGTTATTCTCTTGTGGCTGTGTGCATGATGCTCCACATGAACTTGAAGAAGAATCCTCCAAAGCTTGTCGGATTGCCTCCAAGTCCCCTTGATGTGCTTCCAAAGCTTGTAAGCACTATCAAAATGAACAAATTTGTTAGAAAAGGATGAGTCAAAAGAATTAAGCAAAAATTCTAACAAAAGCTTGTTCATTGAAAACATTTTCTTATCATGATTGCTCCACTTGGATTTCTCCAATGTGGGCACAATATAAGCACAATCAATAACTTTCCATAAGTCAATATTTCTAGATTCAACAAATAGTTTAAATCTAGAGCCCATTGTGCATAGGGAAAACTAATGAATTTAAGAGCAACATTTGATTCATAGCCTAAACGAAATACATTTATATTCATGATATATATGTGAATATATGCAAGCAAGACAAATGTAATCATAACTAGATTAGCACAAATAAGATAACTTGGATCTTTAACTCAAGGCGATTAGACCTTTAAATCAAAGAGCACCAATCTCTGATACCAATTGTTAGACCCTAGAGGAGGGGGTGGTTAGGGTCATATGCCAATTAAAACTAATTAACAAGTTATCCTAGCAAGTATGAAATACAACATGATATGTGAACTAGGATAAGCAATATGCACAATGAAATATATCCTAGCAAAGAGATATACTATGAGATATATATGCAAGGATATGAAACTAACACAAGGGTAAACAAAATAAAACAAGATAGTGGATGATATAAAATATTGAGATAATGGAGAAATGAGCAATGAGCACAAATAAGAATAAACGCCAAAGCACACTCAAACACAATCAAATGATCACGGAGTTCAGACCTTCCGTCCTACGTCTCCGCTCCCCACTCCCAGGGAGAAATCCACTATCACGACCGGGTTTTCTACGTTCACCCGAATAACGTTTACACCACACAATACGATTTTCTAGTTTACCGAAAACTCTACAACTAACACACTCTTGTAATCCCACTCTACACCCTCTCAAGTGTTGAACTAGACGTGTCTCCCTTAAGTGCTCGGTTACAACCTCTCCCTAGGTTCGTCAACCGACGCCACTCCTCTTAGGACGATCCCCGACTCTCGCCACACACTTCTCTCGGTGTACAAGTGTATTACAAAGTGATCTTATAATAAGCACAATATAAATCAAATGATTGTTCTCTAAACAAGGTGAGAACTCAATTAAGCACAACTCTTAGTCACAAACCCACAACCCCAAATTATACTATGAATGGAAATACAATAAGCTCAAAAGGTTGTGTGTGAACAAAGAGATATAAAAGCTTAATAAAAAGATAATCAAACAATATAAAATATGAAGCTAGATTGAGTTTAGAAAACTTCTCAATAGATCAAGAGTTGGAGGGAGAGTAATTGGAAGCTCAAACTTCAATAGATGATCTCCTCAAGCTCTTGTGGAATTGATTCACAAAACCAAAATACTCAAATGCTTAAAAGCTTATAAACACACTTAAACCAAACATAAACCCTTTTTAAGACTTTCTTAAACTTGTTTTAAAACTCTCTCAATCTAAGATGGAGAGCTGAAGGCAATGGGGTATTTATACCCACTCAAAACTTCAGCAAAAACCCCACTAAAATGACAACAAAGCCCCCAGAAAAACAGCTCAGAAAATAGCCGTTGGAGTCCAACGGTCATATCGGCGGTCGACCCAGTAGAGAGTTCTGAACTCTTGGGCGGTCGACCGTGGCGGTCGACCGCGAACAGATACTACAGAAAAACAGTTTTTAAACAGATTTTTGAGACTTTTGAAAATATGTTAAAAATAACAAATGAAGTCCAAAAATAATGAAACTTTGGAAAATATATATAAACATGTAAATGAACATGTTACAAAAGGAATTTTCCAAATTGCATTTCCCATTTGTGAAAAATCATCATTTTGCAAAAATAGTCCAAAACACGAAAATGTAAACATATGAATTTTGACATTTAGGCTAAACCATGTTTTGAAACTTTGCACAATGATTATATAGACTTAATAAAATATGTATATGATTATTGTTAAGTCCAAAAACTAAGAAAACAATATTTTCACAAAATTGCATATTCTATGCAATATATACTAAAACACAATAATAAATATGAAACATGTGATTTCATATTTATAAACATGAAAACTAAAAAACACATGTATGTATATATATAACTATATATATGCATAGAAACCAAAACTTATGTATATATATATAACTATATATATATACGAAGAAACCAATAAATGTGTGTGTATATGATATTGAGCTTAGAGTATCTAACACACATAATATAAAATCTAAACTAGATTACCCAAGCTTGATCTTGATCTTCATTGTAGCTCAACTTGGTACACGTAGCAGATGAAGCTAAACATGGATCTTGAACTTGAATTGTACGATGCTTCACTCCACAATTTTGCCAACCTCCATTTGATATGATCGTTATGGCGCAATCCATCCAACCTCCAACTCGTTGTTTGCCTAGAGTAAATACGAAAACACAAACACTAGACAAATAACATTAGAAGTAAATTGTTTGTTAAACATCATCAAAACAAGAAGGCCAACACTCCTCTCTCAAACCCTAGCCCAAAATTTGAGTTCTTGGGAGAGTTTCATAAGGTAAAAAGCGAGGAGAAGGAGAGATTTGCGGCGCTTGGCGTCAAGGGATCGTTTGTTGTTCGTTTCAGAGGGTTGTGCATGTGATAAGGCAAGATCACCTCTGTCCAAACGTTTCCCTAGTTTAAAAATCAAGTTTTATGTGTTAATTTTGATAATTCTCATGCTTAAAGTTAATCTAATGTATAAGAATCTAATTTATGTTGTTTAAATCATAAACAGAGCGATAAATAGTAGAACAATTCTGTAATTGATTAGTATACGTGATCATGGTCATTAGGGTTGTTTTAACATATTAGTTTTATGTTTTAATATATATCAAGCAAAAAAAAAAAGAAAAAAAAAGAAATGAAAAAATTCTAAAAAATGATGATAAAAAGAAGAAGAATTTTTTTTTGATTTCATCCTCCTCATACCAAAGGTAATTACAGATTTTTATCATCATTGTCCTTGGTCGACCGATCAAATATAAGTGCTTTATTTTTTATCTGCATTACTTTGTGCATTATATGTTTTGCATTGAGGACAATGCACAATTTAGGTGTGGGAGTGGAAACTTGTTATTTTACCTTTTTTTACCTTTTTCTATTCCTTTGCTCTTCTTTCTATTTCATAAATTTTTTTCTCTTCTTTCTAAGTCATAATATTTTTTTTCTTTCTTTCATAAAAATCATAAAATTATTATCACTTGCCAAATTAGTAGATTTAATTAATAATTGATCTATTTGCTAAATTTTAAATTTTCTAATCCTTAGTTAGTTTTATACTCAAGTTCACCTTTTATGATAACTCTAAATAAATTTCTTAAGAAATAATTTTTAAAGTAGTATACTTCACTTAAATCTTAACTTAGGCTTCTAATAAAAGTAATAAATTTTTTGCATGCTCAACTTAGAGTAGAAATTTTTTTTCAAGATGTCTTCATCTAAGT
>NC_033801.1:54162431-54162784 GCF_001876935.1 Asparagus officinalis
AACATTCAAAAGACCAAAATACCCCCAGAGAATCAAATCAGAATATAGCCGTTGGAATACAATGATGAGTTCGGCGGTCGACTGTAAGAAAATGGCGGTCGACCTCGAAGCACAAAAAGCTGGTGGTTGACCGTGACGGTCGACCGTGAAAATCTCTGGATTGAGCCACGATCGACCATCACGGTCGACCGAGATCTAATGAAAGGCATTTTGAGCTATGAACTACTGGCGGTCGACCGTGGCAGTCGACCGCAAACTGATGTATGCTGAAATCAGGTTTTGAACCTGTTTTTGGTTGACTTTGAAAATACATAAAAAATATCAAATCATTTCCAAAAATAGTAAAACTTTGG
>NC_033801.1:54163784-54177483 GCF_001876935.1 Asparagus officinalis
CCTGCAAGCCCGTCACTCTGAGGCAGACTGGATATGCCAGGGATAGATATCGGGCTAACTCCAATGGTTAAAGCTGCGATAATAATTCATTCATTAGTCAGATAGAAGATCAGGCAAGAGGAGAGGAAGCAGATATGTACCGGTAGATGAATCGTTCCTGAAGAATGGTCTCTCGGTCCCTGTGGAAGTCTGCTCAGCCAGCATGTCAGCTAATAAGCCGGCATCCGGCTTCGAGGAGCTTGGTCCCTCCATCGCAACATCTGCAGGGTAACCTGAATGTTGAAAGATGAGGAAAGCTCGAGAAGATACTTTCAGCAAAAACGGGAAATCTTCCTCCCCCATGCTTGAGGAAAATGACATTGAATGTGGATATACCTGAACAAGGGACTGCGGGCTCAACATTATTCATCTGCTCAAGGTCGATGTTTAGATCGATGCCCAAGGACCCGTCGTGAAGAGCATCGCACATTTGTTGCACAAAGCAATCCATATTGTCAACACCAGGGGACGCCGAACCCGGTGGGAGTTCGCCCTCTTCGAAGAAACCTGGAGCACAAAACATGGTTACAAATCCCAAAAGGTAAACAACCTTGAAACAAGAGCAATTGAATATTACCTCCCCCTCCATCGGCGGTGCTCCCTAAGTCCACTCCACAGGGACGCTGACCGTCATGGGACTTATGGGCAGTCTTCTTCCTCTTCGGGGCACCAACCCTCCGAGGGCCAACGGGTCGAACATGCGCAGGCCTATCACACGTTTCAACGTGTGTAGGAGCTGGTGGCTCATGATCACTGGCTGCCCTACCTAGTTGGTCATAGCCGAATTGGCGAGCAAAGCGGCAAGGGAGATAAGGCTCTATGTGGCACTGATTCTTCACCCGAAGGACGAGATACCCTACGCGGATGTTCACTAACCACCGGAAGCAACCAGCGTCAAGAATGGTCCGGTCACTTCTGGGTTTCTCCTCATCAATCAGTGTGTCACCATAGCGACCCGAAAAGTGGGGAAAGCACTTAAAGAACTCCCAGCTTTTACGGACTCGAAGCTCGCGCTGAACATCACTGAATTTGGGCCCAATCCATTTACATTTCTCCAACAGCTGCATGAAAGGAACAGGGACATCTACCACGCTGGGCGCCGACATCAAGTCGGGGCGGTGAAGAACGAGCCACGCCATCAGATAAGCGTAAGGAAGCTCGACCTTCGGATTAGTAAGCTCAGTCGATGGTTCAGAACCCCTCTGTGTAAAGCCACTAGCCAGACACCTAAGCCCGCAGTGGATGCTGGCAACCATCGCTGGGAGCAGGGAAAGCTCTCTCCCGTAAGCTAGCTGAACTGCAGGGAAGAGCACCTCGATAGGTAGAGCGTCCGAAGACTGGTGCGGGACAACACATTTCTTCAGCCAAAGAGCAAGGTAGCCTGCTAGTAGAGTCCGGGACCCAATGGACTTCTGCGCATGAAAGAGAAAAGAATAAAACTTGGTTCCCGCAGGAAAAGCTCCCTCAGTACTGGCAGTGGTGTAAGACTGAGCCTCGGCCTTCTCCAACAGCTCATTAATGACAGACGGGGTCAAAACATCTAACTCATGAATGGACTCGCCGGAGTTACCCTCCAAGTTCTGGAACAAATAGCAGGCGAACTGCTTCAAGCTGACCTTCCTTTTCGTTTTTGCTGGAGGAGAAGTCAGGACCAAGGAAGTGTGATAATGACAGGTAAGATCCCAGAGAGTGTCATACATGTCAGGAGTATCTTTCTTCATACACTCCCCATCGGAAGCCCCGAAACATAATGCATCTCATGCAAGGCTAGCCCTAGCTCACCACCACTGGTCAAAAAGGTGTTGCTGTCAGGCATGTAGGTCTCTAGCAAAGCCAAGAAATGGCGACAGCTGACTGGGATTCCATACATGGTGGCTCGTATGGGCGCATAATTCCGTACATAGTAGCTCGTATGGGTGCATATAACCCACTACTCTTCAGATCCCTCTCCCAGCGCGCCAAGACGAAATCAGTCATGCGCGCCCACCACCCTTTGGCTAGTGAGGAAGCCCAGCCATAGCATCTGGGCTCTGGTGGAGGTAATCGCCTCCCCAGAAGAGCCAGACGATTACCCACAGTAGAGGCAGCTGCTGACGTCTCACCTGGGGGTGCAGTATCAAGGCCCGTGATCCCTGGGCAAAGACCACGAATATGGTGATACCCGCCAGAACCAGGGGTCTTAGAATGAGAGGTATATCCACACGGGACTCGCTCAGCATCCTTAGTAAGATCCCAGGACATCTGTCGCCTCACGGCCTGTCTCCTCAAATGGGTAAAAGAATATTGGCGGGGAATTGATGGAATGTATAAAAGAGCTCCTCCATCAAGAGTCAGCCAGTGCTCCTCTCCAAGAGTCAGTATAGCGGGGTCCTCGACATGATCCCCGAACAAGAAGCTCGGCTTCTGTAAAGCCTGAGTGGAAGTAGAATCAGCGGTAAAAGTGGCGTCTGTGATAAGCTGGCGCAAGCAATGGCGCCCTCCTTCCCGTACTAAACGGCAGGAATCGTCAGAACGATCCTAGTCAAACTGTGGGAATGGGCTAATGACTTGCCCAATGGAAGTGGAGGAAAAAACCTCCCGGCTACAACCGGCATTGGCATGAGCAGGAAGACTACCCGCGGGGAATTCAACTGCAATAAAATACAAAAGATGGAGTCAGAAAATCCGTCTCATAAGTAGAATGATAAGCTCATTCACGGAATAATTGGAGAGACGATTTTGAGTGTCCTACACCGGAAGAACGGTATGCATCATCACGTGAACAACGTGGCAACATATACCGAACTACAAGGTGTAAGACAACACAAGAATCGCCCCAATATATCCGAAGACTTGAATTGGCTAAGCAAAACAAGTCCGAAACCTTAACCTCCGCGAAAGAGGTATCGGTTCTTCCTTAATGACCCGCTAAGGGATCAGTCAGGGATACAGAAATAGAGAATTCTCACCCCTGAAGGAAAAGTCTGCCGGAAAAGACGTCGTGGGAACCTCCTCCTCACTGTGTTGCGAATGGGGATAACTCCCGGAAGATCGATGGTGACGAGGAGACATCGGAAGTCTGCAGTGAAAAGCAATCTGTCAGGTACAATATGAATACACGAAATTTAAACAGGGAAATTAAGCACTTGGACTTAAAATCCTATAAATAAATAGGATTTTACAGTTAAAGTCTAATTAAACCTACCAATTTTGTGCCCGCAAAACAATGATCGTTTTCGCGGTGAATTTTGGTGAAATACCCAAAATACCCTTCGTGTTCAAGGCCAAAATTCAGGTCAAGGACACGCGTAACCCGGGTCATGATCATCACATTCGATCATATAACACCCCGGTACCCCACAATTTTGGTTAAATTTTGCAAATAAACCCTTTTTGCAGAATTTAGCCAATCTTGCATAAAAAACCCCTCTACAAATTTCGCACTTGGTCTCCACATGCATTTATCGAAATTTGATCAGGGGCTCGGGGTTTAGACCCCTCGTATATCAGCCCCAAAGTCGTGTCCCTTTTGCAGATAAACCCCTCTAAAAAAACATTTAGGGGCTGTTTTGCAAATAAACACCTCAAGTAACTCCTTGATCCTATTGCATAAAGCACCCCCACATCCCTTCATCAAGTGGACATAAACCCAATACCCGAAATTTCAGTTCCACTTTTGCAAATAAACCCCCACGAAATTTCAGTCCCCTTTTGCAAATAAGCCCCCCAAAAATTCGGCCATTTCACCTCTCTTGCACAAAACCCCCAAGAGCATATTTTCATACATAAACTCCTATCTACCAAGCATAAAGATGCAATCTTTAAAGCAAAATAAGAGGATTGAGGGGAGGATTTAAACTTTCGGCCAAATGAGCATGTAACCTAGGTTCTAACTTCAGTCCTTTATTACATGGACACCACCCCAATTCTTTGGCCGAATTTGCAAATAAGCCCCCAAAGTTTTCGGCCCCCTATTTACACATAAAACCCTCAATAAGGTATGGTCTTTTTGCATGAAACACCCATCCAAATTGTTACCAAAGGGGAATGAAATCCAAGCCTCAAAATTTCAGTCCCATTTTGCAAATAAACCCCCACGAATTTTGCAAATAACCCCCCCAAAGTTTCGGCCATTACCTCTTTTTGCACAAAACCCCCGAAGTCTACTACAAGAATAAAGATGCAATCTTTACAAGAAAATAAGAGGATTGTAAAGAAGAGCTTACCAAATCAAAAGAGTTTTCTTTAAGCTTGAAGATGAAGGAGGGAACCCTACTTGGAGGAGCAAGTGTTCGGCCAATAGGAGACACCCAAAATCCTAGCCCCTCTTGAAGGATTGATGGATCCTTGAGAACAAATCAATGGAGGAAAGAAGTTTGGGGAAGAAGAATACACAAAACCGAAATAGGGGGGGTGAGAGTTCGGTTTTGAGGGGGAATCTTCTTTGAAATTTTGAAAAGAGGGGGGAAAACAAAAGGGGTAATAGAACCAAAACAAGGGAAAGGTAAACAACCAAGAAAGAGAAAAAGACAAAAGGGGAGAGGGGGTGTCTCGGCCCCAAAACCGAGACACCCTAGGGTGTCTCGGCCTTGGCCGAGACACCCCAAGGTGTCCCGGCCAAAGGCGAGACACCCCCGGGTGTTTCGGGTCCTATTTCGTCCTCATACGCCTGTTTTGGATCCGAATACGCCCGTTTTCGTTGGTTATTGGATGGTTTGATGAAAATCAACACCACTCAACATTCGATGCACGAAACCCTAAGGGTCAACGCCGGTCAACGCGTAACCCTAGGTCAACGCCAGTCAACGCGTTGCAACAAAAGTCAACGTTTGACGATTCGAAACCCTAAGGGTCAACGCCGGTCAACGCGTAACCCTTGGTAAACGCCAGTCAACGCGTTGCGACAAAAGTCAACGTCTGACGATTCGAAACCCTAAGGGTCAACGCCGGTCAACGCGTAACCATAGGTCAACGCCAGTCAACGCGTTGCAACAAAAGTCAACGTTTGACGATTCAAAACCCTAAGGGTAGACGCCGGTCAACGCGTAACCCTAGGTCAACGCTAGTTAACGCGTTGCGTCAAAAAGTCAACGTGCAGTGATCCGAAACCCCAGGTCAACACGATGTGACAGGGATAGTAAGTTCAAAAGTCAACTCAATGACACGAGCCAAACTCAATTCACCAGCTGTAGACTCGAGATTCCAACGACGGCCAGGCGATAAACGCAGCGCCGGAAAAACTTCGGTTATTCGTCAAAGCATCGGATAAACCGAAAATCGAAGGAGCCGAGAGTTGAAGCTAACCACAGGTCCCTTATGCCGACTGAAGGCCGGACCAATCATATCCAAAGCATTCCGGTCTCTTCTATAAAAGAAACGAGGCCGGAACGCTTTGGAGGGGGTATCTGTAGGCATCAAAAATTGCCGATAGGTCCCCACGAACAGCTCAGTGTTAGGGAATGACGATGAACGTCACTACCCGGTTCACAAGAGTCCAATTGACGTCGGTGAGCGCCTGAAGTGAATCGACGAGCTACGTGAGCCGACAGAGTTTCAGAACAACGGGGATACGGACTGACCGAGAACCCCGCAACCGCTGCAAAAGGAGCAACACCCGTCATGTCCTGATCATCACGCTGATAATCCAACCATGCGGGCTAACAGAGCTCTTCGTCGGAATTCCAACGCATCCAAAATCAACTAAATCCGAGTTTGGACGACGAATCAACGGCAAACACACCCGGAAAGGCCTCGGACTGAACTGGGGCACCCGGGGGTGTCTTGGCAAGCTCGAAACACCCGAGGGGTGTCTTGGCAAAACCAAGACACCCCAGGGGTGTCTCGGCCAGGCCGAGACACCCCCTGGGGTGTCTCGGCCTGGCAAAAAGGCGGAGAGTCGGTGGATACCTTCATCAAACGCTTCCGCAATCAGGCAATGAACTGCAGGGATCCCGTCACGGAGGAATTCCTCTTGCAGACTTGTCAGAACAACTTGTCCATTAACATCTTGGACGTGATGGGAATAGAGCCGCTCAATACCTGGAAAGAGTTGAAGGCTCGAGGAGAACAGGCTGAACGCTTCATCAGAAGGCGGAAGATCGAGAGAAACCAACCGATGGTTAATCTTCCGGATTCGGATCTCGTACCTCATGATGAAGAGGACGTACCTGCAGCAGTTATTGACGATGATCAAACGTCACAACAGCAGTCCTGGGAACAACAGGAGAATTCGGACGAGGAGCTCCAAAACGAGTACTCGTTCAAAGACGAAGACGTTCCAGCTATCTTCGAGACCCTTCTCGAAAACAACAAAATCAAACTCCCGCCCATCACGCATCAAGAGGAAGATGGCGATTCTGCGGATCCAACGTACTGCGAGTACCACAGAAGGATCCTCCACCCCACCAAGGAATGCTTTGCTCTCAAGAATAGCATCCAGACCTTGGTTGAAGCCGGCGTTATAACGCTAGGGTAAGCCAATTGAGAACGGCCCCAACTCTGAATAGTATATGAGTATAAACTGCTTCTTACAACTCCAAAGAGTATACGAGTATAAACTGCTTCTCAATCCTCCGACCGGTATAAGAGGTTAAACTGCTCCCTGATACTCCAATAGGTATATGAGTCTAAACTATTTCCTACCATTGACGGAAAGTTCCTGGAGGATATTAAACTAATATTCTTAAGGATAACCCGGCCAGATAACAAAGTCAAACCCAGTTCCAAGAGAGAAACTGAGGGTGGATTATCCAATGCATCGGGAAGTTCCCGAAAGAATACCACATGGGTATTCAATTGGTGAATAAGAAATTCACGTTCGAACCCTGAAGGTCAGAATGTCTCTTCTTATTTTCTAACTCTTATGAGCTATTTTTTTTGTGAGATGAGATCCGATCCTCTGATAGGTTAATCTTTCCTCACCAAGCCATCCGCTGATCAAACTAAGCGACAGTGGATCCACCAACATTTCCATCTGCCAGTTATTGGCATTTCTCCATTGGCGTTTCTCAGACTCAACGTACTAGGTCCTAAACGCCTAACATTAAAATCTTCCTTTGAGTGGTAATACGAGTTGGCACTTTCTTTGCTACCCGTATTCCACTCTCTTCGCTTTCTGGTCAAACCTATAAAAGTTAGGGCCAAAGCCAAAATCCCCTCTCATTCCTCCAATGAACGAGAGGTCCACTTTCAAATCGAGTGATCAAACCTTCCGACAGTTAGGGTCATCTCAAACTCCTGCTGGGTCAAACCTTCGTACAGTTAGGGCCACAGTCAAAATCTCCTCTCGATTCCCCCAATGAACGAGAGGTCCACTTCCAAATCGGGTAATCAAACCTTCCGACAGTTAGGGTTATCCGAATTGTTACGATTCTCGGAGTGGAGATCCCACTCTTAGTTTCATCCTTCCGGATTCTGGGGGTGGAGATCCCACCTCGAGTTTCCTTTCCAGCTGTAGATAGAATATAAAATTCTTCCTCTTCAGCACCGGGAGATAGAATATAAAATTCTTCCTCTCCTCGGACCTTTCCGATGCTCGGAGTGGAAATCCCACTCCCAGTTCATCATTCCGGACTCTGGGGGTGGGGGATCCCACCTCAAGTTCCCTTTCCGGCCGAAGATAGAATATAAAATTCTTCCTCTTCAGCACCGGGAGATAGAATATAAAATTCTTCCTCTCCCGTTTCTCAATCTGTCTTTGCTTTTAGAAAAGACACGATTGTCAAATCCGGGCACTCGATGCACGGGGAATTTTATCCCGAAGCCTGAGTAGGGATAAGTCAACGCCTAACACGCGTTGCCGGGTAGTCTATTCCCGTAAGAAAGACGAAGTCTATGTATTCAAAATCATAGCATTAAGTCTAAGGGAAGTAATTCTCTTAGCACAACGTTACATGTGAAACGGGTTTTAATAATTCACATGCTAGCCCGATTCAAACGGTAATCGGTAAAGGCACATCAAACCCGTTGATGGCTGGGGGTTTGCCAAAAATCCCAAAGCCTATGTCTAACACGCATTGCCGGTTAGTCCTTGACCGTAAAAAGGACAAAAGACCACATATTCAACATTGTGGCAGGTTGTTATTAATAACACCATAATCCGTGCCTCACACGCACGGGGAATTTTATCCTGAATCCTAAGTAAGGATAAGTCAGCGCCTAACACGCGTTGCCGGGTAGTCTATTCCCGTGAGAAAGACGAAGTCTACGTATTCAATATCGTAGCACTAAAAGGGTTAACTCTTTTAGCTTAAACGTCACATAGGAGCGGACTTAAACAATCCGCATGCTAGCCCGACTCAAACGGTAGTCGGTAAAGGCTAATCAAATCCGTTGAAGGCTGGGGATTAGCCAAAAATCCTAAAGTCAACGCCTAACACGCGTCGCCGGGTAGTCTATTCCCGTGAGAAAGACGAAGTCTACGTATTCAATATCGTAGCACTAAGAGCGTTAACTCTCTTAGCACAGCGTCACATGCGGAACGGACTTAAACAATCCGCATGCTAGCCCGACTCAAACGGTAGTCGGTAAAGGCTAATCAAATCCGTTGATGGCTGAGGATTTGCCAAAAATTCTATAACTGCGAGTCATTGACGCATCAACTCCCCTAGTTGGTCTCGTGACTCGAGCACCCAACAAATTCAGGATAAAATCCACACATGCAGATGAATCAACTTTAACAGTTGGTCCTGCAACCCCAACATTCGGGACCGCGATGCTCCAATACCTTAAGAGCTTAAACTGTGTATACTCCAGCAAACGTACGAGTATAAACTGTGTTAATGGCGATCCGTAAACCCTAGGGTCAGCGCCGGTCAACGCGTAACCCTAGGTCAACGCCAAGCAACGCGTTGCAACAAAAGTCAACGTTCGACGATTCAAACCCTAAGGGTCAACGCCGGTCAACGCGTAACCCTAGGTCAACGCCAGTCAACGCGTTGCAACCAAAGTCAACGTTCGACAATTCAAAACCCTAGGGTCAACGCCGGTCAACGCGTAACCCTAGGTCAACGCCAAGCAACGCGTTGCAACAAAAGTCAACGTTCGACGATTCGAAACCCTAGGGTGGACGCCGGTCAACGCGTAACCTTAGGTCAACGCCGGACAGCGCGTTGCGACAAAAGTCAACACGTGACGACGAAAAGTCAACACGTGACGACAAAAGCCAACACGTGACCGAGCCAAACTCAATTCATCAGCTGCACACTCGAGACTCCGATGACGGCCAAGCGATAAACGCAGCGCCGGAAGAACTTCGGCTATTCGTCAAAGCATCGAATAGACCGAAAATCGAAGGAGCCAAGAGTTGAAGCTAACTACAGGTCCTGATGCCGACTGAAGGCTAGACCAATCACATCCAAAGTATTCCATCCTCTTCTATAAAAGAAACGAGTCAGGAACACTTTGGAGGGGGTATCTGTAGGCATCAAAAATTGCCTATAGTTCTCCACAACCAGTTCAGTGTTAACGAGCGACGATGAACGTCACCATCCAATCCACATGAGCCTAATCGACGTCGACAAACGACTGAAGTGAATCGACGAGTTACATGAGCGGATAGGACTTCGGAATCACGAAGACCCGGACCAATCGGGAAGCCCGCGGTGCAGATCTGAAGAAGCTTTCTCTCCTGTGTTGAAGAACTTGATCAATCTTCAATCTGGCAGGGGTTCGCCAATTCTCCAAAAATCCAGATCTCAAAAAATGAGGGCCTGAGGCTTGTATTTATAGGCTCTGGGCGGTTAAAACAACATAACAACCTCTTTTTAGGCATGGAGACACCCCAGGGTGTCTCAGCGAGGCCGAGACACCCTAGGGTGTCTCAGCCATGGCCGAGACACCCCAAGGGTGTCTCGGCCTGGCCGAGACACCCCAAGGGGTGTCCTCAACTTTTTGGATGCTCCCCCCCCCTCTTGGTTTCCTATAAATAGCCCCCTTGGGCCTTTGTTTTGGAGGGGGATTTTTGGAGAGCCTTGGCGAAGCCCTGCTGCAGTGAAGAGTGGCCGTGCGCTTCAACGAGGAGAGGAGTGGTCTACATAAGCCTTCATCACCCTTTTCCCCCCTTCTTTCCTTAGTATTAGCCTTTAACGTTAATACTAAGAAGAGCTGATACCTCGTTTTAGCCGAGGTATACGCTTAAAGCTTATATATCCCTTCGCGGATAGACGAAGCTCTGTCCGATTTATCCGGATCAGAAAGTTTCTATATCCCTTCGCGGATAGACGAAGCTCTGTCCGATTTATCCGGATCAGAAAGTTTCTATATCCCTTCGCGGATAGACGAAACTCTGTCCGATTTATCCGGACCAGATCTGAGTGCCCCGGTGGTCCACGGATATCAACGTCCCCGTCACAGGCTAAAGACCCACGCAAGCAAGAGATGACAAACAGCTCTTGCGTTTGTTTGAAAGGAGTTGCATTTATTTTGTTTTCATTGTGTAAAGGTCTTATAAAAAGGCTATCTTTTTGTTTCATTGTAACGATTGAAGTTGTAATGAATGCAGCAATGAATACAGCGACTTTTTCCGCAAACAGTAACAGATTCAAAAGCAATGAAAACAGCGACTTTCACCGAAAACAATATACATGCTCACAAAGCTCATCACAAACATACTATTGTGTATAAATGTGATTTTTGTGGTTGAATTGGTCATTTGACCAAATTTTGTTTTGATTTGAAAAGAGTTTGTCATTTGCAAAATGTATTTAAAAGACCATCTACGTTTACAAATGATTTTCGTGCGCATCCACATGGTCAACAAAGACAAATGAATATATTTCATTGCACATATTACAATCGAAAAGGTCATTTGCACAATTATTGTTATGACCGTGTTCGTGCACCAAATGTGCCCAAATATGATCATAACCCAAGGGCATTGAGCTTAAATAATAGGGGTCATGTCACAAAATATTCAGGCACAAAAAATGTTTGGGTGTCAAAACAAAGTTAATTTTGTTTATTTTGTGATTTTTGATTGGTTGTTTTTTAATCTTGGTTTTTATGCGTTTAAAAGATGATTGTGTTTAAATCAGTTTTAATTACGAATATTTTTGCAAATTATATGAAAGAAAATATTTTCCTTACTGTTTTTGGGAAAACTTTAATTGATATAATCATTATCGAAAATAACATTAAAATTTATCTTAAAAAAATTTCAAATTACACATTTATATATCAAAGTCAGTGTGCTTTCAGACATTCTTCAGTCGACCAACCCTTTTTGACCAGTCGACCGACGAATAGGATTCAGTCGACCGATCACTTAGGACCAGTTGACTGGACAGAAAGTCCTTCTAAGCTCCTGAATTCTCTGTTTTCAGTTGATTTGGATTTCAGACCTGACCCGCTTAGAACCCGTTTGCACTCATCCATTGATTACCAATTATAAACAATACTGGCGCCACATCACACACACACAGCACACACATCACCACACCACACACACACCATCCACACAACACACACACACACACACACACAATATAATATATACTATATATATATATATATATATATATATATATATATATATTATATATACATATATATATATACTCATATATAAATATAATATATAAAGAAGAGAGAGAGCAGAGAGAGAGAAAGAGAGAGAGCAGAGAGAAATATGGTATGCTGGTTACCAATCATAAATTTCTAGTTTGTAAGTGAGGTGGCACACAATCCCTTTCCACTCATATAAATGGTGAGGACCACTTTTACATAATTGTTGAGGAGTTATATCCAGGGATCTGCAACGCATTTGACATATAGTGGAGGAGTTTGTCACCTCACTGCCATAGCATAACTTTTTGGTTGGTACCGAAGCGGGATACCCATTTTTCTTATATATATTAATATATATATTAATATATATATATATATATATATATATAATATATATATATATATATATAGTATATATATATAACTATATATAATATATATATATATATATATATATATACCATCTTACTATCCCAAATATCCCATCTTCTTCTACCAGCCGATTTCTCTTCAAAACCCTAGCTCTGGTTCTTCTTTGGTCAACCGGTCATGATCTCGCCAGTTGACCAACCTAGTTGCCAACTGGAGGAAGATTGCTGTTGCTGAGCTCCTCCTCAAGTCTATTACCTTATCCATTGCTCAGTATAGCTCTCTCTCTGTCTCTAGTTGTCTTTATTTCTCAGCTAGGGTTTCATAATCAATTTTTTGTTTTCATTTCTAGGGGTGCTTAGATTTTTATTCTATCCTTGTTATCATGACTGTGCCAAAGCGTGCTAGAGTTAGTAGGGTAGCTGTCCTGAACCTGTTCCCCTATGAAAAAATATCTTCAAAATGATACCTTACTTGATAAATATCGTAATATGTGCAAATTGAAAATTTTTCCTGGTAGATTGGTTAATTTTAAGGATCTCTCTTGTTATCAAATTCATACCTATTTTCATAATGTGGGACTACATGACATTCTCTCTTACAAAAATAAAGTACCGCATTATCTTGAACTTGTTTATCTCTTTTATGCCAATCTAACACTCATGGAAACTTATGACGGTACCCGCCTTATCCGAACTAGTGTTAAGGATCATGAAATAATTTTTTCTTTTGTAGAATTAGCTGTCATTCATAAGATTCCCTTTGGGGATATTCTTCTTCATGATGTTCAGCATGATGATCCTCATTCATAAGATTCCCTTTGGGGATATTCTTCTTCATGATGTTCAGCATGATGATCCTTTAGTAAACTCCTTGATTTTCCTTCCTGGTAAAGACTATCACATATCAAACAATTCCATCAATCCCACTGCTAAGTTAATTATCAGAATCATAACTTACAACTTAATCCCTAAGACTAGAAGCTATGATCACTTCTCTCCCAATAAGGTGACTGATGTTTATTCTATCTTTGCCAAAATCAATGTCAATTGGGGCCGAGTCTTTTTCGTTATCATGTCTGGCTCCTACACTAAGTTTCTCTCTTTTGGCTCTTTTATCACCAAAATCATCACTCACTTTAGAGTCGACCTCTCAAATGAACTCCGTGTTGATCCTAGTAGTGAATTCTTTGATCGTACAGCTCTTATCAGGATGTGGCTCTTAGAATCCCATCTATCTCATCCTCAGGTCTCCCTTGCTCCTTTTGGTGGTTCATCTTTTTCTTGTCCATCTAGTTCTAGGGCTCGTCCTCGTTCGTCAAGGGCACCCTCTTCTAGCATCCCTGATTATTCAGCTCATTGTATTGATAGTTTAGAAGAGGGAGTGTATGAGCGTTTGACTGATTTTGAGCGAAGGTAGGAAGAGATTCGTGCTGAAGCTCAGGGATGGCATGATGAGGTACTTAGGAGGATTGATAGGCTTGAGAGCAGCCAGGATATAGGATTCTTAAGTTTTGATAGTAGGCTTGATGATCTTTTTAGGATGGTGCAGCACCCTCCTCCTCCGGGTCCAAGGACATCAGATCATTGAAGACAGATTTTATTTGGACAATGTGTTTTTATTTTATTTTGGCTTGTAATTTTTTTATGAGTTTGAACTATGTAGTTTGGATTGTTTTGGTTTGGTATGAACAATGTATGAGATCATTGTAAACTCCTTGATGTTGATGTTTATGTATTTCAGCATATGGTTCATCACATCTATGCCTTATGATTGTGTATTTAGTGTTTTATGTTTGCTCACATGC
>NC_033801.1:54177493-54184094 GCF_001876935.1 Asparagus officinalis
TTTAATAATTTAGCTATAATCATCATTGCATACATTCTATGTGGCATCTTGATAGGTGGAACAATCCCTTTTTTATGATTATACTCACTCATGCTTACTTGTGGGGGAGCTTTTGCTCTCGTTTTGATTATTTTTTTCCAATTTTGATGTTGCGAAAAGGGGAGAAATAGGTTGGTTTGTGAGTATGTTGGTACATTTTATTTCGTTTCATGATTTATAAATAATTTTGAAAATTGTTTATCATCATCAAAAGGGGGAGATTGTTAGAACTCATATGTATGAGCCTACTTCTCTAATCTTGTTTTGATGATTAACAAACAATTTCTAATCTTATTTCTAGTATTTTGTTTTTATATTATATGCATTTAGGACATATTTGAGCATAATGATGATATTCTTGCTGCTTGAATGATTTTGTAATGAAGTCGTCATAACTAATATCAAGATTATTCAATCGCTTCATCCGTTACCAAGATCGAGCTCTATCGAAGATCATTAGCTTGAGTAAAATAGTTTAGGCTCAATTCAAACACATGCACATTTTTTAGAATATATTAAGTTTCTGGACTAGTGGCTTAACAACCATGCTTCATATCTCTTATTAAGTCCTTTAATCCACTAAAACATATTTCCAAACTTGCATATGATCATTGTGTCAAAAACAAGCCTAACACTTTTGCAAAATGATAAGATTTCACAAACGGGAAATGCAAATTCAAAAATTTCTTCTCAAATATGTTTGTTTTTATGTTTATAAGCATTTTCCACAATTTTACTATTTTTGGAATTTAATTGTTATTTTTAATTAAAGTTTAAAAACTAGATTTCTGAATTCTCAAATATCAGTTTGTGAGCTTCGGTCAATCGAACTGGTTGAAATGGTCGACCGAACTAGCTTCACCGGTCGACCGAACATGTTGCACCGGTCGACCAACCAGAGAATGGTTTTTTAGCTTTGAGCTCTTAGGGTTTTTCAGTCGACCGACACACTTGTATCGGTCGACCGATAGACACTCATCGGTCGACCGACACAAGTCCACCGGTCGACCGACTTTGTGATCGTTGCATTCAACGGCTAGTTTCTAGACCCGGTTTTTCTTTAGTTTTTGTCCTTTTCCTCTGGTTTGGGCTGATGAGTTGGGTGTCTATATATAGTCCTCAACACTTGTTTTCAAGCATGGAGTTTTAAAAAAAGTTTGCATAGTTTTGAGAGCTTCAAAGATCAATCAAAATCGTTTTCATTTGTTTTGCAAAAGTAGAAGAGCTACAACGCAATTGGGGATTTCCACCTAAAATTTTCTATCTCTTTCGTTTATTGGAGAAATTTTCTAAACTCCTATTTTCTAGCAAATTATTATTATTGTTTTTCATATTTTTTTGATAGATCGGTTTAAATTTCATTATATTTATTGTTTCACACACACCCATATTGAGCTTAAGTTTTTTCAAATATAGTAAAATTATTAAGTTATGGGGTTGTAACATTGAGAGTGAGCTTAATTGAGTTCTCATCTTTGTATTAGAGAACAAAACACTTTGTATTTGAGCTTATTTGTTGAGATATCACATTGTAATACACAAGGACACCGAGAGGAGTGGCGTCGGTTGTAAAGCCTAGGGAGATGTTGTAAATCCGAGCACTTGAGGAAGGCCACACGGCAAGGCCAACACTTAGAGGGTGTGTTGTGTGATTGCATTGTGAGAGTTGTAAAAGTTTTCAGTGAGCTAGAAAACCGATTGTGTAGTTGTTTTTGAGATAGTGGAGATTCTCCTCGAGAGTGAGGAGTGGAGACGTAGGTCGAGGGTGACCGAACTCTGTGATCATATTGTGTATTTGCGTTTGTTATTTGTGCACTATCTCATTTGCACCTTGTGTCTATGTTTATTTCGCCCTTGTTTAATTACATATCATTGCTCATAAGTTGTTGAATATCATACTTGATTGGATAGATTGTTAATAATTTTAATTTAACATTAATATCAGATTATATTAGCAATTACCCTATTCACCCCCCTCTAGGGTACTTTCAGAGGTCCCCCCATCAGATACTAGATGATTGGATCCATCCAACAGAGTTCTGTAAATGTCTCGGTCTCCATGACCGGTGTAGGGGTCTCCATGATGCTTGGGTGCTTAAGGGTATCCGTGAATATGGGCCTTACCTAGCTTCCCGAGTTGGTCGTCCTGAGTTTGGATAAAGTGTTTGCCTGAGTGTTGAAAGCACGGGGGACTTAGGCTACTCTGAAATCTGCAAAGTTGGTCAATAGATCCTTGACCGCCTTCAAATACAAAGAATTCTTGAGTCTTTGACTGTATACTCTCCATTCACCTAGTGTACCACAAGTTGGGAGTCGACCAGAATGTAGAGGTGCTCGGTTTTTGCTGCCAAGGCGGCTCGAAGTCCTGCTAAAAGTGCTTCATATTTAGCCTTGTTGTTCGAGGCGAAGAAATCAAAAGCAATGGAGTGCTGGTGCATTGACCCATCAGGACCACGTAGAACCACTCCCGCTCCACTGCCGACTTTGCCGAAGGACCCATCCACCTATAGCAACCACTAAGTGGCAAACTCTGGAAAGTCATGGTCGAGGGTGCGGTGTGTCCGAGAGGTAAATGCTTTGACAGCTTGAGATGTCGAATGTTTTGGTTGGACTGGTGGAAGGGGTGCATATCATTCATCATTTCAGGAGGTTGACTCAATGAGGAAGTCGGCCAAGGCCTGGGCTTTGACAGTCATTCTCGGCTCGAACTGTACATTGTACTCACTGAGCTCAACCGACCATGTAACCATCCTCCCTGAGGTGGTGGGGCTGCCGAGCGCCTTCTTCAAAGGCATACTTTTCCGCACAATGATGGTATGAGCCTGAAAATAGGGGCGAAGTCTCCTAGCCAAAGTGATGAGGATGAAGGAAGCTTTCTCAATAAGAGAATAGTAGAATTGGGTTGCCTTCAAGATCTGGCTAACATAGTACACCGGCTTATGAATACCCTCATCTTGTCGAAACAAGACAAAGCTCAAGACTTTGGGGGATATGGACAAATAGAGAGACAAAATTTCCCCTTCTTTAGGCTGGCTTAACAAGGACTTCGTGCTGAGATACTTCCTTCTTAAGGTCCTTAGAGGCCTCGCTGCATTCATGGATCCAACTCTTGTCTTCCCTTAACTCCTTGCTTCCTCTCAAAGTTTTGAAGAAGGGGAGGCTCCTCTCGGCACATTTGAGAGAAAGCGACCCATCGTCGATATCTTTCCATTTAGCCTTTGGACATCCTTTAGTGTGCACGGCTCGAGTAGCTGCTTGATGGTAGCTATCTTCTCATGATTGATCTCAATGTCTCTCTGGGTAATCATGAACACGAAGAATTTGCCTGACTACACCCCAAAAACGCACTTGGCTAGATTAACCTTCATGCGGTAGCGCCAAAGAACGGAGAAGGTCTCTTCGAGATCCGATATGTGGGACGATGCCTGCCTTAACTTTACAAAGATGTCGTCCACATAGGCTTTCATGTTACGGCCAATTTGAGGCTTAAAAATTTTTGTTGACTAGTCTTTGGTAGGTAGCGCCTGCATTCTTGAGAACGAAAGACATCACCTTGTAGAATGGGTCCCTTAGTCCGTAATGAATGGGGTCTATTTCTGATCATGTTTTACCATGAGGATCTGGTTGTAGCCTGAGAAAGCGTCCATGCAGTTCAACAGTTCATGACATGCGCTTTCATTGACTAGTTGATCAATCCCGGGGAGGGGGTAGCTATCATTCGGGAAGGCCTTGTTGAGATTAGTGAAGTCCACACACATCCTCCACTTGTTGAGGGCCTTCTTTACTAGTACCATGTTGGACAGCCACTCCAGGTAGTGAAACTGGCTTTAAGGAGTTATTCTACCTCATCTGCAACCGCCTTCTATCTCTCCAGGCTGAGATGTCTCTTCTTTTGTCGAACTGGTTTAGTGTATCGGTCGACTAAGAGCTCATGGCTCATCACTTTGGGGGGAATCTCGGACATGTCTTCAGGCCCCTAGGCTAATACATCGGTGTTCGCTAATAGGAACATGATCATGGCTCCTCGTTGAGGTTCAACGGGGCTGGATCCAATCTTGACCTTCCTCACCCTCTCTTGGTTGATCGGTATCGCATGGAGCTCCTCGACGGGAGCCATCCTTTCTCGCTACAATACTTTCTCCATCTGAAGGCATGTCTTCTCAATGGGCAATAGCACTCCTTTTCCTTTAATCGATAGCAGATAGTAGGATCTGGCCTCTTTCTAGTTGCTAGTTATGATTCTGACACCTTTAGGAGTCAGAAATTTCACCATCTGGTAGTAGTGGATGGGACTACCTGCAAGTTATTGCGGGCGGCTCTTCTCAAAATAACATTTTATGTTGACTTAAGATTCATCCCTAAAAACTAAGTCTGAACAGTAGACTGGTGAGGGTACTTGATGACCATTAGGGGGAGAGTGATCATCCCTTCCGGTAAAAGTGAATGCCTTGAGAATCTAATGAACGGACCTTGGTAAGGTTGTAGCTTGGATTTATCGATGTCCATCTGGTTGAAGGCATCGATGAACAGGATGTCCATAGAACTTCTCGTGTCGACTGAAATCCTCTTGACTTGAAAGTTATTAATTCTAGTCGAGATGATGATGGGGTCGTTGTGAGGCATCTCAACACCTTGCAAATCCGAGTCGCTAAAGGAAATGGGTTGATCGGTCTTTGGCTTCTTGTCACATAAATTGATTTGCAACATTCGCCTAGCATACTTCTTGCCAACGTTGTTAGATTGTCCTTCAGTAGTGGGTCCATCGCTGATATTGTTAATGACCCCTTTATTGTTAGGCTCGGCTGGTCGAACATCTGGTGGTGGCTAGGGTGAGGCAACCTAGAATCGGACCTCTTGTCTGCTCTCCCATAGCAGGCCCTCTCCTGTCTCGCTGGGAGACTAGTCGTTTCAAGTATCCTCTTTTTATCAAGTCTTCAATGTCTCTTCGTAGGATTCAGCAGTCATTGGTAAGATGTCCGTGTCTCGATGATATCGATAGTATTGTCTGGTGTCTCGAGACTGAGCATTCAACTTCATGGGAGGAGGGCAGAGTTGAGATACCCCTCCTTCTGGACCATGTAAAGGGCTTTTGTGGCAGAAGTGTTGAGGTCTGTGAGAATCGTCTTCTGAAAGGGCTCCTTCTTCTGATCCACCTATCGGCCCGATTTGATCTGGGGTCAGCTCTAGGGGGATCCCTTGCTATGTCTTTTCTCAGCAGGGGGTCGACCTCTCTTGCTGACCTAACCACCGGTGTTGTTGTAAGCGTCAAAAATTACCTATAGGTCCCCGAACACAGTTTGAGACAACGAGAAGACGATAAACGTTATTATCCGAGTCAAGGGAGTTCATCCAACACCAAGCAAACGTACGAAGTGGATCAGTAAGATGTGCAAGTCAGCGAAACAATGAACCATACGCAAAACAAGCAAACTTGAGGGGTCACGAATCGCCAAAATATCAAAAAGATGAACAAACCACCATTCGGAGGCTTGTGTAAGCGCGAGCCACCAAATGGTGGCTCGCACCCATGCGATCCACCAAACGGTGACTCGCACAGTCCCGAGCCACCACGACTCTTTTTGACTCCCAAACCTCCCAAAACGCGGATTTCGATGATTTTTAAGGATTCTTTCATCCCAGGACCTCCCCAACTGTTTTGAGGTTATCCCTAAAAGCGTTTAAGCGGTTATTAATTGCAGATAATGTTTAAACACGATTTCTTATTCAAAAGGAAGTCTCCAAAGGCCTATAAATAGAAGCCTAGGGTCTTCTTTAAAGAGGATCTGAAGTTGAAGAGGCGAGGTGCTGTCAAATTGTTCAGCTAACCACGAATTTCAGAGGAGAATCATCAGATCTTGGCGAATACTTTCATAAAGAAAGTCCTTCGAAAGGTTTGTGATTCTTTCCCCTTCTTTCCTCTGGATTAAACTTGGTTTTAATCTCGAGAAGAGCCACAATCTCGCTTGGTCGTGATTGTCGCTTCCGCAATTGTTTCCTTTGTGAAACAAGAGCGTAGTTATACTGTTGATTGGGTTAGATCTGTGGTGGTCCACGGACTAACGCGTCCCCGGCACAGGCAAAGATCCCACGCAAAGCAGCGGGAGATAAACTACTGCTGCGTTTTGTTTGATAAAGTTGTAATCTTTACTTTTCGTTGTAAGAAGATTTTATAAAAAGATCAACTTTTCTTTCAGTTTGAACTTGTAATCGATAAATGGTGTAACAGGTTTGAAAGTAATGGAAAAGGCAACTTTTGACAAAAACAAACTGGCGACCACAGTGGGAGCCGACAGCTTCTCTGCCAAAGCTGTAGTGTCGTAACCAAAGATCATCATCCCGATCAACGAAGAGGTCGAGTACGAGTTCGACCGGGCAAAGTATGAGGAATACTTATCCTCATCTTCCAGATCATTCTCTCCTCGTAGGAATAGGAGAGGCTCCACAAGGAAGGTTCGGGGGCACTTGGATCTGAAGGTTCAAAACCAAGATCCTCATCCCGCAGCGGCTCAAGGCACCCCTTGCAAAGCCGAAGCCACTACTGAAAGCGCGCCGACCTTATCCA
>NC_033801.1:54184560-54184953 GCF_001876935.1 Asparagus officinalis
GCCACTACTGAAAATGCGCCGACCTTATCCAAGAGAGCGCGTCAAAGACGACGTCAGCGCCTCGCACGCTAATTGGCCAAAGCTTCCGAGCTAATTGATGGAATTCGCTATGAAGAGGATCTGAAGTCTAGAAGACACCAACCGCCACGGTAGCAAGCGGGCGACTGTTTCAAATCAACGACGAATGAATGGGTCCCCGTTAAGAGGACACGTTCAACACTTGAAGAACGGATCAAGAAACGCCACGCTTTACTTGCGCACACAAGAATTCTGGTGCAAGAAACTAGGAAATTACAAACAAACGATGTAGACAACAGACTGTCAAAACCACGTCAAATCTGGAGGCCGAAATCCAAAACAAGGCCCGAAAAAACCAAGTTGCAGGTGGCTGGC
>NC_033801.1:54185016-54192737 GCF_001876935.1 Asparagus officinalis
TGGGCCGCGTCACCTCCGAGCCGATCATCCTCCGTTTGCAGAAAATTCGCCTCCCACGACCATTCTCGAGTCTCTAACAGCTCCTGTTTCTGTTCCGATGACTTTCTCACCTTCAGTAGAACCTCATGATAGTGTGGACCTGTCCCGATTCAAAATGAAGATTGTGGATTGCCTCGGTCCTTTGCGTAAAAGTGAACCCCATATGGTTCGTCGAACTGGGGTCATACGCGATTCCCCAGTAAGTCAAATATCTCTCCTACGGAGAAAGTACCAATAACCACTCGCCTCGGATTGTGAGTTGAAGTCCAAGAGCCCGTTAGGTCCTCACGCGCACGAAGGCGTGGGTTCAAACGAGCGACTCTTGAGAGTAATGACAGGGCGTTATACCCTCAAAGAGAGCTATGTTCGTCAGAAGACGACGATGTTAGAATGGGAGAATTATGCCAGCATAGGTGGCTCCGATAATCATATTAACGAGTTGTATTATCAGGCTGGGGGTATGAATAAATCTCGAAAGAGAAATACCCGGGAAACAGATTCTCTTTGTCCATGTACCAAACTTATTAAGGCGGTATTGTCAGAGTGTAACTGTTCCAAGACCATCTCGCAAAGGATTTCAGTGTTTGAAAGACTTTCTACAGAAACGCTAAGACACAAGTCAAGATGTTTCCGTAAAAGGAAGCCGGCCATTCAAGAACGTGAATTCTCAGAAGTCACGATTAACATGACGGACAAGGGAAAATCCACGCGACGCTTCACTCCCGAACCTTTTCCACAAATATCTCCGATTGACTCGGCTACAAACCGGGGCTATTAGACCTAGAGATTATAGGAGAGTTCAGAGGGGGAAGTCCTCAGACGATGAAGCATCAGACGCTAACTCTGCGATCGCTTCAGACGCCACTGTGTCCAGCACGGGACGGACTCGAGAATCATTCATGATCACTACTGAACAGATGGCTCAACTCCTTCAAGAGGCTTTGGCTAAGCAGAAAGAGGACTTTAAGATCGAAATGGATATGGTTGTGCAACGGGTTAAAGATTTACATGCACAACAACTCCAACAGTTGTCAAATCAGCGCGGTGAATCTAGTCATCGCTAGGCTACCAATCAAATAGATAGCGACTCAGAGGTAGAGGAAAATGTCAATACGAATGTTCTATTTGAAGATAAAAATACTGAAGATGTCGTTAACACTGGGGGTGGTACTAATCTCCCTCCCCAAAATCACCAGAAGAAAGATGCAGGCGAAGACCTTAAGATGAAAGACTTGGAAAGCAAAATCAATGCTTTGGTGTCTGCTCAAGAGGTAAAAAAGACTGGCATTCCGTGTCCTTACCCGAGAGAGTGGGACTCAAGTCCATATCCAGTGAAGTTTAATTTGATTAACTTCACGCCGTTCGATGGAAGGGGTTCCCCCACTCAACACTTGATTTATTTTAAGTCCCACCTAGGGATCATTTCTGACAATGAACCTCTGATGGTGCGATCGTTCGTAGGAACCCTTCGTGCAGCTGCCTTTGATTAGTACCGCCGTCTTAAACCGGGGAGTATCAATACCTGGGATGACATGGAAAGCATGTTTCTCGCCAATTTCTTTGACGATGACACTGAAGTGTCGATCGAAACACTCTTTGAAGAGAAGCAGAAAGATGGAGAGCTCGTTGAGACTTTGTTAAGCGCTTCTAGAATAAGGCAATGAACTGCCGAGATCCGGTCACGGAGGAATTTATCCTCCAAACATGCTACAACAACCTTTCCTTAGACGTATTAGAAGCTATGGGGACTGCACAATCTAAAACATGGAAGGAGTTGAAAGTACGAGGAGAGCAGGCTGAACGCTTCCTCAAATGGAAGAAAGCTGAAAGGGGACAACCAGCAAACAATACCCAGAAACAGAACTTTACCCCCCATGGTAAAGGGAAGGGGCAAGCGAATGCGGTAGATACAAATCAGACGTTTGAGTTACAACCCCAACAGCAGCCGCAACAACAAGCGCTAAAGCAACAAATATCTCAATGGCAACAACGGCCTCCAAGGCAACAGAAAACTTCTGAACCAAAATTCCTGAAGGAATATTCCTTCACGGAAGATGAGGTCCCTGGTATCTTCAAATACTTGCTGGAGAACAACAAAATTAAGCTGCCTCCGATCACTGATCATGAGGGAGCTAAGAAAATTACAGATCCGCGATATTACGCATTCCACAGAATAGTCCATCATCCTATGAAGACATGCTACGCTCTCAAGGACAAGATTCAGGCCTTGATCGATGTTGGAATCATCACTCCGAAGCCGCCTAAAGAGAAGAAGGTGGGCGCGAATTGTAGGTGTAAATTTCTGATTTTCCCGAGAATGAGGGATTTCGTTTGTATTTATAAGAAATCTTATTACAAACTAAATCAATCTGAATTACAACAGAAGCAGAGGGAATACCCTCTTTGTTTTTGTGGGGACTTTAGGTGACTATAAGACGCTTCGCTCGATGCTCGTGTCGAGTCTGCTTCCCTTGGACCGTTTGATCGAGGTTGCTGGAGAGCTTCAGTACACAGTAGAAGCTCGAATCGATAGAGTTTGGGTCTGCTTAGTTCACCGGCGATCGGAGCTCGGAACTAGGCAGTGGTGCTGTAACGCAGGGATAATGCGAACAGCTTATGGTTCAGTTGGCTGATCTAACTATGAACGAATCGTTCAATCGCTAGAACAGCCGAGTTCCCTCTTCTTGACTTGGAAGAGAAGTTGAACTCTGAATTCTCCAATTCTGAACCCTTTCTCCCAGGGTGGAAGAAGTTCTTACATAGTGGGGAGATGGCGTGGCCGTTTGGCTGTTCCTTGAATTATGGGATGTGACCATACGTCGTTCAGGGATAGCCTACTGTTCACATGTACCATGGGCGGTCATTCGAGGCGTCGCACTTTGTATCACGTCACGTAGGAGTGGGAAGGCCCCTCCTTGTATGCGTGACAACTGTTGTCGGGTGCTTGCGTGGATCTGACCAGCCAACGAGCGCTGGCGGCTCTCGTCCATCATTTGGACAACTGAGGTAAGCCGCATTTATGAGGGTGCAGGCTGCTTTGACACCTGTCTGCTCACTTGTACTGTGGGCGGCTATTCGGCGGGCTTGGAGTACTGTGCCTTCTCCTTTCCGGTCAGGAGAGGTGGGAAAGCTTGTTCCTGGCACTCGAGTGGGTTCGGACAGTTCGTCGAATGCTGGCGGATCCGTCTCTTGACTCAGACGGCTGAGGTGAGTCGCATTTATGAATGCTCAGGTTGACTCGACAACTGTCCAGTCCTTCGTGCTGTGAGTACTGTGAGCGGCCACTTGACGGTCTTGGGGTACTGTGCCCTCTTCCTTCGGGTTGAGAGGGATGGGAAGGCCCATATCAGCACGTGGGGCAGCGGATACCCAGCTGTACTGGCGATTTTGAGGCTTGCAGGCGGGTTCGACATGGACTCGGGCAGGCGAGTCGAGCAACAGGCGGATCCCCGTTGTCCTAATCGATCTTAACTCGTGTTGGCGAGTTGATCGTTTAGGCGAACCTAGGATCGAGCATATTTGACGTTTATGCGATTTAGGCCCGTGCTAGAGAACTGAGCGTGTGAGCTCCTCTTGCAGGCGAATTTCCTGTAAGCCCATAGAGGTATTTTTTACCGTCTACAAGACCCCCTTCAAAGTTTTCAGACCTAAACCGGCTCGCGTGTGGTCTGGGATACTTTGAATGAAGAAATTCTTGGCGAAGCAGGTGCCTTCGATTTCTTTTAGGATTTTTAGCAAACCCTCAGCTATCAACGGGTTTGATGTGCCTTTACCGATTACCGTTTGAATCGGGCTAGCCATACTATTCCCCTCAGTATGATGAGTTGCTGAACAGTTTCTCTTAGGCTTAACGCTAAGATTTCTGCTCTAACCTTTAGTCGTTTGAGGCGTGGATTTAACCGTTTAAGCGAGGTCATTCTATTGGCTTCGTTTGTAATTTTACCTTTAGGGGCGAATGAATCGTCGAGGCGAAATTAGCCTGTGGGAGCCAACTTTCGTGAGACTTGTGGGGTCGTGCCGAGTATTCGCAGGCGAGACCCCTCCCTTTTATGTGGAACCAGATCTGATGAGGGATGAGCCACGTGTCTACCGATAGGGCTTCGTGCTTCCCAGTTAAGGCGACGCGGTCTCATCGGGTCGTGGCGATCGTGACTTGACAACACGATGTCAGCCTCGTGTGTTCCGCCCCACGACGCATCGTGGCCGTGGTTTTCGAACCCGGCCGTTAGATCAAGTTGGGGGTCCTGATTTGGGTCTCGGGCTTTGACCGGCCCATTCCCCTTTTCAATGGCTCTTTCACAACTGTAGAACGAGTTGTGAAGGACAATGTGGGCCGTCGATTTCGATCGTGGCCACGTCTCTTGAACGCGATTGTCTTGCTTTGCAAGTGCCATTGGGGCCACGCCAGTCCTTTCGCCTTTAAATAGGTTTCATCCCTCTCCTCTTTTCGAAAGTTACCGTGTGTGAAAAAACTCCCAAAAGAGAAAGAATTCCCGCTTCGTTTCAATGGCGCCGAAATCCAAGAGGTGTAAAGTGAGGGGAAAGGGTCCCGGACGCTACTCCGACCGACTGGCCGCCGGTGTGACTGCCAATGTGCCTGAGGCGCGCTCGGGTAAGTTGAAAAATTTGACATTCTCGTGCTGGTCGCCGCTGTCGTGCCGGGAAGATGAGCACTGCTCATCTTGCCTTGGTGGGTTATGTCGCCTCTTGGCAGTCCCCGCGATTTTGGTAAGACTGCCCCCTTTTCAGGCTGATTTTACCTTCATCCGCGTTGGGCGGTTTCAGCCTATATCGGCGAGATTGGTCTTTATTAGGCGAAGGTGAACTCGCTTTTTGACAGGCGAATTCGACTTTTGTCTAGTAAAGGCGAATGCGGCTTATGCAAGCGGATCTCGTCATGTCGGGCTGACAGACGGATCTGTATCTGCCTCCTGATTTTTTTCTGACTTTGTTTTGCAGCGACCTCTGGCTTATGCAAGCGGATCTCGTTATGTCGGGCGGATTTTGCTCTTTGACAGACGGATCTGTATCTGCCTCCTGATTTTTTTCTGACTTTGTTTTGCAGCGACCTCTTCCGACGAAGCCCTTCCGAAGGGCGGGGCCATCAGTCTTGCCGGGGGTGCAAGGCGTACAGGACCTCCCCGGTTTCCTTCCTAGGGTCCGTTCCTAGTGTTCTCTGCCGATAAGCCGGTCGGCTCGACAAGGAGGGTCGCTGATGGGTACCACCTAACACTGCGTGAGTTGACTACCGACGCGGCGCTGATAGACGAGGACAGGGTAGAGCTGCCAAAACCTCAGTTTTTGTTCGGCGATTCTGTCACTGATCCTTCCGCTCTGCTGCTCAAGGAGAGTAGATGGCTGCGCATAGTGGAGGGGACCCACTATTACCTCCCCGACATGCCGAGGGGGTTCTCAATCGTCGAGCTACGGTCTTTCGCGGTCCCTCAGGTGATGAATTGGGACTTGACCCCCACCCAGGACGGGGTCACCTGTGGCGTCTTCACAGGCTCTACGGCGGGATATGGGGTGGAGGGCTCATGCAAGCGCGTGACGGGTCTGCGCCCTGGCCTATTGTCTAATGAGCCGCCTGCAGGGGAGTCGACGGCGGTAGCAGAGACTTTCCGTCACCGCTTCTTCCGAGTAGGCGGGAGTTTTCCCCCAAAGGACTTCAGAGCCCCGGGGTGGGTATATTCTGCGCCGGGTAGCGATACTTGGTGGTCCAAGATCACCGATTACATTCTGGCCGAGAATTCTGACCTCAAGAACTCAGAGCTGTATGTGGCCATTAAAGCCACTCGACATGGTTTGAGGATCAATGCCTCTCAGTTCCACAGCATCCTGGAACTGTACTGCGCGGAAAGCGGCACCTTCTTTACCCCCAACGGTGAGCTTGGTATATCTCCTCACGAGATGTATGACGTGTCAGGGTTGCCTCTGGGGGACTTCCCTTACGAGGAGTACGTCCCAGATCAGGATGAAATCGACCAGCTCTCCGACTGTTCCCCTTTGGTGGTAGAAACTCTGTGGGAGTTGCTCTGCCATTATCACATCTGCCTTAGCACCTTAGGGGCTATTGATTACAAGGGGAAGAAGAAGAGGACTCCGGGAATTAGTCACAAGAATTGGGCTGACTATCTGTTCCCAGGGAACGACGTCAAAGGGAAACCTGCTCTTCCTCTGGGCGGGTGCGACCAATCTGAAGTGGAAAGGAGGATGGCTGAAGAGGAAGCCACTATGATTCTCGATCATGACGAAGGCGGGTTCAAATCTAGAACGGCCTTCCATTCGTTTCACCACCAGGCCATGTCCCCTATTTCTGGGAAGGCTCTGTTCGCGGGGTACCTTATGTTGTGGCTGAAGAGGTGCGTAGTCCCTACTCATTCCTTCGAGGCGATTCCGGTGGAGGTGGTGTATCCCGCGGTTTGTTTAGCCCACGGGAAGTCCTATTCTTTGGTGTCGGCGACGATAGCGTGTATCCATCGAGGACTCTGCGCGTTGACGGCCCAGTTCTGCCGGGTTTCGACTATCGACGAAGGGGAAGGGGGAGTTGTCAGGACCCCTAATCCCAGAGTGGGACTGCCGTACACCTACTTGATGGCGTGGTTTGTTTACCACTGCGAGTGTTTGATGAGCGCTCCCGCAGCTCTTCAAGGAGACATGCTCGTTCCGTTCCTTGAGCGTTTGGAGAGGTGCTCTTGGAAGTGTAAAGACATTCCTGATGCGCGGAAGACGCTCTCCCATTTTGTCCATTACAATTTTTGTCGCTTCTTCCCTTACTTCAGCAGGGGAAGATATGGCGAGTCTCTTAGGGACGTGCCAATGGCGGACCACAGCACGGCTCTCCCTCGTGGCGCTTATCACGTCCTACGCACAGGTTCGGTGTGCTATCTCGAGCCGTATATCCCCTGCAGGTTTGCCCGCCAGTTCGGGTATGACCAGTTGTACGTGGACAATGCCAATCCCCGCCTACACTTCGAAGGAGGACTGGTTGACGGAGCTCGGGGATGGTTCTGGACCCATGCTGGTGGTACCCAGGCTCGTTTCGAGTTACCCGCGAAGGATCGCGATTTGCACCACACGCTCCTATACTGCCGCTGGTATCGGGGTGCTAGTGCTACTCTCGCTAATTTATGGTTTCAGAGCTCGTGTCTGTCGGATCGGGGGCAGTTTTGGTGACTTCGAAGGACGTTCCTCTACCGTCTGGCCCAGCGGCTTCCGCGTCCGCATCAGGAGGTAACCTTTGCAACAGTATCCTTGATTGCAATGTCGATCTTACACCTTTTGATGTTGGTATTGGATCTATGCAGGTGCGGTGGAGAAGGTGATCTCCATTCCTTCTGACGAAGAAGAGGAGGCTGGAGATAAGGAGGAGCTCACAGGCTCAGGTAAGTGTGTGTTTTAACATTACTCCCTCTCCCGTACCTGAACATCAATAGGGTCCCTTTGGAGGGGTCTCAGTTAACCCTCTATGTGTATTTGTAGCTGATCCTACCCACGAAGTCGCCGGCAAAGAGGGTCCTCACTCTTGGGCGAATCATTCCTCTGGGGAAAAGGGCGAATCTGAGGAGGATGACGATGCCTCTGTTCATGAGGCGTTATCCAGTGAGGAAGAGGATTTGGCTCGTGAGGATGCGCCTGGCCCAATAGGGGGATCTCCTGCTCCTGCGGAAGCGTCTGCTGGG
>NC_033801.1:54192773-54206242 GCF_001876935.1 Asparagus officinalis
CGGCGGCGGCCGTTGATGTTGTGACCGCTGCTCCGAGGGCGTCATTGGTCACACCGGCTTTGGCGGCGCCAATCACAACTTCTACGGTTATGACTAAAGGTACTTCAACCATAAGTTCATCCCCGTCGTGCGATATGCCCACAGGCTCTCGCCTAGCTTTTTGTTCCAGTCGCATTTGCTAGTGGAAGTCAGCTTGGTCAAGATCTCGATGATCGTTTTGTTAAAGGCTTCGGCCAAACCATTCGCTGAAGGGTTGTAGGCCGTGGAAGAGAGGTTCTGTATTTGGAATTTGTCACAGAATCTGGTGAACGCGTGGCTAACGAATTGCGTGCCATTGTCATGAATGATACGTCGGGGTACGCCGTATCGGTATATGACATGGTGCTTGATGAATTTGATCACATCGTTAGTCTTGACTTCTCTTAAGGGGACGGCTTCGGCCCACTTTGAGAAGTAATCGGTGATCGCGAGGATGAAGCGATGGCCTTTCGCCGATGGTGGAGAAATTGGCCCAACTATGTCCATCCCCCATGCTTCGAAGGGCCAAGACGCCCTCGCCGCTGGTGCATGTAGTTGGCGTGGATTTGGCATTCGTAGCATCGCTTCGCATAAGCGACTGCGTCAGTAACCATCCCAGGCCAAAAGTAGCCTATCCTCCGCAGGCGATCCCAAAGTTTGGGTCCAGGCTGATGAGCTCCACATGCGCCATCATGGGCTTCGCGTAGGGCCTCTTGTGCCTCTGCCTTTGAAAGACAGCGAAGCAACAAGCCGTCGTATGACCTCCGATACAACATTCTAGTGGTTGAATCGTAGTAGAACCTCGAGGCACGTCGTCGGATGGACTCTCGTTCCTTCGAGTCCTCGGGCAATATGCCGTATAGGACATAATCGATGATCGGGAGACGCCAGTCTTCCTGATCTGGCTGATCCGGGGCTTGATGAGTGGCGTTCGCCTCTGGAACATCTTTTAGCCGAAATAGTTTTCGGCTGGCGACAGTGACTCGTTGGGTCGTTCCCGAGGGTTGGGCTAAGTTAGCCGCCAAGGACGCGAGAGCATCCGCATGTGTGTTCTTGGAACGTAGCACATGCTCAATGCGGAAATTCTCGAATGACTCCGTTAGCCTGACAGCCGCTTTGTGGAGTGGGATGAGATCGTCGTTCCTGACTTCATACTCGCCAGTCATTTGTTTGACGATGAGTTGGGAATCGCCGTAAGTCTCCAGGTGTTTGATCCCTAACTCTTTGGCCAACTCGAGTCCTATGAGCAACGCGTTGTACTCAGCTACGTTGTTGGTGCACGGTTCCGTCAAGGAGAAGGCCCGGGGTAACACGTGATCATGCGGAGAGGTGAGGACCACCCCCACTCCTGCAGAGATAGAGCCGCTTGCGCCTGCACGGGACGCGCCGTCGAAGAACATCTGCCACACCTCTGGTGACGAAGTCACATTGGCTTCGAGAGGTTCATCTGGCAGATCTTCAAATAGGTCAGTCTTCACCCCCAGCGGGTGACTAGCCATGAGATCGCAGATGGCCTGTCCCTTGACTGATTTCTGCGGCATGAAGTGGATGTCGTATTGAGAGAGCAAAAGCGCCCACCTGGCCAGGCGCCAGTTTAACGCTGCGGGTTGTGTCATGAAGACCCGAATGGGATTCATCCGGGAGATGACATGGATAGTTTGGCCAACCAAGTAGTGCCGCATCTTTTGGATAGCGAACACCAAGGCTAGGCATTCCTTCTCAACCATTGGGTACCATTGTTCGGCGCCCTGCAAGGTTCTGCTCAGGTAGTAGATACCTTGCTTGTGGCCTGCATCGTCGTTTTGAGCCAAGAGGGCACCTAGAGAGTGCTCCATGGCCTGTATATATATGAGGAATGGCCTCCCTGAGATTGGCACCGCAAGGACAGGCGGATTTGAGAGATAAGCTTTGATCTCTTCAAAGGCCTTTTGGCATGGCTCGTCCCAGACGAAGGAAGTTCCTTTCTTCATTAGCTTGGAGAAGGGTTGACACTTGCCCGAGAGATTTGAGATGAATCTTCGGATGTAAGCCAATCGTCCCTGAAGGCCTCTTAGCTCTTTAAGATTTCGGGGCGGCTGAAGCTCTTGAATAGCTCGCACCTTGTCTGGGTCAATTTGGATTCCTTTTGTTGTGACGACGAAACCGAGGAACTTACCGCTAGACATCCCCAAGAATGACTTAGTAGGATTCATCTTGAGTTGATGAGTCCTCATGAGTTCGAGAATGACTTAGTAGGATTCATCTTGAGTTGATGAGTCCTCATGAGTTCGAACATCGCCTTCAGGTCTTTGAGGTGGTCCTCCTTACGGCGACTCTTCACGACCAGGTCGTCGACGTAGCATTCGACCGTCTTTCGCAGATGATCTCGAAAAATCACGCTCATGGCGCGCTGGTAGGTTGCGCCAGCGTTCTTGAGTCCGAAAGGGGTGTAGCAGTACACCCCCATGGGAGTTCTGAATGTCGTGTGCTTCTCGTCCTCGGGGTGCATTTTGATTTGATTGTACCCCGAGAAGCCATCCATGAAGGACATCCTCTCGAATCCGCATGTGTTGTCGATGATGACATCCGTGATGGGCAGAGGAAACTCGTCTTTAGGGCATGCAGCGTTGAGGTTCCTAAAGTCGATGCAGATGCGGATCTTACCGTTCTTCTTCAAGACTGAAACAATGTTCGCCACCCAGTCAGGGTGTTGCTCCTCTCTGATGAAGCCGGATTCGATCAGCTTCTTTACTTCAGCTTCGATCGCCTCCATGATTTGGGGGCGAAACCACCTCTGCTGTTGTTTGATCGGCTTGGCGTCAGGGCTGATGTTGAGGCGATGTGTGGCGACCCGTGGGTCCAGACCAGGCATGTCCTCGTAATTCCAGGCGAAGACGTCTATGTATTCCCGTATGAGGGCGATGAGGTCCTCTTTTTCTTGAGGAGGCAGACTGCCGCTGATGAATATGGGTTTGGGATTCGCCTCAGTACCCATGTTCACCTGGAGGACTTCGTCTTCAGTTGGTGGTTCGCGCTGTTCGAAGCGATTGCTCCACTGGGCGTTAACATGGCGATCCCATGTCTCGTCGTAAAGTGGAAGTCGTTCTATTCCGGCGGGGTCTATCGTAGCCATGTTGACTGTGAGGCTATCGAACAGACCCCTCACGCTGACGTCCGAGTCCCAAGCCGAGGTCTTTGACAATTGATCTCCTGAGCATGCGTAATCGGAATCCTCGTCGACGTAAAAACACAAATCTGACGAGGAGGAGGAGTAGCCTAAGCCTCTCCGAGTCCTGTTGAAATAATTTGAGGGCTTGCCTTTTGGTACGTAGGCGGGTTTGATGATCGTCTTGCGCCCTCGGCCATAATTCAAGCCTTCTAAGCGAGTGAGGTCATACCTCATGTCGCTCATCATACGTTTTGCAACTCGACTGTATTGCGAAAACTGTGGCGCTGGGTCCTCGTCTTCAGATTCATCCCATAGCGTGCGCAAGGGATGATCAATCCGACCGAAAATGATATCTTTTCGATACTTATTTCGGGCCGGAACGACGAACACGGCTTGCGATGATCTGATCGGCTGTGTCCTGGTGACGCATGACGAGCACACCGGCAAGTGTAGGGAGGACTCACTGTAGAGTGTCGACCATAAGTTATTAGGTGCATCATCCTCAGACGTGGAGCAAGACGACGAATAAGCAAAGTCGGATTTCTCATTCATGATAAGTTTTTCCGCCTGAACAGCGTTGGTTACATGGTGACTTTCGTAGCCAATTACAATTGACTCGAAGTCATTCAGAATTAAACTGTCGCCATATTCAGGCTCGCTGTCCGCCTCGTTGCCACTCTCCAGATCTTCTGCCGGTGGCTCGTCGGGCTCCTGGTACAGCAGGGAATCCGCGAAGTAGTTCTCGACGCCTTTAAAAGGTTGCTTGTCGGCTACCACTGTCCTTACTCGCTCGTAGTCGTCTACGTACTTCAGGCACTGGTGCAATGTGGACGGAACTATCCGGTTGCCATGAATCCAAGGACGTCCCAGGAGTATGTTGTAGGAAGGTTCGGCGTTAATGACGTAGCACGTCACCTCCGTCTTCATGTCGCCAATCCGACACTTCAGGCGGATTTTGCCGAGCGGCCGAGTCCCGTGGCATTAAAGCCGAAGATGGTAGTCGTGGTCGAGGCTAGGCGCTTTGACGGTATCCCCAAGTGTTTGATTAACCTCAGGGGCACGATGCTCAGCGCAGACCCCGGATCGACCTGAATCTGATCCACCTTTGACGAACCGACGTACCCTGTGAAGTACAGCGGCCGATCATGGGTCGTGCTCTTGATGAGCATGTCCTCAGGGGTGAAGGTGATACAGGGGATCCGTCTCTCGGAGACTTGGCAGCAAGTCGCACATTCCTGTTCGGTTTCCGTTTCTATCGAGAAATGGGTCGAGAACACCTCCGAGTCGGCCAACGCCTCTTGTAGGGCCTCTCGGGTAGGTTTGGATAACTGGAGGAGGTCGTACATGGTGATTTACGCGGGGATACTTTTCAGTTGCGCGAGCACGTTGAACCGGTAAGGCTGGCGGCTTGAGCTCGGTCCGCGGCCGGCCTCGCGGGAGGTCCTGCTGGGTTTTCCACCCTCGCGGGATATTCTTTCGCAAACTCCTTTCCGGCTCTCGTGGCGAAGACGTTGGTGTCCTCTTCAGAGTCTGTCAGGGCAGTCATCGCCGTGTCATCTCTATCCAGGGTGGCGTAGATAACGTTGCAGTGTTTTCCCTTAGCCTTCTTGGAAGGCTATGTAGTCCACTGCTCATCATTGAGGAGGTCCGGATGGACCCACATCACCTGCCCCGATGGCAGAGTTTGTGGGACCAAGCCCTTTCCCCGCTGGTTGTGAGGATCGTCGTTGGTGATCCTCAAGACTGCCTTGGGGATAGGAATTATCCCCGCTGGAGCCTGGACCTCTGGGAGACCCGTCCCAAAGCTCAAAGTGACCATGTTCGCCGTCACTTGCTTTTGGACTTTCTCCTTCTTCAAAACCCCCGCGTCGTAGAGGGCCTGACGCTTGTCCTTGAGGACGTAGCACTTGGTTGTGTGATGGCCAAAGAACCTGTGATATGCACAGTAACTTGGGTCACCGGTTTTGTCTGCCTCCTCAGGCTTCGTGGCTTCTGGCAGCTTAATCCGCCCACTCTTGAGTAGAGTGTCGAAAGTCGCCACCACCTGGTCTTCTTTGAAATCATATTGCCGCTAGGGGCGTGGTTCAAATTGCCTGGGTTTAGGCTTTTGAGCAGTCTTCGGCGCCGGGGCGGAGTCGACTGCCATGATCTCTTTTCCTCTCGACCGAGGAGGATTCTTTGGTGCAGCTGGCTTTGCTGCTCCCTTCTTGGACTGCGGCTCTTCGGCCTCCAGTCTCTTGATCATATTTTCGACTTGCTCGCCTTGGCGAACAAGCTCCTTCCAAGTCCGGGTCTCTACTGCCCCTATCTTGGACAAGAAATGGATCGACAGGTTGTTGCGACACATCTCGATTAGTGTCGCCTCGGAAACTTGGTCCCGACAGTGGACCGATCGATTCCGAAATCTCTTCACGAAGTCATTGACCGACTCCGACTTCCGCTGCTTCTCAGCAAGGAGAGTGGCCATTGACACTTCGGTGTCGTCGTCGAAGAAGCGGGCGAGGAAGAGCTTCTCAACGTCGGCCCATGCTTTGATGGAGCCGGGTTCCAGTTTGCGGAACCATTCAAAGGCCACCCCCTTGAGGGTACCTATGAACAGTCGAGTGAGAATGGCGTCATTCCCGGTAAGGAATTCGGTCTGCGCCATGAAGTATTAAATGTGCTGCGAGGGTGACCCCTTGCCATCAAACTGTAACAACTGTAACAAGCTGATGGGCTTGAACTTCGCTGGGTATGGGACCGTGTCCCATTCGGTAGGGTAGGGACGTACCACCCCCAGCTTGTTCATATTTTGTTGAAGCTTCAGCGCATTCAGCTGGTCCTGGAACTCATTGAACCTTTTGTCACGGGTGCTATCCCCAGTGTGTGACGTTCCTATCGACGTTTTGGAGGAGTAATCAGAATGCTGTCACGGGTGCTATCCCCAGTGTGTGACGTTCCTATCGACGTTTTGGAGGAGTAATCAGAATGCTGATCATCCTCCGTCTCAGTCGCTGGACGGTGAGGAGGTACCCACTCCTTGTCCCTAGTTTGCCGGGGTAAGGGACGTTGGGTCCTTTTCTTCTTCTTTTTCTTGTTCAGCAATTGCTCCATCATCTCTCTTAGAGAGTCGATGGTTGCCTGCTGTTCCTCCAGCTTTTGGGCCATTGTCTGCTCGGGGTTGAGTCCGGTCATGTGCACTCTCGCCTGCGCGTCTTGACTTGAGCGTGAGGTCTGAGATGTGGCCGCGGCCGAATGAACCTCTTCTTCTCCACAGGAGGGAGGTACAAGGGTGGAGTAATCGAACCCAATGCTTGCCCCCCTGCGACTACGTGTTCGCTGGTGTATGCCATCCTGCCGGCGTTGAGCGAACCGAGTGTTAGGTCTCAGGACGGGGTCCGAATCTGGTGAGTCGGAGAGTACCGCCTTCCCCTTGTCCGTCATGTTGACTGTGGCGGACGCGAGCTCTAAGTCGCCGGCAGCGCGTCTTTTTTGGTGACGACGCCTTTGGCGGGGCAGCCTTGGTCGAGAGGACTGTTGAGAGAGTCTCTCAAACACCGAAGGTTTTGCCGTTCCAACGCACTGGCAGTCGGCAAGGACCGTGTGGATGAGTCTCTCGCAGTGGCACTAAGGATTCGCCTCATGGATAGTGCGTTTGCGAGTTAAGTATTCTCTGAGGTCTTCTACGGGTGGTTGGTGACAACCCCCAGCCTCAGAAGAGTCATTCGGGTGAGCGTACGAGAGATTTTTGGACGTGCTCTCTGGTGTACCCTGGTTGGAATGCTTTGGTACCGGAGTTCGGCGATCTCGCCTTGACTGGCGAGTCTTCACGTTCGGGCGAACTCCAGTGCGTAGGCGGGTTTCAACCCTTCGTTTGGACGAGCGGGTTTGCAAGGTGTCGCCTATTTCCTTGCCTTTACGTTTATCCGCCAAATGGTTATGGCGAGGCTCGCCAGCCTTCGAGGATTCGCCTACTTGGGTAGGCTTGCTCGTTGAAAATGAGTTATTCGCATCAGGGATATGACCTGAGAAGTGAAGTCTCCTCGAGCGGGCGGCTCTGCCTTCTTCGGTCGGTGCTCCTGATTTGGAGGGCCTTCCGACATCGGGCAGTTTGCCTTCTCGTCTAGTGTTTCTCGGGCCTGTATGATGGTCCAGGCCATTATGAGAAACGGAGGCTTGGACCTCCTGTCTGACGAATGTTTGCCGTCGCTGTTGGCTAGCTCTCCCAGCGAGGAGAGCGTCACCGCGGGCTGTGGCAGTGCAGTTTGTGCCGGAGTGAACCGGCGCTCCCTTTGGGATAGGTGTCTGCGGGGATCGCTTGGCGACCCATTTGGCAGACCCTTGCCCCTTGCGCTCGATCTCTGGCTTGGCGTTGATCGATTGCGAGGGAGTGGGTTCCCCCGACGAGACTCGGGTGGATCCCTCGGGTGCAGAGGCTTTGACCGTCTGAGGTCGGCCTCGGTGCACGACTCTGTGGCGTTTGCGGGACGTATCGCCACAAGAGGAGGAGGAAGACAAGTACTCTTCGTACTTGGCCTGGTCGAACTCGATTTCTAGGGACTCCACTGTCGTCCCGACAGCAACCTCATCAAACTGAGCCACCACCATCTCGTTAGATGAAACAGCTTCTCCCACTGTAGTCGCCATCTTCTGTAGGTGTAAATTTCTGATTTTCCCGAGAATGGGGGATTTCGTTTGTATTTATAAGAAAGCTTATTACAAACTAAATCAATCTGAATTACAACAGAAGCAGAGGGAATGCCCTCTTTATTTTTGTGGGGACTTTAGGTGGCTATAGGACGCTTCGCTCGATGCTCGTGTCGAGTCTGCTTCCCTTGGACCGTTTGATCGAGGTTGCTGGAGAGCTTCGGTACACAGTAGAAGCTCGAATCGATAGAGTTCGGGTCTGCTTAGTTCGCCGGCGATCGGAGCTCGGAACTAGGCAGTGGTGCTGTAACGTAGGGATAATGTGAACAGCTTATGGTTCAGTTGGCTGATCTAACTATGAACGAATCGTTCAATCGCTAGAACAGCCGAGTTCCCTCTTCTTGACTTGGAAGAGAAGTTGAACTCTGAATTCTCCAATTCTGAACCCTTTCTCCCAGGATGGAAGAAGTTCTTACATAGTGGGGAGATGGCGTGGCCGTTTGGCTGTTCCTTGAATTATGGGATATGACCATACGTCGTTCAGGGATAGCCTACTGTTCACCTGTACCATGGGTGGTCATTCGAGACGCCGCACTTTGTATCACGTCACGTAGGAGTGGGAAGGCCCCTCCTTGTATGCGTGACAACTGCTGTCGGGTGCTTGCGTGGATCTGACCAGCCAACGAGCGCTGGCGGCTCTCGTCCATCATTTGGACAACTGAGGTAAGCCGCATTTATGAGGGTGCAGGCTGCTTTGACACCTGTCTGCTCACTTGTACTGTGGGCGGCTATTCGGCGGGCTTGGAGTACTGTGCCTTCTCCTTTCCGGTCAGGAGAGGTGGGAAAGCTTGTTCCTGGCACTCGAGTGGGTTCGGACAGTTCGTCGAATGCTGGCGGATCCGTCTCTTGACTCAGACGGCTGAGGTGAGTCGCATTTATGAATGCTCAGGTTGACTCGACAACTGTCCAGTCCTTCGTGCTGTGAGTACTGTGAGCGGCCACTTGACGGTCTTGGGGTACTGTGCCCTCTTCCTTCGGGTTGAGAGGGATGGGAAGGCCCATATCAGCACGTGGGGCAGCGGATACCCAGCTGTACTGGCGATTTTGAGGCTTGCAGGCGGGTTCGACATGGACTCGGGCAGGCGAGTCGAGCAACAGGCGGATCCCCGTTGTCCTAATCGATCTTAACTCGTGCTGGCGAGTTGATCGTTTAGGCGAACCTAGGATCGAGCATATTTGACGTTTATGCGATTTAGGCCCGTGCTAGAGAACTGAGCGTGTGAGCTCCTCTTGCAGGCGAATTTCCTGTAAGCCCATAGAGGTATTTTTTACCGTCTACACGAATGCTGTTTCTATTAGCTTTGGCTCTATCCCTCTGACATGGTTTCAGCCAGAGCCCGTATCCAAAGTACAAGTGAAGACTATCAACGATGATCATTACGGACAACGTTAGAAAGGACTTGTACAACACGTAACTCCTAGCGGCGAAATTCTTTGGGTCCACCCGGACTTGCTCGAAGATGAGCAATGTGTAGGATCCTCATCTAAAAAGAAGTCCAAAAGTAAGGGCAAGGCTTGCTGTCCCACGACAGCAATTCCTGAAAAAGATGATGAAGGTATCCCCATCTTGTCACTTTTAGAAGACGAACGAGAGGCTCTTGTCACCAGAGGTGGGAATGAATATCATTACTAATACTCCGAAACCTCTGACGCAAATGCCAAAACGTTAGCCGAACTGGGGGTGGTTACAACTCCCCATGTGCCAACTGAAAAATCTCAACAAAAACCAGCTAATAAGCAAAAAGAGAAGGAGCCTCAACCTCAGGAGGCTCAGAACCCGAAGCAGTCTCGATTCAATCGTCCGATTGGGATAGACAAACTGGGAAGTTCAAATACTCCTTACCGCTTTGATATTATAGCTCAGCTAGCTAACATCCTAGCGAGAATAACTTTATATGAGTTATTGCGCCTCTCCAAAGACACTAGATTGGCCTTGCGAGAAGCGTTAGCTGATTCTGACGCATTCCTTACTCAAGTCAAGCCAGTCCTCAAAAAAACAGAATCATTAGTTCGGCTTTGCAATTTATCGGCCAAACAATTCCCTTGTATTACGTTCACTAAGGATGACATGCAAGTGAAGAATTCAAAGCACGATATGCCTCTATACTTTACCGGATACATTGGCTCCAGCGTTGTTAACCTGGTCCAAGTTGATCCGGGTTCCGCTATTAGCATCATGTCACTCCGGTTGATGTACAACCTTGGAATTCCAATGAGCAAGCTGGCTTCCACAGGTACCGTTATATACGGGTTCAATACCAGTGGATCCAGACCTTTGGGTAAAATCCGGATAAAATGCCAACTTGGGGATTTAAAGTCCGAAGTTACGTGCTACGTAATCTAAAATCCGGATAAAATGCCAACTTGGGGATTTAAAGTCCGAAGTTACGTGCTACGTAATCGATGCAGAAACTTCCTATAATTTACTATTGTGTCAACCATGGATCCATGGTAATCTTATAGTTCCCTCTACTCTTCATCAGTGTCTAAAATATGTAGATGCCAATAATGAACTCAAGACGGTGGTCACGGATAAGCAACCGTTTAAGGGATTAGAAAACCAATTTACCGACTCCCTCCTTTACGGTGTTGAATCTGATACTGAATCATCGGCCCAAGGCACGGATAGTGGGGAAGAAGCTGACACCAAAGCCGGGCTGGATTACAATGGCGGTTTTGTACTGAGTGACATTGTACCCTTTGTAATCGGTCTTGACGATGGCGAATCGTCAGACGGTAGTTGTAATTGGCAACTTGCCGAAGAAGTAATAAATGGCGATTTAGAGTACTCACTGTGTTTGGCTAACGTAATACAGGGATTGTACGATAATCCCGATATACACATGCCGCTTCAGTCATCTTGCTTCACGAAAAAGCGCTTCCAGGACTCGTTTGGAACAACCTTTGTCATTCCTACTAAAGCAGGGGGTGAAAAGGAGTTAGTTTTCGTTTGTCATTCCTGCTAAAGCAGGGGGTGAAAAGGAGTTAGTCTTCGGCAAAGGGGAAGTATCTCCGCCATCGTATCCCTTTTCAAACGAAGATAAAAATGATGAGAGATCCAGCCTTCATTTATCCAGATATAGTCAACAGGCAAGTGATTTCATGAGAAAATGGAGATACAATTTTGCGCTTGAAGAAGGTCTTTGTTTTGGTCGAGGCCTACGAGTTCCACCTCGTATGGCCTACGTACCGAAAGGAAAACCCGATAACTATTATGGTTATAAAAGGGGTCTGGGCTATGCCTCTGACGACGAATGTTGTTGGCAAGTCATCGACCACTTAGCGAATCAAGATGGATATTCTTCCGACTCTTCTAATTGGGATTCAGATGTCAGCCTTGGAGAAGTATTCAAAGGCCTGATGTCGAATATGACCACGGTCGATCCTTCTACGATGCAAGAAGATGATCAATTGCCAACTTGGGAGGACTCATGGATTCATCATCTAAATATATGGAGACCGATTCGAACAAAGAGAACCTCCTACTGAGGATAAGGTGGTCCAGGTGAATATGGGTGATGAGGCGAATCCAAAGCCAATATTCGTAAGTGATAGTCTTCCACCGGATGAAAAAGAAGAGTTAATCTCCCTCATCAGGGAATTCATAGATGTTTTTACTTGGAATTATGAAGATATGCCAGGGCTTGATCCAAACGTGGCAGCCCACCGTCTTAACATCAAATAGGATGCAAAACCTGTCAAACAACAGCAAAGACGATTTCGCCCACAAATCATGGAGGCGATTGAAGAAGTCAAAAAATTAATCGGTTCTGGTTTTATCCGGGAAGAACAACATCCAGATTGGCTCACAAATATTGTTCCGGTCCTCAAGAAAAATAGGAAAATAAGGATATGCATCGACTTCAGAGACTTGAATAATGTGTGTCCGAAAGATGATTTCCCTCTCCCCATCACAGATGTTATTATCGATAACACGTGTGGGTTTGAGAGAATGTCCTTTATGGATGGATTTTCGGGTTACAATTAAATCAAGATGTACCCGGAGGATGAAAAACATACCGCATTCAGGACACCTCTGGGTGTTTTCTGCTATACAGTCATGCCTTTTGGATTGAAGAATACAGGCGGCACTTATCAACGGGCAATGTCTAAGATTTTCCAAGAACATCTCCGAAAAACTGTTGAATGCTATGTCGATGACTTGGTGGTGAAAAGTCATAACAAAGACGATCATATCCAGGATCTAAGGACAATGTTCGACCTCATGCGAACTCACCAATTAAAAATAAATCCCACCAAGTCTTTCCTTGGAATGTCCAGCGGTAAGTTTCTGGGATTTGTCGTCATTATGACGGGTATCTGTATTGACCCCGACAAAGTAAAAGCAATACACGAGTTGCAACCCCCTAGAAATCTCAAAGAACTTCGAGGATTTACAAGGGCGGCTGGCCTATATACGTCAGTTCATCTCAAATCTATCTGGGAAATGTCAGCCATTTTCCAAACTCACCAAGAAAGGTGAATCCTTCGTCTGGGATGACGCCTGTCAAAAGGCATTCAAGGATATCAAAGCATATTTGGCGAATCCTCCCGTTCTTGTGGCACCAAAGTCAGGTAAACCGTTCTTAATTTATATTAAGGCGATGAACCACTAGTTAAGTACTTTACTCACACAAGACGATGACAACGGTCACGAACAAGCCATCTATTACTTAAGTCAAACTTTGGTTGGTGCCGAGTCTCGGTATCTAATGATTGAGAAAGAATATCTCGCCTTAGTATTCACTATCCAAAAGATACGGCATTACTTGGTAGGACAAACGATTTACGTTATTTCTAACGTTAATCCGGTCCGAGTATTCATGACACAGCCAGCCTCTATGAACTGGAGAATAGCAAAGTGGGCCCTACTCCTATCTCAATACGATCTGCACTTCAAACAACAGAAGTCGGTCAAAGGATAGGCAATTTGTGATCTCCTAGCGGCTAACCCCATGTTTGCGGAAAAAGTTGCTGTATTCATTGCTGCATTCATTACAACTTCAATCGTTACAATGAAATAAAAAGATAGCCTTTTTATAAGACCGGTACACAATGAAAACAAAAGAAATACAACTCCTTTCAAACAAACGCAAGATCTGTTTGTCATCTCTTGCTTGCGTGGGTCTTTGGCCTGTGACGGGGACGTTGATATCCGTGGACCACCGGGCAATCAGATCCGCTCCGAGAAAATCGGGCAGAGCTTCGTCTATCCGCGGAGGGATATAGAAGCAGAACTTCGTTGATCCGCGTGAGATCTAGAATTTTAAAGCGTCTATCTCGGCTAAGCGAGATATTAGCTCTTCTTAGTATTAACGCCAAGGGCTAATACTAAGGATCGGATGATGAAGGCGCTGATGTAGACCTATCCTCTTCTTGTTGAAGCGCACGGCCACTCTCCACTGCAGCAGGGCTTCGCCAAAGCTCTCCAAAATTCCTCTTCTAAAACAAAGGGTCAAGGGGTCTATTTATAGGCATATGAGGACATGTAGGGGGGCTAGACACCCCTGGGGTGTCTCCACAGATCTGAGACACCCCTGGGGTGTCTCTAAAAATCCGAGACACCCCTAGGGGTGTCTCGGATTTCTTGGACACCCTAGGGTGTCTCGGAAATTCC
>NC_033801.1:54207242-54222242 GCF_001876935.1 Asparagus officinalis
TAGAAAGCCCGTTAAAGTAGAAAAAAAATCACCAAGGAAGAAAGAGTTAAAAAAACTAATAAATGTTTTATAGTTGTATATATGGTCCTGGAAAATATTTTAAATCAAGCAACTTGAAAATTATTTAAAACAAAGAGTTAGCATGTTCTTTTCAAAACTTTTAAATTAAATTTCTAAGTTTGGCTTGGTTTTGTATTGCTACAATGAGAAGATTTTCTTAAAAATATACCTTAGAGTTATATATAAAAATGTTTCCTTGAGTGATAACTGGCTCCAATTAGATTATTTACTGACTTCTTTAATTTGGCAAGATTGACCGAATTTTGTGGGTATATTCACTGCAAACCCTCACGAGACTACAACTCGTCCACTAGGGTAACCTAGGGGTTTAAAGGCTTGTTGTATACGCTAAATACAACCGCGATTCCTGCAAAAGTAAGTTAGGATATTCTATTTATTTTCTTTTCTTTGTTAGAGGACTAGCAAAAGTTTAGGTGTGGGGGTATTTGATAATCATATTTTATTATAATTTTATACCCTCATTATCTATTTTATATGAATAAATATACCACTAATAATTATTTTTATCTTTTAATTGCAGGTTAATGAAGAATAAATCTCAAACTCTCATCTCTCAACAAAAACCCATTGATTAAATGAAGAAATGAAGCAAAGAAGCACATTGGAAAATCAATTTTCAAATTATCCAAAAGCCCAGAATGAAGTCGTGTAGCCTGTAGAAGTCGGAGAAAATCAAAAACCCAATATGAAAAGAAATCATATTCAAAATGGTTGGCCACAAAGAAACGACGATATCTCCTAATCCGGAAGGCGGAATTTAACATATAATATATGAAAATCGCATATCTCGACGAGACGAAGCTATCCAGGAAATCAGAATTTGGAAATAGTGGGCATCGATGTCGGCATCGATGTCGGCATCGATGCTGGCATCGATACCTGCATCGATGCCTGCATCGATACCAGATTACTGTACCGCGCGTCAATGGCTGATTTTGCTTGTCTTGGGACTCAAGTTTGATCCAATAGCTCTCATTCACTGATGTTTACTATAAATAGGGGTAGAGAGTGAGGGGTTAGAGGTGTGAAAATTTTGTAAACTCCTTTTGGAGAGGAGGGCTACTCTTAATTGAGAAGGCCTTCCAAAATTATAACTTTAGTTGCAATTAATAATAATAATTTTTTCACCACTTTAAATATTTCTTCTCTTTGTTGGATGATGAAGATGGAGATGAAGAATTATTTAGAGGTTTGCATTTTCTTTCCTTTTTCTCTTTTATTTCCTTTTTATTGCTTATTAGTGTAGATTTATTTCTATGCTTGTAGTTTAGATTTTATTTTCTTGTTAAATAGCCAAGAGGCTAGAACCCTCTTGCCTTAGATTTATTTCATGCTTATAGAATAGATTTAATTTCTTGCATTTAATTCTTGCAATTTTATTTTGTAGTTTAGATTTTGCACTTTATTTTGTAGTTAGATTTTAATTTCTTATACTATTCACCTTGAGGCTAGAACCCTCTTGGGTTTAGTTTTTCTTTTTGTTTATTTTTATTTTGTTTGATTTGCCTTTAGGCTAGAACCCTCTAGGGAATCACCATTTTCTAATAAGTGGGTTCAATTGTAGATTACCCATATCTATAATTGAATCCACCATCTTTAATTTCTTGCATTTTCTTTTATTCTTGAATTTTGTTCTTCATTCTTAATTTTTTTTATTTTTGTTTCTTGATTTTATTCATTTTTCCTTCTCACCTTATTGATCATACTCATTCCTTTTCAAATCCACTCTCACTTACACTTTGCACCTATTCACACACCATTTTTACTCTCTCAATCTCTTCACAATCACATTCACTTATCACTCCTACTTGTCACGCACACAACATAAGAACCGATTTTATATTTTCTCCTACAAAACACCTTCCTCGTGGGATCGATATCTTAAATACTATAACTTGACACGGTTGTGCACTTGCAACCTTTTTGGTACATGTTTATGCCGCATCAAGTTTTTGGCGCCGTTGCCGGGGAAGGTGCTTAAGTAGGTTTTAATTATTTTGGTTCTTTAACTTGTGTGTTTTTTGTGAAGGAAACGCTTGGAGCTTGAAGATCGCGGATTGGAGAGCTAGGATTTGAAGATTTGCTTTCGGGTAAGTCCTCTTTCTAGTTTTTAATTCCACCCTTTAGCTACTTCTTCACAATTAGAGACAATTAGGACTTAAAAAAAAGAGATTTTATTTTTTTTGTTGACCATAATAAAATTCATCCTCCACTTTGACATTTACTAACAAGATAATAAATTCAAACAAATCCCCCCTTCTCATTTGTTTGATTGTTAACCCTAATTAAAAAAAAAAAGATTTTTCTTTTCCATCCTTTTTAGTTGCTTTTAATTCATAGGGTTGCATTTCATATAGTGTAGGAATTCACCAAGTGATTTGAGCATCTTGATTTGACACACACTTAAAAATATTTTTAAGGGCAAAACCCCATAATCAAGATAAGGTGAGGGATTTCATCACCCTTTCCTTAGCCCAAAAATCACTAATTCCTCACTACACCACCCAAGCCTAATAAAACTCATTAGACGTTGGCCCCTAAGGATTCGAGCTCAATAAGGAACAAGAAATCCTTAAGTGAACCGGTTTAAGTTTTCTCAGATTAGTTGGTGTCTAAGGCAAGGTTTAGGGGTTGCGTAAAGCGCTCCGCAAGGAAAGAGGTACTTAATTGATCTTTGATCACCCTCTAGTACTATCCTTACCTGGCTAACTACCTGGGTAAAACTTTGATCTTTTCACTGTAGGAGTTTTTGGTTAGGAGCTGGTCTAGTTGAGTTAGGCTAAACCCTAGAATTAGAGTTGATTGAAAAGTGATTGTTTTGATTTGTTTCAGTTAGGATTTTTCTTTTTCTTTATCTTCTCAAAAAAAAAACTAATTTAAGAAAAAAAATAAAAAGAAATATTTTGGTGTATGCAACAGTGGATTAGGGATAATACACATCGATTAATTCGCTTTGAACCAATCATAGAAATGGAGCATCCTAATCCACCCGTTCTTCATGATATGTGCTATCCCATTAGGAATGCAATCCCCTCATGCATTAGGCTCCCCGAAACAAATGGAATAAGTTTTGAGCTTAGACCGCAATACATAAACATGCTTCCCAAATTCCTTGGTAATGAAACAGAAGACGCATATATTTTTATTTCGGAATTTGAGGAAGTGTGTATTATGATTAAAATGAGAGAATTAAATGAAGATGCGGTTAAGCTTAGATTTATTCCATTTGCTCTTAAGGATAAAGCTAAAAAATGGCTGTACAGCTTACCAACAAATTCCATCTCAACTTGGGATGAATTTGTCACCGTTTTTCTTAAGAAATTTTTTCCTATTCATAAAACGGTAAAGCTTAGGAACAGCATTCAAAACTTTAAAATTATCCCGGGAGAACCTTTTTGGAAGTATTTTGACCGATTTAAAGATCTTCTCATCCAATGTCCTCATCACGGTTTAGAGAAATGGCGATTGTGCCAAATAATTTATGAGGGATTAGATTATTCTGCAAAAACTTCCTTAGAATCAATGTGCCACGGGGATTTTATGAGGAAAAATGCTGATGAAGCTTGGGAGTTTTTGGAGAGTCTTTCTGAAAAAACAATGCAATGGGAACAGTGCGATGACAGGGTTTCATCAGTTCCCCATTCTAAGTCTAGTGGTCTTTCCTTGGAGTCAAACATTGCTTCTGAAGCGAAGATGGCGACAATTCTGCGGAGGTTAGAAGCCTTAGAAATTAAGGAACGAGCTCCAGCTCAACTCAATCATGTTTCTTTCCCAGGATGTCATAATTGTCAGTCTCCTACCCACGTTTCAGAGGAATGCCCTCTCCTAGGAAATAACAACGCAATAGAACAGATGAACGCTGCATTCCAGCACCCTAGAAATGATCCATTTTCTCCAACCTACAATCCAGGTTGGAGAAATCATCCCAACTTTGCATGGAATCTAGGAAATTCTCCCGGAACTCAAAATTTCACTCCCGCTTCGACCCAACATTTTCCTAGGGGAAACACAGTTCCATTCAATTCTCATTCACAATTTCAACAACCCAATCTGCCGTATCAAAATCAGTCTCCTCCTCATCAAGCTGTAATTCAAACTCCTCACAATCCAGATCAAGATAAACGTCTCAATGTCTTGGAAAGGGGTTTAGAAACCATAATTAAGGCCTCTACTCAAACCACGAATATGTTGACTCAAACATCTAGCACGTTGAATTCCTTCATGCAATCAACCGGACAAATGCTCAACTCCAACACTCAAGCTATAGCTAGATTAGAATCCCAACTTGGTCAACTAGCTAGTGCCGTGAGTGAAAGAGAGAAAGGAAAATTTCCGAGTCAACCCGTGGTCAACCCTAATAACACAGGATGCAGTTCATCCTATGAAGCTCAAGTGAATGCAATCCATTCACTTCGGTCAGGTAGACAGGTCGATAATCAAGTGAGAACTCCGCCAAGTCAAACTCTTGATCCTGTACAAATTCCTTCTCCTTCTCCTTCTGATGAATCTATTCAACAATCACTCCCCTCAGATGACCAAGAACCTGAACCCGAACCTGAGCCTGCTTTTGATAGATTTAGACCGGTTGCTCCCTTTCCAGATAGACTCAGGTCTAGGAAACACTCTCCTCAGGAGGAGAAAATCCTAGAGACATTCAAGCAGGTTAAGGTCAACATTCCTCTCTTAGATGTAATTGAACAAATTCCATCTTATGCTAAATTTTTAAAAGAATTGTGCACTAAGAAGAGGAGAATAAATGTCCCAAAGAAAGTCTTTTTAGCCGCCAATATCAGTGAAATGCTGTCAAATCCCATACCTTTGAAACGTAAAGATCCAGGTTCCCCCATCATTTCATGTATCATTGGTAATACTCACATTGATAAGGCGCTTTTAGACTTAGGGGCCAGTGTCAATTTGCTTCCATATTCAGTCTATCAGCAATTGGGTCTAGGTGTACTGAACCCAACCAAATGCACCTTACAGTTGGCTGATAGATCTGTCAAGGTCCCTATGGGTGAGTTAGAGGATGTTCTGATTAAGGTTGGAGATTTTATTTTTCCAGTAGATTTTGTAGTCTTGGAAACACAGCCTGTTTCCAATCCCAAAGGACAGACACCTGTCATCTTAGGACGACCGTTCTTAGCCACTTCTAATGCTCTCATCAACTGTAGAACTGGTCAAATGAAGCTGTCCTTTGGGAATTTGACTGCTGATCTCAACATTTTTAATCCAGGGGACCAACCAAATAATCAGCCTCTAGAAATAAACTACATTCAGGAAAGATCAGAAGAAGAAGAAGAAGAAGAAGAGTGTGATTTAAGTTTTGAGGAAATTTTTGATGAAGAGTTAGAGTTTTTAGAAGAAGCAGATCAGGTCCTTGAGAATAATAAAACTGTGTTAAACATTTGCTGCTTTGAATTAAATTTTGAAGAACTCTTTCTTGATGAACTTAGATTCTTGGAGAATAATCAACAACCAAATTTTCAGAACTTCACAGAAGAATTGGTTGTTAGAAAACAAAACTTCACAGTACAAGAGTCTAAGTTCATTAAGAAATACAAAATGCATGACACCAATAATACCTACCTTACCTTGTTGCAAGAATTATTGAACACCCCGAAATGCTTAAAAATTCACATTATTGATTATATCATTCTGAATTTGTTTAAAATCCGGGGAAGAATTTTCAACAGTAAGGTAGGATTCAATGTAGAACAGGAACTCTTCATGTTGAATATTTCATTCTACATTGTTTATTTTGTTTATTTCAGAATAATAAAAAGAATTTATTCTTCTCTCATTTGAGAGTTTCTTGTTCAGTTGCTTAAAAGAAAAAGAAAAAAAAAGAGAAAAAAAAGAAAAAAAAAGAAAAAAAAAAACAAAAAGACACCAGAGTTCGATTCTGGGGTATTCTATCCTGAAACCTAAGCAAGGATAAGTCTGCGCCTGACACGCGCTGCCGGTCAGTTCTTAACCGTTTAAAAAGAACACCCGTTCACATATTCAACATTGTGACAGGTTGTTATTAATAACACCAAAATCCATGCCTTACACGCATGGGGAATTTCATCCTGAATCCTAAGAAAGGATATGCCGACGCCTAACACGCGTCGCCGGTTTAGTCTTTCCCCGTAGAAAAAGACACCAGAGTTCGATTCTGGGGTATTTTATCCCGAAGCCTAAGGAGGGATAAGTCAACGTTTAATACACGTTGCTGGGTAGCCTATTCCCATGACAACGGCGAAGTCTATGTATTCAAAGTCATAGCAACAAGTCTTAGAGGATTCAGTCTCTAAGCACAACGTTACATGCGGAACGGATTTAGACAATTCGCATGCTAGCCCGACTCAAACGGTAGTCGGTAAAGGTTAATCAAATCCGTTAAAGGCTTGGGGTTAGCCAAAAATCCTAAAGTCAGCGCCTAACACGCGTCGCCGGGTAGTCTATTCCCGTGAGAAAGACGAAGTCTACGTATTCGAAGTCGTAGCATCAAGTCTAAGGGAGTTCATTCCTTTAGCACAACGTCACATGCGGAACGGACTTAAGACAATCCGCATGTAAGCCCGATTCAAACGGTAATCGGTAAAAGCATGACAAATCCGTTGAGGGCTGAGGATTTGCCAAAAATCCTAAGTCAACGTCTGATACACGTTGCTGTTTAGTCTTTTCACAGGAGAAAGACGAAGTCTACGTATTCAATATCGTAGCACTAAAAGAGTTAACTCTTTTAGCATAACGTCACATGCGGAACGGACTTAAAACAATCCGCATGCTAGCCCGACTCAAACGGTAGTCGGTAAAGGCGCATCAAACCCGTTGATGGCTGAGGATTTGCCAAAAATCCTATAAATATGCGAGTCATTGACGCATCAACTTTATGAGTTGGTCTCGTGACTCGAGCATCCAACGACCTTGGGATAAGATCCATGCTCCAATTCCTTAAGAGCTTAAACCGTGTGTACTCCAGCAGACGTACGAGTATAAACTGTGTCAAATGCCGAACAGTGCATCATAATGAAGCCTGGACGCCGGACAACGCGTCGCAATGAAGCTCAAACGCCAGACAACGCGTTATAGATGAAGATTCAACGCAGTCAATCGATGATAAGTTCTGTGTTGAAGCAGCAAACTCGAGCCAAAAAGTCAAGAAATCAAGAATCGACTTCAAGTTCAAATTCCAACAACGGTCAGACAATAAATGCAGCACCGGAACCCCTACAGGCATTCTACAAAGCACTGAATAGCCTGAAGGAATTGAAGGAATCCAGAACAGAAGTCATTCCAGAGTCCCGTTACACCGACTGAAGGTTGGGACAATCACATCCAAAGTATTCCAGACTCTTCTATAAAAGAATGAGACTGAAATACTTTGGAGGGGGTATCTGTAGGCGTATAAAATTGCCTATAGGTCCCTTAGCACAGCTCGACGCCGATTTAACAAACGGACCACCGGGCGACGTATCCAAACAAGACCGTTAGCTCGCCAACGCTGAAGCCAAGCTATACGCAACGGAGCAGGTTAACGAGGCGACAAATCGCACCCAAGCATTGGAATGCATCCACTCGCACGCGGAATCAAACCAATGTTTAGGTGAATCACCGAGTCATCTAAACAAGAGCGAACTCGGATGAATCACGATCAAATCAACATCAATTCCGGACTCAAATTCAGAAGTTGGTTTACTGCCATATCAGGAACCCGACTCACTGCCATATCTGGAATCAAGTCAACAAGTCGTTGCCAAGTCAATCAACCACACAAGAGAACCAGAACCGGAAACAAAGGACGAAACGGACAAACACCCGGGGACTCGGCCGAAACCGAACCACCCCAGGGTGGCTCGGCCCAAGCCGAGCCACCCTGAGGTGGCTCGGTGGCCGAGCCACCCCAGGGTGGCTCGGCCAAGGCCGAGCCACCCTGAGGTGGCTCGGCCAAAGCCGAGCCACCCCAGGGTGGCTCGGCCAAGGCCGAGCCACCCTGAGGTGGCTCGGCCAAGGCCGAGCCACCCATGGGTGGCTAGGCTCAGAACTGTGCAAATGCACAGTTCTGAGTGCCTATAAATAGGCCTTGTGCTCATTTGTTTCAGAGGTTGGAAATTTTGGAGAGAGGCGAAGCCCTGCTGGATTGAAGACTCAGATCTAAAAAAGATCACAACTTTGAAGGCTTGGAGACTTGGACTTTCAGATCCGGTGCTCGGCGATCACCAACGCCAAATAAGGCAGGAGTTCGAGAGGATTGGATTTGAGATCTACACGATCACACTCCGGATCTAAGCTTGGTTCTTAGATCCCGAGATTCGAGCGGTTGTTTCCTTGGTGAAACAATCCCTCCCGGCTATTATTCCCTTGGTGGAATATTACCCGTCATATCGTGTAGATCCGACCGGATCGAGATCACGCGGTGGTCCACGGCAAATAACCCCGGCGCAGGCAAAGAACCCACCAAAGCGAGCGACCGCAAAACAGGAGCTCGCGATTAGTTCGACAAATAAGGAAAATTGTAATCTTTACTTTGTTTTCTTTGATTTTTCATTGTAACCGGATCTTATAAAAAGACCGGATCTTTGTAACGCATAAAGTTGTTAACTGAGATAGCAATGATATCAACAATGAAGAAAGCTACGATTTTTCCCGCGAACAATCTGGCGACCACAGTGGGAGCCAACAGCTTTACTGCCGAAGCTGTCGCGTCGCAGCCGCGGATCCCGATCCCGGTCGAGGAGGAGGTCGAGTACGAATTCGACCAACAAAAGTTCGAGGAGTATCTGTCATCCTCGTCCGAATCCACCTCCCCTCGCAAGTCCAAGTCTCCAAAGCTCTCTTCCAAGAGAAAACTTCGTTGGTACGAAGAAGTTGAAGCTGCCAACGAAGATCTCGCCCCGTTTGATGCCGAAGCTGCATCGGGTGAGATCTCTCCTTCCAACCAGGTCAGATCTGCTCTGGCCGAATCTTCCGTTGCCGAGGGCGTAGTGACTCTCTCAAAGAGAGCCCGCCAAAGGCAACGTCAGCGCCTTGCGAAACAAATCGCAAAGGCAATGGAATCTGTGGACGGGATCCGTTACAACACGGATCTGAAGAACAGAAGAGGCGAACGACCTCAACAACCAATGAATGGCAACTCCTCCAAGCCACCAACGAACGAATGGATCCGTGTCAAACGGAACCGTTCAACGCTGGAGGATCGCATTCAGAAGCGCCGCGCACTCTCAGCACAAGCACGAGCTCAAGTTCAAGAAGCCCGTAGAAGGTGGCAGAATGGAGTAGCCAAGAAATCACCACTAACTCACAAAATATGGAGGCCAAAGTCCAAAGTGGTGAGTCAGGCCGAGGATCGACCTTTACAGCCTTCAAAACGAGTTCAACCTCCCGAACCATCCCGAGGAAGGAGGTCAATCTTGGAGCGCCTCGGTCCAATTCCCGACGAGCGCAACGAAGTCCATGAACGCTCGGGCCCGATGAAGAGGCTCCGAACTAATCAACATGCTGGGGGTCGACACAACCCTCAACATGACAAAGAGTTTACGGCACCCAAGCGCACTACCTTGCGCATCGAAGTTCGGGAGCCCGCTGAGAATTCATGTCTACAAAGGCGTGTTTCGAGGCGAGTGACTCTCGGAAGTCCAAATAAGGCAGTTTGCTCTCAGAAGGAAACGTTGTCATCCGAGGATGATAACGTTATACCTGGGAAATCATGCCAACACGCGATAGGTTACTCCGATCAAATGGACGAGTTGTACTATCGTGCTGGGGGTACGAACAAAACAAGAAAAAGAAGCCCTCAAGGGCTCGAAACTCAGTGCCCATGTGCCAAGCTCATTCGGGTAGTACTGTCTCAATGCAACTGCATCAAGGGAGTCCCCGAGAGAATTTCAGTGTTCGAAAGGCTCGGCACCGAAACGCCAAAACCAAGGCATAGGCGCTTCCGGCAAAGAAGAACAGTGGTTAAGGATGGAGAATTTCCGAAGGTCACCGCCAACATGACCAGCAAAGAGACATCGACACAGATTGATCTCAAATCGTTTCTGGAAGCGTCCCGGCGTGTAACCCGTCTGCAGTCCGGAGCCATCGCACGAGGAACTTATGGTAGGGTTCGGATAAGATTGCCTTCGGAAGATGAAGAATCGGATTCCTGCTCTGCTGTCGCATCGGACAATACAGTGTCCAGCGAAGGACAACCCCGCGAGTCATTCATGATAGGCGCGGAAGAAATGGCCAAAATGCTTGAAGACGCTTTGGCTAAGCAGAAAGAAAGTTTTAAATTCGAGATGGAGACGGCCATGCAGCAGATGAGAGAGATGCATGAACAGCAAATCCAAGCATTCAGGAACCAACAAGGTGAACCAAGCCACCGTAACCAGGTTGCTCAGGAAAAGGAGCACGCGGATGGGGATGAAGCTCACAATGCCAATAACCCTCCCATCAATGCAGGGGGTGGTAGTGAGGATGCCAACGGGGATACAAGTGAAGACTTGAAGATCAAAAGCCTCGAGAGTAAAATCAATACGTTGCTGTCTGCTCAAGAGGTAAAGAAAACGGGCATTCCTTGTCCATACCCGAGGGAATGGGAATCAATCCCCTATCCGGCGAAGTTTAGTCTAATCAACTTCACGCCGTTCGATGGAAGGGGTTCCCCCACCCAGCATTTGATTTATTTCAAATCGCACCTGGGTGCTATCTCTGGGAACGAGCCTCTGATGGTGCGGTCATTCGTCGGCACTCTTCGCGGAGCTGCCTTCGATTGGTATCGTCGCCTCAAGCCAGGAAGCGTGAACAGCTGGGATGACATGGAGACGAAGTTCCTTGCAAATTTCTTCGACGACGACACCGAGATCTCTATCGGATCGTTGCTCGACGAGAAACAAAAAGACGGGGAGTTAGTCGACACCTTCGTCAAAAGGTTCCGGAACAAGGCGATGAATTGCCGGGACCCGATCACCGAGGAATTCATTCTCCAGACTTGCCACAACAACCTCGCATTGGACGTATTGGAGGCAATGGGGACAGCACCGTCTGACACTTGGAAGGATCTGAAGGTGCGCGGTGAACAAGCCGAACGCTTCCTTAAAAGGAAGAAGGCCGAAAGGAACCAACCGACGGTTAATCTGCTGGACTCAAACTTCGCTTCCCGTGGTAAGGGCAAAGCACCTGCAGCTGCTGGTGGTGCTAATCAAGCGTCACAACAGCAATCCCGAAGGCAGCAAAAGACTTCGGGTCCGAGACTCCAAAGAGAGTATTCCTTCAAGGACGAAGACGTTCCAACCATCTTCGAATCGCTCCTCGAAGGCAACAAGATCAAGCTACCACCTATCACGAATCAGGAGGAAGCTGATAACACTACGGACCCAAAGTACTGTGCATACCACAGAAGGGTTGTTCATCCCACCAAGGATTGCTTTGCTCTCAGGAATAGCATTCAGACCTTGGTCGAAGCCGGCGTTATAACGCTAAGGTAAGCCAAATAAAAACGGCAAAACTCCGACCGGTATAAGAGTATAAACTGCTTCCTAAAACTCCAAAGAGTATACGAGTATAAACTGTTTCTCAATCCTCCGACCGGTATAAGAGGTTAAACTACTCCCTGATACTCCAATAGGTATATGAGTCTAAACTGTTTCCCCACTTTTGACGGGAAGTTCCTGGAGAATATTAAGCTAATATTCTTAAGGATAACCCGGTTAGTTAACTGATAATAATGTCCGAACCAGTTCCGCAGAGGAAACTGGGGGTGGACGATTTATGTAACGGGAAGTTCCCAAAACCACAGCAATGTAATGAATAAGGACTCCCATTCAAGTTCTCACTGTGTCTGTGCACTCAACACTCTCTCTGTTAGAGTCTGGACGTAAAGTACCCACTTGGTCAAACCTTCTTACAGTTAGGACCACAGTCAAAATCCCCTCTCGATTCCCCCAATGAACGAGAGGTCCACAAATTGAGCGATCAAACCTTCCTACAGTTAGGATTGTCTCAAAACACCCACTTGGTCAAACCTTCTTACAGTTAGGACCACAGTCAAAATCCCCTCTCGATTCCTCCAATGAACGAGAGGTCCACTTTCAAATCGAGTGATCAAACCTTCCTACAGTTAGGGTCACCTCAAACTCCTGTTTGGCCAAACCTTCCTACAGTTAGGGTCAAAACCATAATTCACTCTCGATAAACGAGAAATTCATCTTTAGTTCGATAATCAAACCTTCCGACAGTTAGGGTTATCCGAATCTTTTTGATTCTCGGAGTGGAGATCCCACTCTTAGTTTCACCTTTCCGGATTCTGGGGGTGGAGATCCCACCTCGAGTCTCCTTTCCTTCTTTGTTCGGGGAATAGCCATATAAAATTCTTCCTTCCCCATACCAATCCTTCCCAAAATTTGTGCCTCACAGGTATGGAAGTTTATCCCGAATCCTAAGCAGGGATAAGTCTGCGCCTAACACGCGCTGCCGGTTTAGTCTTTTTCCGTAGAAAAAGACACCAGAGTTCGATTCTGGGGTATTCTATCCTGAAACCTAAGCAAGGATAAGTCTGCGCCTAACCCGCGCTGCCGGTTAGTTCTTAACCGTTGAAAAGAACATCCGTCCACATATTCAACATTGTGGCAGGTTGTTATTAATAACACCAAAATCCATGCCTTACACGCATGGGGAATGTCATCCTGAATCCTAAGAAAGGATATGTCGACACCTAACACGTGTCGCCGGTTTAGTCTTTTACCGATTGAAAAAGACACCAGAGTTCGATTCTGGGGTATTCTATCCTGAAACCTAAGCAAGGATAAGTCTGCGCCTAACCCGCGCTGCCGGTTAGTTCTTAACCGTTGAAAAGAACATCCGTCCACATATTCAACATTGTGGCAGGTTGTTATTAATAACACCAAAATCCATGCCTTACACGCATGGGGAATGTCATCCTGAATCCTAAGAAAGGATATGTCGACACCTAACACGTGTCGCCGGTTTAGTCTTTTACCGGTACAAAAAGACACCAGGGTTCGATTCTGGGGTATTCTATCCTGAAACCTAAGCAAGGATAAGTCTGTGCCTAACCCGCGCTACCAGTTAGTTCTTAACCGTTGAAAAGAACATCCGTCCACATATTCAACATTGCGGCAGGTTGTTATTAATAACACCAAAATCCATGCCTTACACGCATGGGGAATTTCATCCTGAATCCTAAGAAAGGATATGCCGACACCTAACACGCGTCGCCGGTTTAGTCTTTTACCGATTGAAAAAGACACCAGAATACCAGTCTGGGGTATTTTATCCCGAAACCTAAGTAGGGATAACTGTAGTAATGGCAAAGTCTACGTATTCGAAGTCGTAGCATCAAGTCTAAGGGAGTTCATTCCTTTAGCACAACGTCACATGCGGAACGGATTTAGGCAATTCGCATGCTAGCCCGACTCAAACGGTAGTCGGTAAAGGCTAATCAAATCCGTTAAAGGCTTGGGGTTAGCCAAAAATCCTAAAGTCAACGCCTAACACGCATCGCCATACACGTTGCTGTTTAGTCTTTTCACAGGAGAAAGACGAAGTCTACGTATTCAATATCGTAGCACTAAAAGGGTTAACTCTTTTAGCTTAACGTCACATGCGGAACGGACTTAAATAATCCGCATGCTAGCCCGACTCAAACGGTAGTCGGTAAAGGCTTCTCAAACCCGTTGATGGCTGAGGGTTTGCCAAAAATCCTATAAATACGGGGGTTACTGACGCATCAGCTTCATTAGTTGGTCTCGTAACCTGAGCATCCAACGACATTCAAAACCCTAGGGTCAACGCCGGTCAACGCGTAACCCTAGGTCAACGCCAATCAACGCGTTGCGAGCAAAAATTCAACGTACGACGTCCAAAACCCTAAGGTCAACGCCGGACAACGCGTAACCCTAGGTCAACGCCAGTCAATGCGTTGCGATCAAAAAATCAACGTACGACGTTCAAAACCCTAGGTCAACGCCGGACAACGCGTAACCCTAGGTCAACGCCTATCAATGCGTTGCAATGAAAGAACTAATACTCCGAAAAGTATACGAGTATAAACTGCTTCTTAACACTCCGAAAAGTATACGAGTATAAACTACTTCTTAATACTCCAATAAGGTATACGAGTATAAACTATTCCCTATTGTTGGTTGAGAAGTTCCTGGAGAATATTTTCATTCTTAAGGATAACTCAACAACACTACGCCGGACAACGCGTCGCAAATAAAGACTCAACGCCGACAGTCGAGGGTCAGTTCTGTGTTCAACCAACAAGCACGAGCTAAAAATCAGAAAACCAGGAATTGACTTCAAGTTCGAATTTCCGACAACGGTCAGACAATAAATGCAGCACCGGAACTCTTGCAGACATTCGACAAAGCACCGAATAGCCTGGAAGATTGAAGGAATCAAGAACGGAAGTCATTCCAAGGTCCCATTACACCGACTGAAGGTGGGGACAATCATATCCAAAGTATTCCAGACTCTTCTATAAAAGAACGAGACTGAAATACTTTGGAGGGGGTATCTGTAGGCATATAAAATTGCTTATAGGTCCCTTAGCTCAGCTCGGCACGAACCGACAAACCAACGAGGCGACGAGATCGACGAATCGCACGCAAGCAACGGAATACATCCATTCGCGTGCGGGATCAAGCCAAGTGTTCGAAGAGTCAACGAGTCATCCAACCGAGAGCGGACTCGAACGAATCACGATCGAATCAAGATCGGTTTCGGACTCGAACTCAGAAGTGGATTTACTGCCAAATCAGGAATCCGACTTACTGCCAAATCAGGAATCAAATCAGAGTCTGGATCAACCGAATCACGGACAGAACCAAAGGCGGAAAACACCAAAACCACCACCTAGAGGGGCTCGGCCGAAGCCGAGCCAACTTCAGGTGGCTCGGCCCAAGCCGAGCCACCTCAAGGTGGCTCGGC